>NC_059174.1:18989854-19309229 GCF_019923935.1 Bubalus bubalis
TTCCCTCCCAAATGCTGTCTCTGGAAGTTCATAGTCCCTAATCAGGCACCTCAGACAGTAACTTGGAAGGACATTCCCGGGAGAGAAAATGGGCAGGGTTGGAGCTGTGGCAGGAAGGAAAGCCAGCCTTCGCTTGGGAGGCCATTCTGGGCTGTAGTGAGTCACTCTTCTGAAGTCCTGAGTGGGTATATTTGTCATCCTAAAAATAGGCCTAGTGAATGTGAGCTCATGGATTTGGGAGCTCATCTGTACCTCCCGCTCCCTGATAGGAGGTAGTGAGTGGTCCCAGGCTGTCTCCTCCGCTGCCTGCCCTGTTCTGCCTGGGCTTTCTGAACCACTTGGACTCTGCAGAGAAGGCCCCACTGCAAGGGGGTTCAGAGTGATATCAGAAGCTAGCTCTTGCTCATCTCAGGCTGGGCTATTTGCAACTAGGCCAAGTGAAGGTCCAAGGAGAATGGATGGTCAATAGGAGAAACATAGTTGACTCCCTCCTATGAGGGTGTTTAGGGATCCGTAGTCCCCAGTTTATCACAAGCCCTTTCCAAATCCAAGCTCCACCACAGGACAACCCTAGCCTGCTCATCATCTTGATGTCTTTAAGGATTCAGCATTCTATTTTTGAGCCCCTGGAGTAGCTGTTTCCATGACATCTTCCCTCAGCCATTTGTAGGAACTCCCTGGTTTATGGCATTTTCCCCAACAATGACAGATCTGCTGCCAACTGGAAGTAAAAAGAGTGCTATGACAAGACTACCAGATGCAAGGGGGACTGCCAAAACCCCACCAACATTCTTGTACAAGAGTGTTTATCTTAAAAAAAAGATGATGCAAAATTCTACATGATACTGTTTCTCAGTATCGTGCTGCAGGTTATCTTTCGGTGGAATCAAAGTTTCTTTATATTGGTTGGAGTCCTATCTGGAAAAAGATGCAACACTTGAGTGTTGCACACGGGGGAACTAGAGGCAGGTTTGATACTGGGACTCTACAACGATGTGAACAGGATGTAGAAAATCCACCTGCGATGGAGCAGCCTGGGGGGGCTACGAATAGCAGTAGTATAACCTTCCTTTGGGCCTAAAAAGTGGTAAAGAATGAGCCTGCAATGTAGGAGATGCAGGTGACATGGGCTTGATCCCTGGATTGGGATGATCCCCTGGAGGAGGGCATGGCAATCCACTCCAGTATTCCTGCCAGGAAAAATCTCATGGACAGAGGAGCCTGGCAGGCTACAGTCCATCGTGTCTCAAAGAGTCAGACAAGACTGAAGTGGCTCAGCACACATGTATGCAGGCCTAAAACAGCCCAATATGGGGTCAATGAAGAGATCCTGGAGACAGAAGGCTGTATGGAGAGGGTCCCTAGGAGGAGTCATGACTTTGGAGGGTGGGGGAGGTGGAGGAGGCAGTCAGTCATGGTGACTCTTGGGGGCAGACCTGCTAGTGCATCCTGTTGGTTGAACCCAAACAAAAGCCAAAGGACCAGGGATCCCCCTGCTGTAGCTCATAATCCAGGTCTGCAGAACAGGGCAGAAAGGGTGGAGAGAGGATCTGGAGCAGCAAGCAGAAGACAGCCAGCACATTTGCCTCTGACTCAGCCTGCGGGTTAGCACTGAGGTCCACCCTGACCTTGAAATGTCACGTTCCATTGTCTCTTGTCCCCACTCACTGCCACAGCACTTCCCAGCTCCTATAAGTCTCACAGGTGCTCACAAGTCTTCTCCAGGACACTGGGTGTGAGCGCTGCTCTGGATACCACAATGCGTTGCAGCCTCGTGCTGCAAAGCTTCACGGTAGTGAAGAGGATCAGCCCCCCATCAGAGGGGTCCCAAAGCAAGGATGTGGACTGAAGCATCTTGTGTCAAGTTTTTGAATGAAATTGCCTTCTCACTTTTTACCTTCATCTCTCTTGTTCTCAGGACTCTGATGATAGTCCCCAAGGCTGACCATACCAGAAACAACTGCTCCTCCATTGTATTCAGATTCCAAATCCTTCCCTAATATCCTATAGCCAAGGTTTTCTTCCTTGGCCATGTTGACCACACCTGGGCTTCTTATTCAGGGTAGCCTGTCCCAGGAGGCTGAGTCTTGCACCCAAAAGGACTCCTGCAGTTGTCCATGAATACCCCACTCATTTTCCCAATTCATCTGAATTCCACTGTGGTTTTAAGCTGAGAGACTGCCATCTGTGGGAAATATAATTGTGATGCAGGTGTCTAAGTTAGAAGATTTCATCACATCTTTGCTGTGTGACCTTGGGCAAGTAATTTCCTTCCCCACAACTCCATTTCCTTATCTGCAAAATTAGAATAATAGTTTCTATCTCTGTTGGGTCATTATGAGGATTATGTAAGATAGTATGTATCACATACTTAGTAACACGATCTCTAGAACATGCCTATGTCCTATTTTTAAATTTTTTAAATTAATTTGCTGCATCAGATCTTAGTGATGTCATGTGACATTGAGGCGCACAGACTTAGTTGCTCTGCCCTGTGGGATGTGGGATCTTAGTTCCCCAACCAGGGATCAAACCTGTGTCCTCTAGATTACAGGGTGAATTCTTAACCACTGGACTACCAAGAAAATCCCTATGTTCTATTTTGTACAAAATATGGAGCATATATGAGTACTATTAAGTACTATGAGTACTATTGAGTACATATTGAGTACTATGCTATTAGGCTCTCTCAATGGCAGAAATCCATCTCAAGTTGGCTACAGCTTGTATTTATCTATCCATCAGGCTCTCCTGTATTTGAAGCATTTCCTCATGTTTGGAGAATTCCCCACCTTTTGTAGCAGAGCCCATCTTGCACTGTTGTGGTGGGAAAATGCCATCTGTCCATTTTTCCAGCCTCCCTTGCAGCTACAGTATGGTCACATGACCCAGGCTCCACCAATACATGTCCTGGACTTTCCACTGCTGAAAAAGATCATGGCTATGGTGGCAGCTGTATCACATTCTCAAAGGCAGCAGGAGAGTATTGCTAGGGCAGCACTAAGGTCCAGCATCAGGATTGGCAGGAGGCAAGGTGAGACTGGCACCCAGTGGTGTCCTCCTGGCTCCAGTTCTGTGGCATGAATTTGGGCATAGTTCTGAGCAGGACAGCTCCAAGTCCTGGTTCTATTTTTCCTGATGAGTGTCTGTGAGCAATTACCATCCTTTTAATACATTGTTTTCAGTCTAAGTTAGCTAGAGTTGATTTCTATTGTCTATCATGCAACACCAGATGAATGCATTAAGATGACATAACCATTATTACAAAGAAGTCCAAGGAATTTGGTGGCTTAACACAATGGAAGCTTACTTCTCATTCACTTCAGTCCAGCTGGCAGTGGAATGAGAAAGCACCTTCATCCATACTGTCATTCAGGGACCCTACCTGATGCCATCTTCAGTATATGGTTTCCCAAATCTTCCTGGGTGCTTTGCCATTTAGCCCTTGATGGAGAAAGACAGGAGTGTGAAAGATGGCATGGAAGGTTTTGGTGATAGTGGTGTTCTTTAATTCTGTCTCTGATTTCACTGGCCAGAACTCATCTGTGTGGGACTTGTAAAGAAGGATGTGAAGCAGAGTTCCACACTGGGTAATTGTTTCTCAGCAGAAACTTCCCAGATCTCTGGTGGAGGTCTCTGCCATTCTGGATTAACTTGTTACAGGGAATTTACTGCCTCCATAACTGCAGAGTATTCAGTCATAGGAATGACTACATCTATGTATGTAGACTGTTTCTCCTCGCTTCTTGGCTCCCTGCAACATCCCACCCCATGTTGTTGACTCATTTGTAGAAAAGGTCTTCAGCTTTAATGCAGGATGTCAACCAGAAGCTCCAGGATAACATTTCACCAGCTTAGCAAAAACAATGGGGAGAGTGCTGGTCAAAACCCCAGGACTGAATCTTATTGGATCACCTTGAATCACATGTCCTTCTCTGAACCAATCACTATGGTGCAGGAGATGAAATAAGCGGATTGGCCAAGTCTGAGACATGTGCTCACCATCCCTGGAGGCAGATGGAGGCAACTCTACCTAGACTTCATAAACTGAGAGCAGGAAGGGAGCAGGTGGTTACACAAAGAGAAATATGGGTGTTTTACCAGAACAGAAAACAAAGAAGCAATCATTGTCTATCAAACATATGTAGATGTTTACTCCTGGCTGCGGCCTATGGAGAAATGGTCATGGGCACCTGGGGACAGGTCCCATCATAGAGCATTACTTAATACATGGAGGATGTTCCTAACTGTGGCATTTTCCACACGCAGAGTCACAGGCCTAGCATCTGAGTGCCCCAGACACATCCACTTTTCTATTTGTCCATCTTCAGCTTTCCTGGGATTTGGGAGGCCTGGCTCTGGCTCTGTCACTCTTCCTGTGCATGACTTTGAATAGCCTTTTCCCTCCTTGAGCCCCAGTATCTCATCCTGTGAAGTTGAGGACAAGGATGAATCAGGTGAGAGCTGAGTCCCACCAGCTTGGACATTTCAGGGATCTGCAGAAGGCCATCTTTGTTCAGATCTGGAAAACTTAGCTTGCATCTGGTCAGCACTAACAGGAAAATTGAATGAACCCTGGGTTGGTGCTGGGGATGCTTGCTAATCTTTGCTTTATTTTTGCAGGATAATTCAATTTTACAAATATTTATTGAGTGCCTACCAGAGTCAGGAGGGGCTTCTCTGATGGCTCAGCGATAAAGAATCTGCCTCCAATGTAGGAGATGCAGGTTTGATCCCTGGCTTGGGAAGATCCCCTGGAGGACAAAATGGCACCCCCCCCAGTATTCTTGCCTGGAAAATCCCATGGACAGAGGAGCCTGGCAAGGTACAGTTCATGGGGTCGCAAGAGTCAGACACAATTTAGCAACTAGTCACTCAGTTGTATATGACTCTTTGTGACCCTCATGAACCGTAGTCCCTCAGGCTCCTTTGCCCATGGAATTCTCCAGGCAAGAATACTGGAGTGAGTTGCCATTTGCTTCTCTTTTAGCAACTAAACCGCCACCAATATCAGAATCAGGATAGGCCAAGCATTTGAACAGTTACTTTTATGTTTGCAGTATCTGTTCTCTGCTAAGATCCTGTGTGAGTTGTATAGGTAGAGAAGGGGACAGGGCAAGGGAGGAAATACCATTTTCCATACGAGGACACTGGACAGTGTTGCATGCCCCTGACACAGCCTCTCTGCCTCTCTTAATCATAGTTGTCATTTTACTTCAGTGTGGGATTATTTGATTAATTCCAGTCTTTCCCAATAGGGTCTTTGCTTCAGCAGAGGAGGGATCAGGGCTGTTTTTTCACCTAACACAGTACCTGCCACATAGCAAGCACCAAACAAACGTTTGTTTAATGACTGCATGAATGAAAAGGGGAAGGAAGAAACAGAGGTAAGGAGGACTCAAGAGGACATTGAAAGATGTGCTTCTGGGTTTCTCTGGTGGCTCAGTGGTAAAGAATTTGCCTGCCAATGCAGGAGACTCCGGTTCAATCCCTGATCCAGGAAGGTCCCACAGGCCAGGGAGTCACTAAGCCCTATGGGTCACAATTATTGAGCCCGTGCTCTAGAGCCTGGGAGCCACAACTTCTGAAGCCCACACACCCTAGAGCCTGAGCTCTGCAACAAGAGAAGCTACTGCGATGAGGAGCCCGTGCACCACATCTAGAGAGTAGCCTCTGCTAACTGCAACTAGAAAAGAGCCTGCACAGCAACACAGACCCAGCACAGCCATAAGTAAATAAATAAAATTATGAAAAAAAAAGTGATGTGCTTCTAACTTTCTGTGAGACCTTGGCCAAGACCCTTTTCATTTCTGGCCTGAATTTTTTTCCCCTGTCAAATGAGGGGTATCAATAAACAGTGATTTACCAGTAGGCTTTGCATCAGGATCATGTCTGGCACTGAACAATAATATGGACACCCTAGCTGCACTCCAAATTGTCTTTTTTTTTGATTACATGAGTTTTGAGTGTACAACATTAGATTTCCCAGGTGGCGCTAGTGATAAAGAACCCGTCTGTCAATGCAAGAGATATAAGTGATGTGGGTTCCATCCCTGGGTTGGGAAGATCCCCTGGAGGAAGGCATGGCAACCCACTCCAGTATTCTTGCCTGGAGAATCCCATGAACAGAGGAGCCTGGTGGGCCACAGTCCATACAGTTGCAATGTGTTGGACACCCCTGAAGTGACTTAGCATGCACACAGGTGTACAACATATTGATTCAATACTTGTATGTGTTGTGAAATGCTCAACACAATAAGTGTAGTTAAGTTCCCTCACCATACATAGTTACAGTTTTTCTTGTGATGAGAAGTTTTAAGATTTACTCTCTTAGTAAATTAATTAGTAACTTTCAAACATGCAGCATAGTATTATTAACTATAGTCACGATGTCATGATACTGTACTTTATTTATTTATTTTTTAATTTTTATTTTATTTTTAAACTTTACAATATTGTACTTTAAATTCCAAGGACTTATTTATTTTATCCCCAATTTTTTATTTGGAATCTCTGAAGGTGAAGTTCAATTATCTGCTTTTTAAAGAAAGCTTCCAAGCCATTCTACTGCAGCCTGCTAGGCACCTGGCGTTTGGAACTCCCAGGCAAGAAAACCCCTCAGAACTTGTCCAGTTCTGATGGTCTTGGATTTCCACATGACGTCCACTCGACATCCACATCAGCACCCCACCTCCCTGGCCAGCCTCTCTGCTCCGCCGAGATGGCACCAAACCAGACTGGCCCTGGAAGCTTCACTGTCTGATTCCACTCCAGCAAGCACCAGGTAATTTGTGTTAAATTTTACTCTGACTTCCCAATCCTTGCCCTCCATCTCCGGGCTTTTTTGGGGAGTAAACTCCTGAGTTTCACCTTTGGATCACAGTACCCCCATGCTGTGCAAATGGCCTGGGGGGTGTGCCCACGCCCACCAGGTACTGCACACTCTCATGAAGAGCTCAGCAGAGCTCAGGCATTTCCCCAGCCAGAAGGAGGCAGTGGAGCTGATGGTTGGCAGGTGGCGAGTGCCAGAGAGGGGAGAAGACACTCGGGCATCACCACCAGTGCCAAGGGCCCGAAGTCTCCCACCTCCGACAAAAGACTCCTCCCCTCCTGGGAGGGACATAGGCTTGGTCATGAAATAACAGCTTTCCCTTAGGAGCCTGCCATGTTGCTTTGAAGGTGGTGTTGGCAGGGGGAAGAGCCCTGCACTGAACATTATTCCACACCATGAGCCTCAGTTTATCCACCTATAAAATGGGATCACACCTCTTAACCTATATCCATCATGGAAGCAGAAGCAAAAGAGAAAAAATGTAACTGTAGTTGAGCAGTCTGTAGCCACTTGATATTTATGCATCTCCCTCACCCCCCAGATAAGGCCATATCCCTATGGGCCACAGCCCAGCCATGTCAATAGATGGCTATTTGCCCAGAGCCCTTGGGTGCTTATTGCTTCCACCCTAGTGATGTGTGCATCTCCCAAGGACAGATCTTCAGCTAGGTGGCTGTGTTCCCTCCATGTATATCAGGCAATGCTGAAACTGGTTTGAGGACGAGACCTTACCAGGCCCCAAAGAGTCGGTCCTGCTGGTTGGGCATCCATCTAGCATGAGTGACCATGGCTCCAAAGTTCCTCATCTCTCTCTCGGCACCTGTGAGGTAGGCATTCACGTAGTCAAGAAAAATTGACTTTGGATTGAGTTCATACAACACCCGGGAGTGGGGAGCAATCTTTCTTAGAACTCAAATGAAAAAACATAATGTGGTTAATATTAAATAAAGAGATTGGGAAACCCTCCCCCCTTTCTTTTTATGGTTTGTGCTGATGTGTCCTCGATCAGGGACTGTTTTGTTTATGATTAATGAATGATTTACCTTGAGCTGCTTTCTGTTTATTTCATACTCATTATGAATTTGAAGAGGGCATGTCAAACTTGGCGCCCAAAGGGAATGCTCAGGAATTTGGGGGAAAATGCTGATAGCTCAGAAGCCTTCTGGGAGAAATGGATGCCAGGAGAACACATTCTCAGCCTGCAAGTTCCCAAAGCAGGATCCTTCAGTTTGTAATCACCCTCAAACCATATACCCATCAAGTAGCTGCTCTAGGCCAGGTACTCCTCTGTCCTCACAGAAGGTTGGAAAGAAATTAGCACAGCCACTCCCAGCACACACACACACACTCATTTGTATGTACTTATATGAGTCACAGTTCAGCTTGAGTCCTAGTTCTGCCTGACACTGTCCATTTTTCTGAGAGAGTTTCTTCCCCTCCATGGACCTCAGTTTTCTTATCTGTAAATGGGCTTTCTCTGTGGTTCTTCTAGCTCTGCTCAGTTCAGATCTCCAGAGTGCCTCAGAAACAGAAACTATCTCATCCCCACCTGGCTGGTGGAGAGTTTGCTGATTTGATGAATGAATTAACAAAAGGTGGCAGTCAGAGTGTGGGTGGAGCTTGGTTCTCATCTTCATGCTGCTCATCTCTTACCACATGGCCCATAGCAGCCCCGCCTCTCTCTATGGGTCAGAGTTTCCAGCAGGACAACTCGAAAATCAGATTTGATGGATATAAGACTGAGTCTGGCCTTCCAGATGTTTCGTATTTGGTGCAACATTAAAGGTGGATTAAATGACTGGATGCACTTGCTCTCTGGGTGGGTCCACAGGTCATCACCTCCCTGGAGGCCCCCACCTGGTCCAGCCACCCACAGTGATTCCCTGTCTGGTCCCCAGTGTGTGATCTCAGATTAGCCATCCCTCTGAGCCCTTCCTCCTCTGACATCTTGTGAATCTAGGAAGGGGAAAGGAGGGCTGTGGACCTGTGGACACCCTAGAGTGGGCTCTATTTCTTGGAAGAGCCCCTGGGATGATTAATTTTGTTATCAGTTCGATGGGACATGGAGTTCCTGGATTGAACACTATTTTGGGGTTTATCTCTGAGGGTGTTTCCAGATGAGATTCCCAGTGTGGGTGGGTACCATGCAATCCACTGGGGGCCTAAATAGAACAAAAAAGTGGAGGAAAGAGGAATTTGTCCTCTCTGTCTGATGCTTTAAGCTGGAACATCAGTGTTCTCCTGCCCCCTTGGGACTTACACAATCTTCTGGCCTGCCTTTCTCTCTCCCTCCTTCCCTTCCTTCTTCACCCCTTTTCTCTCTCTTTCTCACAGTATTTCTTTCTTTTTATATGTATTTTCTTAGTTATACTTGGGCTTCCCAGGTGGCTCAGCTGGTAAAGAATCTGCTGCAATGCTGGAGATGTGGGAGAGGAGGGTTTGATCCCTGGGTTGGGAAGAGCCCCTGGAGGAGGGCATGGCAACCCACTCCAGTATTCTTGCCTGGAGAATCTCATGGCCAGAAGAGCCTGTGGGCTACAGTCCACAGGGTTGCACAGAGTTGGACATGACTAAACTGACTGAGCACACATAATTTTTATTTAATTCTAGCCCACTGGTTCTGGAGAACTCCGATTAATCCAGCCCCAAACCTTCTGAGAGCCTGTCCAGCTGTCTAGTCCTTCAGTCTGGTTTCTGAGGCATCAATGCCCGGAGGTGCTCAGTGACTCCCAGCCACCTTGCTCACTTTCCTCCAGCCTGTGAACGAATGCACAGCTGAGGGACTTGGAGAATACCCAAGTTCAGAACGAATGCTGTGATGTCATCCCTGCCCTTCAAATGGGTCTACAAACTGGCATCACCGGGACAGGCTGAGGGGGATCCCAGGGCCTTGATGCAGGTGTGCAAGGAGGCTCGAGCCAGCCTCCAGAAGCAGCATCAGAACAAGTTCCTTCCTTCTCGATTTCAGAGCTCTGGAGCTGTCTGATCTTGGGTAAGCCTCAGAGCCATTGTTTTCTCATGTGTTGTGGGAGGGGCTAGAAATTGACCCCTCCTTCATTTATCCAACATACCCAGAGTCCTAAGGAGGGACCTTGAAGGTCCTTTGGCCCAAAGAGTCTTATCCTTGAGAATCACCCCCCAGTGTATCTACTGGGGGATGTCTATTTCTGGAGTGTCTGGACAACTCCAGCTTATCTATTAAGCGCCCATCATGTGCCAGGCCTGAGCAAGACATTTTGACCATGAATTTCCTGCCTTGCAGGATTTTCATTGCTTCATGGATGTACATTATTATTGATGGCAAAACTGATGTGATGTCAGGGAGAAGCATTCTATAAGCTGTTGAGTTTTCAGAGATGAGGAAAATGCCACTTTCTTTGCAGTTCAAAGATGTAGCTTTTGAAGATGGGGTTCCTGGTGTAGGAAAATACACCCAACAAATATGTGGGTGTGGTCCTGCACCAAGTGTTTTCCTGGAAGGTGGAAGGGTCTAGTCCTGCTGGGGACCAGAGTGCTTGCAAAGGCAGCTACATGGCCGCTGGAAGGTGATGTAGGGCTCTGAGGACTCAAATAATAACCTGCTGAACTGATGGAACACATTCTTGTCCTCTGTTGTCTTCCCAAACATCCTCTTATTCGAGTTAAGGCTATAGCGTTGAGATCTGGGCTGGTTGCCCAATGGAAGGGGTTCCCCGGCACCTCATGGTCCTGCAGTCCTGAAACTCAGCTGATACCAGCACATTCAGTCCTGTTCCCAGGGCTGGCAGAACAAAATGCCACAAACTGGGTGGCTTAAGACAACAGAAATGTATTCCTCCACAGTTCTGGAGTCTAGGACTCTGAAAGTAAGGTGTTGGCAGGACCGTCTTCCTGGGAAGAATGCTTCTTGGCCTCTTCCTGCTGGGGCAGCTACCTGCAGTCCTTGTCATGGCTTCAAGTCCTTGCCTTCCTGCTCTCATTGTCTCCTGGCCTTCTTCCCTCTGTGTCTGTCTATCTCCGTGTGTCCTCTTCTCTTTTTATAAGTACCTCTTTATTTTAAAAAATATTTTTTGGAGTATAGTTGTTTTAAAAGGTTGCATTAACTTCCACTGTACAGCAAAAATAATAATAATAATAACCATACATATACATATGTCCCCTCTGTTTTGGATTTTCTTCCCATTTAGGTCACTACAGAGCACTGGGTAGAAGGCTTTCATTGGTTAATCTATTTTATACATAGTAGTCAACATTCAGAAAATTAAGATCATGGCATCTGGTCCCATCACTTCATGGTAAATAGATGGGGAAACAGTGGAAACAATGTCAGACTTTATTTTTGGGGGCTCCAAAATCACTGCAGATGGTGATTGCAGCCATGAAATTGAAAGACACTTACTCCTTGGAAGGAAAGTTAAGACCAACCTAGATAGCATATTAAAAAGCAGAGATATTACTTTGCCAACAAAGGTCTGTCTAGTCAAGGCTATGGTTTTTCCAGTGGTCATGTATGGATGTGAGAGTTGGACTGTGAAGAAAGCTGAGCACTGAAGAATTGATGCTTTTGAACTGTGGTGTTGGAGAAGACTCTTGAGAGTCCCATGAACTGCAAGGAGATCCAACCAGTCCATTCTGAAGGAGATCAGCCCTGGGATTTCTTTGGAAGGAATGATGCTAAAGCTGAAACTCCAATACTTTGGCCACCTCATGTGAAGAGTTGACTCACTGGAAAAGACTGATACTGGGAGGGATTGGGGGCAGGAGAAAAAGGGGATGACAGAGGATGAGATGGCTGGATGGCATCACTGACTTGATGGACGTGGGTTTGGGAAAACTCCAGGAGTTGGTGATAGACAGGGAGGCCTGGTGTGCTGCGATTCATGGGGTCGCAAAGAGTCGGACATGACTGAGTGACTGAACTGAATTGAACTGAAGTGTATATATGCCAATCCCAATCTCCCAATTCATCCCACCCATTTTTCCCCCTTGGGATCTGTACATTTGATCTCTACATCTGTGTCACTATTTCTGCTTTGTAAATAAGATCATCTGTACCATTTTTTTTTTTCAGATTCCACATATGTGTGTTAATATATTTCTTTTTCTCTTCCTGACTTATTTCACTCTGTATGACAGTCTCTAGGTCCATCCAGGTCTCTATAAATGACCCAATTTCGTTCCTTATTATGGCTGACTAATACTCCACTGTATATCTGTACCACATCTTCTTTATCCATTCCTCCTTCAATGGACATTCAGGTTGTTTGTATGTCCTGGCTAGGATTTAGTGCCCACTCTAATCCAGAAAGACTTCATCTTAATTATAGTAGATTCTCACTATTCATTTGGGCTTCCCTGGTGGCTCAGGTGGTAGAGTCCGCCTGCAATGCTAGAGACTTGTGTTCAGTCCCTGGGTCAGGAAGATCCCCTGGAGAAGGAAATGGCAACCTACTTTAGTATTCTTGCCTGGAGAATTCTGTGGACAGAGGAGCCTGGTAGGCTACAGTCCATGGGGTCACAAAGAGTTGGACATGACTTAGCAACTAACACTCACTATTCATGTATCTGTATTGGCTAAATTTACCTACTTGCTAAAATTTACCTGTGACCCCCAAGTCAATACCCACGGTCATTAAAGATATGCACAGAATGGTGAAAAATGTGAGCTTCCTGATTTGCTATTCCTGGCTGAGGCTTCATAGCTCTGCCTTCTTATTTCAGCTCTCCTAAACAGGTGTCTTTTTGACTTTGCTCAGTGTTGTGCTTTTTGTTGCTGACTTTGCTTTGTAAAATGGCACCAAGTCATTCCTATGAGCAAGAAGACTGTGATGTACCTTACAGAGAAAATGCAGAAAATGTGTGTGTTAGACAAGCTTCGTTCAGGAATGAGTTATAGGGCCGTGGCCTTGGGTTCAATGTTAATGAGTCAACAGTACACAGTAAATAAGGTGTCTTTAGATGGAAAGATGCAAAAGATATACATGATAGATTGATGAAAATATCGTGACCAAAGTCTCATGGGAATCTAACCCTATATTCCCAGGAGCAGTGGTTCAGTGTTCTTGAATTCAGTGTTCATTATGACTTTTTTAGAGAAGAACTGACAGAACTGACTGAAGTTACACATACAAAGACCCTACTTCTGGATAAAGTCACATTCTGAGGTTCCAGGTGGTTGTAGATTTGATAGGGGGATACTATTCCATCCAGTACAGACCCCAACCTGGCTCTCTCTCTCCCTCTTCAGTAACTTTCTAAAACTGGCCAGTTATCCCATTTTCCCTTGGGACCTTGTTGAGAATACAGATTTCTTAGGTCCCACCCCAGAGATTATAGTTCAATAAGTCTAGACTAGGGACTAGGAATCTGCATTTTCCAATATTCCTGGTCAACATGAGGGCTGCTCAGCCTGGAGATTTCCTCTGACTTGGATTTATTTCTGTAAAATGTTATGTGAGGATAAATGAAGAAAATGCAGTATAGTCATATGCATCATATGTTGGAAAGCAAAACCAGCAGTAGCATCTTCTTAAATATCTGCATCTTCAAGTTGACATATTTTTTCCCCAGCATACTGCCACATTGATCCTCTCTTTTGGTTCTCTTTAAGAACCCTATGAAATACACAAGTGTATTTGTTTATCTATGTGTGTCTGTGTAGTCGCTAAGTAGTGTCTGACTCTTTTGAGACCCCATGGACTTGTAGCCTGCTTAAATACTACTTATCCCCTGAAGTTCAACTTTCTGGAGTAACTTCCTGAAAGAGAATTAAAAAAAAAAAATCTCTAAAGGAATCAACAGAGAGTGCGACTAAATTGCAAACAGCTTTCTTTGCTTAGGCACTCTTCATTCCCACTTTATATGTAATTTTCACAAGAACAGGTTTTGTATTCAAAGTAATTGGTGGGATGGGGAGGGAAGTTCAAGAGGGAGGGGATGTATGTATACCTATGGCTGATTCATGTTGAGGTTTGACAGAAACAACACAATTTTGTAAAGTGATTATCCTTCAATTAAAAAATAAATAAATTCAAAACCAAAAGAAAAGTAATTGGAAGTTGCTCATTAGAGATGGATGCGTGTGGGTGCAGGTTCTTGGGGGACAACAGCGAGAAAGGACAATGGACAGTGAGAGGAGGCAGATTCAGTTTCCAAAAGAGGACAAAGTAACTCAAGAACAACCTTGGGGCTATTTCGGTTAAGGTATCTAGCTGTGTACTTGCTGGTACAGTCACTTTCTTTAATAATGAGAAATTTGGGATATAATGGAAGGAGAGCAAGCTTCAAGGGTGACTTAATTAGGGTTTAATCCTATCCCTCATCAGCCTTGTGATCTCAGGTTAATAAACAGAGTTTGTTTTCCACCCGAAAGATGGGAGCATAGCATCCAGGAAGCAGTCAGATGACTGGTGATGGTAGCATTTCAGAATGATGTGTTATATCATACTTAACTATTTCCAAAGCATTTCCAAACATGCTGTCTCATTTGCTTCTCATGGTAACTTTTTATCCATCCATCTGTCCATCCATTCATCTACCACTCATCTGTCCAAACATCAGTTCATCCATCTATCTATCCATCCATCCATCCATCTTGTGATTGGCACCAGCTAGTTATATGGTAATGAGCAAAACATGCAAAGAGTGCTCACATTTAAAAGCTTAGAGACCCAGGAGAGAGATAGATCACAGGCAGGTGAGGAGGCAATCAAATAGCTATGGTACGGTGCAAGTTTTGTGACAGAAATAAACAGGGTGTGGAGAGAGAACAATGGAGAAGCCACATTTGGAGAGGGTGGTCAACAATGACACCCTTTCTTGGATAACAAGAAAGGTCAGCCAGGGGAGGACCCCGAAGAAGGGGATTTCAGGCAAAGGAGCAAATGGAGAGCACACCCAGAGGCCCTGCAGTGCAGACAGCTCAGATGATTGCCTTCATTCATCATCCATTCATTTGGAATCCCCTGGAGGCAGAGCTACTCTGCGAGGTTTTGCTTGTCACATACAGAAGGTTAAATGTGAGCTCAAGGCCCTGGGCCAGGAAATAGCCCAGAGTGTCTGAGCTTGGGTCCCTGCTGCACAGCTGGGTCACTGCCAGGAAATCAAGACTGGTCTCCATGGGTATCCTGCACAAAACTGAGACTTCCGTGACCTTGGCCAAAAAAAAAAAAAAGATGAGTTTGGATGCCTTTTGGGGATAAAAGATTCACTCTGAATGTCACCTGAGAGGAATAAATGCCTCCTTTCCTTTTCCTGCCCCGTTAGTGATGTGTGAAAGTGAAAGTTGCTCAGTCGTGTCCAACTCTTTGCGACCCCATGGACTACAGAGTCCATGGAATTCTCCAGGTCAGACTACTGGAGTGGGCAGCCTTTCCCTTCTCCAGTGGATCTTTCTGACCCAGGAATTGAACCGGGGTCTCCTGCATTGTAGGCAGATTCTTTACCAACTGAGCTATCACAATTACTCTCATGTATGTACAAAGGAGGGAGAAGGCAATGGCACCCCACTCCAGTACTGTTGCCTGGAAAATCCCATGCACGGAGGGGCCTGGTAGGCTGCAGTCTATGGGGTCGCTAAGAGTTGGATACGACTGAGCGACTTCTCTTTCACTTTCCACTTTCATGCATTGGAGAAGGAAATGGCAACCCACTCCAGTGTTCTTGCCTGGAGAATCCCATGGACGGAGAAGCCTGGTAGGCTGCAGTCCATGGGGTCGCACAGAGTCGGACACAACTGAAGCGACTTAGCAGCAGTAGCAGCAGCACGTACAAAGGAGGGGCTTCACTGGTGGCTCAGTGATGAAATATCTTTCTGCAATGCAGAAGACACAGGAGATGTGGGTTCGATCCCTGGAGAGATCCCCTGGAGAAGGGCATGGCAACCCACTCCAGTATTCTTGCCTGGAGAATCCCCATGGACAGAGGAGCCTGGTGGGCTGTAGTCCATGGTGTTGCAAAGAGTCAGAAACAACTGAGCAACTAACACTTTCACTTTCCCTGTAGGCTGGCAGCCTCCTACCCCAACCATCAATCTTTTTCTCTTTCTTTTTTTTTTCTCAGACACCAAGGGAGCTTGCTTGGGTCAATGGCAGCACAACTAGTCAGGAGTGTGTGTGCGTGTGTGTGTGTGTAAGAGAGAGAGAGAGTTTGTGTGCACATGTGCACATGCCCTGGGATCACCTTCAGTCAATGGGGATGAGACTCAGTGGGTAAATGGCCCAGCCCCCACCCTCCTAGGGCGATTAGTCAAAGGTGTCTTCCCCATGACTGCTCAGAGGGCCCAGTGGAAATGAGTCTCCACTGCCCACGGCTGTACCAGCTCACTGGCAAAGCCTACATTGGCTTTCTTTCCTTCTCCACTGCCTCATTTGTACTTCCCAGGATCAGCCCCCTAATACACTCTCTGTGTCAGCTGGGATTTGTTCTTAGGTTTCCCTGGGGTGGCTCAGATGGTAGAGAATCTGCCTGCAATACAGGAGACATGCGTTAGGTCCCTGAGTTAGGAAGATCCCCTGGGTCACAAAGAGTCGGACATGACTGAAGGACTAACCTCACTTCAGATGAAGACTGACCTTAAATACCTGCTTCCGGCTTCTGGGACCCAGTGTGCCCTGCTTCCGCTGAGGGCTCTGAAGTCACCATGGTGTGAGCTGTGTGCTGTGCCTGAGGCTCACTGTCTGCTCGCTTCCCCTGAGAAGGCCTGAATGCCTCACCTCCGACCCCCACTCCAGCCCATCACGCTCCGCCCCGTCCGCCAGCAGATGACTCGCCTGAGCTCCGAAGTGTTGATGCAGTTTGCAGATACCCGGATGGGAGGTGAGTCTTCCGCCCTCTCTTGGTGAAGGGCTCAGCCAAAGGCAATGCCCTGCCCCCTCAATGACCTGTGCCCTCTCCCTCCCTCCGGTAATTAGACCAGGGTCTCAAAAGCCCCCAAATCCTGCGTTTCTAAATGACAGTCGTGCCTACGTGAAGTGTTTTGAATCACACAGAGCTATTCTCAGCCCCGCTGCCTCTTTCCCACATCCACGCCTAGCAGAGTTCAGGCCTCGCGTTACTCGGGAGGGCTTAGCGCGGGGACACTGAGGCTTCCAGAGCTGGAAAGGGCCTTGCATTTTCACTTCTGCAGCGAGAGCCCACACCTGTGGCTCCAGCTGCTGCTCTCCAAGATCATTCTCATGGCCAGCGTTGCCCACAGACCGCCCCCTTTTATCCTATGAATTTGAACATAATGGTACGATCACCCCAGACACAGAGTGGGTAAGGTGCCACACCCCTGCCAGGCCAGGAAGCGATGGGCAGGGCTCTGGGAGGTCAGGGATACAAGACAGATGTGCTACCTGTTCTCATGGAGCTTGTAGACTAATGAGAGTCCAGAACAAACAAATGGGCCTGCTCCGATGGTTCAGTGGCTAAGAATCCGCCTGCCAATGCCGGGGGCAGGGGTTCAATTCCTTGTCCAGGAGGATCCCACATGCCACAAAGCTAAGCCCGTGCACCACAACTACTGAGCCTGTGCTCCCAAACAAAAGAAGCCACCGCAGTGAGAAGCCCGTGCACTGCAAAAAAAGAGTAGCCCTGGCTCACTGCAACTAGAGAAAGACTGCGTGCAGCAACGAAGACCCAGCGCAGCCAAGGAAGAAAGAAAAATGTTCACGATAATATCAGGTAGTGGTGGGTGCCATAGAGAGGATAAGCCAGGGTCACGTGAGAGAAAGTGTTGGTGAAGGAAAAAGGCTTTATATTAGCAGGCTGGCTGAGGCTGGCCTGGGCTCCATGTGCTCCTGGTCTGGAGAGGAGGACAGAAGGTCTGGAGGTGGGAATAAAAGGCCCCCGCCAGACATGGTGTCAGGAAGGAAGCACGATGGGTCACTTAGGACCGAGACTGGGAGTTCTAGAGACTCATGTGAGGACAAGGAAGTGTCACAGGAGGGTTTTCAGTAGGGGGATTAATCTGATTTTTTTAAAAAATTGAGGTATAAACTGGATTCAGGGAGTGCATCAGTGCGCACACACTCTAGTGAATGTCTCAATGAATGGTCACATGCACACCTGTAAAAATACAGGGTAGTTCTAGAACCTCAGGCATTTGTGTTTTTAAAAGATCCTTCTGCTGCTCAGTGGAGAATGTGTTGCAGTGGGGGTGAGAGTCAAAAGAGGGAGACCTTAGAGGTGACCGTAGTCATCCAGGCTTGGATCAAGGTAGATAACATGGAAACAGAGAAAAATGCTGGAAGAGTCAGGATGCTTTTTGTTGAAAGAACCAACAAGATTTGCTCTTGGAGGGACAAGGGTGAGTCAGAGCAAGAAAGGAATTGAGATGACATCTCAGAGTTTTTGGATTTAAGAATGTGGATAGGCTGGGAGTTTGGGATTGACATGTACACACTGCTGAAATAATCAACATGAACCTACTGTATAGCACAGGGAATTCTCCTCCATATTCTGTAATAACCTATATGGGAAAAGAATGGATAGATGTATAACTGAATCACTTTGCTGTACACCTGAAACTAACACAACACTGTTAATCAACTATACACTGTATATATAAAAAAAAAAGACATGGTAGATCATGTGGCCATGGGGCAGCCTGGCGAAGGAAAGAGAAGGGGGATGGCATGGGGCAATCCAGTCAGATGACGTAAGATGGTCCCTTGAACTGGTTCATGCCAGATGCCTTTGGCCACCATCTGCTTCCCCCAGAGCCCAGAGCAGAGCTCCCTAGAAGATGAGTCACAGGATGGGGAGATCTGACAGCCAAAGTCCCTGACGGTCTTAAGGACAGAAGAACACAGCCCCTGACTTGCCTGAGGGCATCGGGAGAGGTAGGGGAAGGGCAGCTTTGGGTGAACACTGTGTTCCATGGAAACCTGGGTCACTGGAAGGAGAGGTGACAAGTGGGAGGTGACATCTGCTTCTCACCCAGGAACCATCTGCTCGCTAATGCAAACAGCCCTGTCTGTCAGGCGAGGTGAGGAAAAATGACTGGGGCAGCCCCACTGTGTAGCCCAAGGAGAGGGGTCTCTGGACCCATGAGGTAATCCCTCCGATGATGTATAGCTCAGAGAAGAGTAGGGTTAATGATCTTCCGCAGGACCCGGGAGTAAAACACAGTAATTTCATAATACAGCCTGTGATGGATTAAGGCGTGTTAATACCAGGAGTATACATTAAGGGAAATGATCTCGCTGGCATACTAAATGGCAAAATAAAAGCACTTTTAGAAACTTCCATGATTAATTGGTCTGCCCTTTTAGTTCTGTACCATGATAAAGTAAAGCTCACTTCTCCTGGTCACCTCCCAGGCAATTCCTCTAAAGTTCCCTGGCCCTCCATGGACCCCCCTCCCCAACCACCCCCTCATCCCTGGAAGAGTCCAACCAGCAGCCTGGGACATGCCCTCATATCCTCTTTCATGGACTCAAGTTGTCCTCATCCTCATCTGCATCATCTTCATCCAGGGAGTCTGCCAAGCCCTTAGGGCTTTGATCCACATGAAACAGCTGATATTGGACAAGGATTGAAGTTTGACATAGTTCAACCCGATACTGTGTGCAGAAGCCTTTGTGAGTCAGAGGTGGGTGGTGCTGAGGAATTCGCTGTGCAGCCATGCTGTCTGGTTTGCATCGCTGTTCCTTGTTTCACAGCTGTACAATCTTAGGCAAGCTGTAGAAGTTCTTTATGCTTCAGTTTCCTCATAGATAAAAGGGGGATTATAGGAGACCTACCTCATGAAGTCATAGAAGGATCCAAGGAAGGTGATTTGTTTCACAAGAGCTTTTGGCATTTACTGGGCACTTTGGATGCATGTCCAGGGCTTAGAACAGCACAGGTCCCAAACAAACATTTGGTAAATGTTAGCTCTTGCTGTGTTGGCCGTGCCGACAACACTCAGCAGCCCGGAGGGGCAGGTACCATTAATCTTCCCATTTCACAGGTAGGAAAAGATGAGGCACAGAGAGTTAAGTAAATTGCTAATGTGCCCATGAAAATGTGGGATCAAGGTTAGATACACACAGGTTGATCTCTAACCTTCAACCAATGGGCTCCCCACTGCTATCTCCTTGGGAAGAAATGGCTGCTTTGGTTCTGGTCACATGGGTGTTAGTTGTGTCTAACTCTTTGTGACCCTGTGGACTGTAGCCCACCAGGCTCCCCTGTCCATGGGATTCTCCAGGCAAGAATACTGGAATGGGTAGCCATTTCCTTCCTCAGGGGATCTTCCTGACCCAGGGATCAAACCCAGGGCTCCTGCATTGCAGGTGGATCTTTTACCATCTGAGCCACCAGGGAAGCTCAGTTCTGGTCATAGATGATGGCAATTCTAAAATCGGAGGCAGGAAGGGCCTCTGGGCCTGCACTCAGACTGCACTGTTTACTCCTTTTGTTCATTGAAGGCCAGCTCCCCACCATCATGGATCTTCATCTTGGAGACGGCTGTGACCTAGTGGCACAGTGGGCCAGACCAGGGCCAGGAGACCCAGGTGGAAGGCTCAACCTTGCCACTTACTCACTGAGAGACCAGGCAAGCCATTGGCCTATGTTTCTGCATCCCCCTAGAGTGGTGGTAAAACAATAATAAGAGAAGGCAAGAGGGTGCTTTGTAACCTGCAAAGACAAGAACAGATTCCAGGTAAGACTAACTATCCCTGACACCCTGGGTCTGGGGAGAACCTTATCTGCAGTCTAGCCACCCTCCTTTTTGCTGCAAGAAAACTTAGAGAAATTCGTTCCTGAAAGGCAGAGGCCCTGGGGAGCAGCAGGCTCCTGGCCCATTCCATCTTCCACCTGACCCAGACTCCCAGGCTACCTGACTGGCACCCACATGTACCTTTATGCAAGTGCCTTCACCTGCCATCATGTTGGTACCACCTGGCTGGCTAGACTCTCACCTGTGTCACCTTGAAAACTGCCTGCCTCTCACAGACTTCGTTAGCCTCCTTCTTATTCATTCACCCACTCAACAAACCCTTCCTGGGTGCCTTCTCCTGCTCAGGCCAGAGTGCGTGCAGCAAGAATGCAACAAAATGGACCCTGGTCCTCGAGTTTCTGTTTGAGGGGCAGTAAACAGAGTAAACAGAGATTGGGGCTTCCCAAGTGGCTCAGTGGTCAAGAATCCACCTGCCGATGCAGGAGATGTGGGTTCATTCCCTGGGTTGGGAAGATCTCCTGGAGAAGGAAACGGCAACCCACCCCAGTATTCTTGCCTGGAGAATTCCATGGGCAGAGGAGCCTGGCGGGCTATAGTCCATGGGGTTGTAAGGAGTTAGACATAGCGACTAAACAACAAGAAAACTAGGGATAAGTCATGTATTTCAGAGCTTAGAGGAGAAGGGAACAGACCTGTATCTCACAGAAATACTTAGTGTGAGGGTGGTAAATACCATCTCCCCACAGGCAAGCAAGCAGTATCAATTAATGAAGCTGCAGGCATGATACACAGGGAGTGGTGAGGACTGGGGTGCCCCGGATAGCACATTCCTGTCTATCAGCTGTTTCTTTGTTCCAGCCAGCGGCTGCTGGGTGAGAATGTGGGCCCATTGGCTGTGTCTTCTGACTTTCCAAGATAATGGGGGGAAATCTGGATTTCTTTTCCCTTAAAATCTCCTGACCTTGAAATATTAGCCATTAATTGGAAAAAGTTTCAACACAGTATAGGTTAAGTGAAACCCATCTATTAGCTAGATCTGCACCACTGTCTGGCAGAGAGCAATCTCTAATTTAGAGCATCACTGTACACCACTATTAGTTGATTGACCGGGCCCTTCATAGGCTTCCCAGGTAGTGCTAGTGGTAAAGAACCTGCCTGCCATTGCAGGGTCCATAAGAGACGCAAATTCAGTCCCTGGGTCAGGAAGATCCACTGGAGGAGACCATGGCAACCCACTCCAGTATTCTTGCCTGGAGAATCCCATGGACAGAGGAGCCTGGTGGGCTCTAGTCCATAGGATCACAAAGAGTCGAACACGACTGAAGCAACTTGGCACACACGCACGCATTGCTTTTGTACAGGATTCTACAATGTGTATAACATTTTCCCAGGAAAGACCTCATTGAGTACTCATAATGACCCTCAGAAGAAGGCTGTCAACTAAATATTGGGTTGGCCAAAAAGTTCATTTAGGTACACACTTTGGGAAAGATCTGAATGAAATTTTTGGCCAACCCAATATTCTCTTACTGAACTCTCTGAGTTGGGCTATGTGAAGGGCATTCTCTGATGCAAGGGCAAGTTTGGCAGCTCAAACGTGGTGTGAATAGGAAAAATGGAAAGAATGGGGACTAGGGCTCAGATTCCTTTAGGTATTGAAAAGAGTTCCTCTCTGTCTTTGCAAGGCTCTGAACATAGATCCCATGATGGCTGGTTGGAGTCAAGGCCAAGAGCTTCATAAGCCAGGTCCAAGCCTGCATCTGCTGCTCCACCAGGAGCATATTTCTCAAATCCTACTAGTCTTGGTTTCCGCATCTGCAAAATGGAGACACTGATGACAATAGCCCCTACATCCCAGGGCTGCGGCAAGGACACGCCGGAGGACGCCCTTACGTCCTTGGTTCAGCACTCAGTGAGTATTGTCACTATCATGGGGAATTCTGCATCTGTGGAGATTGTGTTATTTGGAAAAGTAAATGGTAAGAGACAATGTTTATGATATGCAAAAGCAGGCACCAGAGAGGCTAGCTTTATTTTTCTATATATACGCTTGAAGGCTGGAAAGATGTAGCAAAACAATAGTAATTTGGAATACTGGGATTATAGGTGATTTTAATTTTCTCCTGTATAATTTTCTGAATTTTCTTTTTTGTCTGTGAGGCACATGAGTTTTTAGTGCTCTGGCCAGGGACTGAAGCTGTGCCCCCTGCAGTGGAAGCACTGGACCACCAGGGTAGTTCCAATTTTCTGAATTTTCTAAGTTTTTTAACAGTCAGCATGTATTAATTTATAAATCAGAGCAGGATAACTTATTTTTTTTAAATTAAGTTCCCAACCTTCCAGAAAAAATATTTTCACTTTAAACTTTCTTGCTCTGCCAGTTCAATTGCTTTCTAGAGAACCCCCTGTGCTCAGAAGTCCCCCTCTGTCTTGAATTTCCAAGGCTGTTTTAAGAATAGACCCCTCTGGGATCCCTGAGCAGCAGGGAGAGTCCATGTCTCCCTGAATCAATCCCCAAGCTTTACCATTCTTTCCTGTCACTGGGTCCAATGAGAGCCCAGGATTGTCACAAGTCATCACCCCTCCCAAAACAGAAGAGAGAGAAGTCCCATCCCTGGCCCTTCCTGGTCAATGATCACCCAGGATAGAGGTAGAAGAACTGGTCCGCTTATTCCAATTGATGTCTCAGAAAGTCCCCGGGTATTTTGCAAGTGTAAGAAGACTACTACAGTTTGATCATTCATTTTCCACTTCTACAAAGCCCTCAGTCAGTTCAGTCGCTCAATCATGTCTGACTCTTTGCAACCCCATAGACTGCAGCACGCCAGGCTTCCCTGTCCATCACCACCTCCAGGAGCTTGCTTAAACTCATGTTCATCCAGTCGGTGATGCCATCCAACCATCTCATCCTTTGCTGTCCCCTTCTCCTCCTGCCTTCAATCTTTCCCAGCATCAGGGTCTTTTCCAATGAGTCAGTTCTTTGCATCAGGTGGCCAAAATTTTGGAGTTTCAGCTTCAACATCAGTCCTTCCAATGAATATTCAGGACTGATTTCCTTTTTTTTTTTAAAATTTTATTTTATTTTTAAACTTTACATAATTGTATTAGTTTTGCCAAATATCAAAATGAATCCGCCACAGGTATACATGTGTTCCCCATCCTGAACCCTCCTCCCTCCTCCCTCCCCATACCATCCCTCTGGGTCGTCCCAATGCACCAGCCCCAAGCATCCAGTATCGTGCATCGAACCTGGACTGGCAACTCGTTTCATACATGATATTTTACATGTTTCAATGCCATTCTCCCAAATCTTCCCACCCTCTCCCTCTCCCACAGAGTCCATAAGACTGTTCTATATATCAGTGTCTCTTTTGCTGTCTCGTACACAGGGTTATTGTTACCATCTTTCTAAATTCCATATATATGCATTTGTATACTGTATTGGTGTTTCTCTTTCTGGCTTACTTCACTCTGTATAATAGGCTCCAGTTTCATCCACCTCATTAGAACTGATTCAAATGTATTCTTTTTAATGGCTGAGTAATACTCCATTGTGTATATGTACCATAGCTTTCTTATCCATTCATCTGCTGATGGACATCTAGGTTGCTTCCATGTCCTGGCTATTATAAACAGTGCTGCGATGAACACTGGGGTACATGTGTCTCTTTCCCTTCTGGTTTCCTCAGTGTGTACGCCCAGCAGTGGGATTGCTGGATCATAAGGCAGTTCTATTTCCAGTTTTTTAAGGAATCCCCACACTGTAGTGGCTGTACTAGTTTGCATTCCCACCAACAGTGTAAGAGGGTTACCTTTTCTCCACACCCTCTCCAGCATTTATTACTTGTAGACTTTTGGATCTCAGGCATTCTGACTGGTGTGAAATGGTACCTCATTGTGGTTTTGATTTGCATTTCTCTGATAATGAGTGATGTTGAGCATCTTTTCATGTGTTTGTTAGCCATCTGTATGTCTTCTTTGGAGAAATGTCTATTTAGTTCTTTGGCCCATTTTTTGATTGGGTCATTTGTTTTTCTGGAGTTGAGCTGTAGGAGTTGCTTGTATATTCTCGAGATTAGTTGTTTGTCAGTTGCTTCATTTGCTATTATCTTCTCCCATTCTGAAGGCTGTCTTTTCACCTTGCTAATAGTTTCCTTTGATGTGCAGAAGCTTTTAAGGTTAATTAGGTCCCATTTGTTTATTTTTGCTTTTATTTCCAATATTCTGGGAGGTGGGTCATAGAGGATCCTGCTGTGATGTATGTCAGAGAGTGTTTTGCCTATGTTCTCCTCTAGGAGTTTTGTAGTTTCTGGTCTTACGTTTAGATCTTTAATCCATTTTGAGTTTATTTTTGTGTATGGTGTTAGAAAGTGTTCTAGTTTCATTCTTTTACAAGTGGTTGGCCAGATTTCCCAGCACCACTTGTTAAAGAGATTGTTTTTAATCCATTGTATATTCTAGGACTGATTTCCTTTAGGATTTTTTTGATCTCCTTGCAGTCCAAGGGACTCTCCAGAGTCTTCTCCAACACTACAGTTCAAAAGCAGCAATTCTTCGGTGCTCAGATTTCTTTATGGTTCAACTCTCACACCCATACATGACTAGTGGAAAAATCATAGCTTTGACTAGATGGACCTTTGTCGGCAAAGCAATGTCTCTGCTTTTTAATATGCTGTCTAGGTTTGTCATAGCTTTCTTTCAAGGAGCAAGAGTCTTTCAATTTCATGGCTGCAGTCAGCATCTGCAGTGATTTTGGAGCCCAAGAAAATAAAGTCTGTCACTGTTTGCATTGTTTTCCCATCTACTTCTTATGAAGTGATGAGACCGGATGCCATGATATTAATTTTTTTGAACGTTGAGATTTAAGCCAGCTTTTTCACTCTCCTCTTTCACCTTCATCAAGAGGCTCTTTAGTTCCGCTTCACTTTCTGCCATAATGGTGGTGTCATTTCCATATCTGAGGTTATTGATAATTCTCCTGACAATCTTGATTCCAACTTATGCTTCATCCAGCAGGCATTTCGCATGATGTACTCGCCATATGCTAAATAAGCTGCTGCTGCTGCTGCTAAGTTGCTTCAGTCATGTCCGACTCTGTGCGACCCCATAGATGGCAGCCCACCAGGCTCCCCTGTCCCTGGGATTCTCCAAGCAAGAACACTGGAGTGGGTTGCCAGTTCCTTCTCCAATGCAGGAAAGTGAAAAGTGAAAGTGAAGTCTCTCAGTTGTGTCCGACTCCTAGCGACCCCATGGAATGCAGCCTACCAGGCTCCTCTGTCCATGGGATTTTCCAAGCAAGAGTACTGGAGTGGGGTGCCATCGCCTTCAGGGTAACAATATACAGCCTTGACATACTCCTTTCCCAATTTGAAACCACGTTGTTCTGTTGTTGTTCTGTTGTTCCACGTCCAGTTCTAACTGTTGCTTCTTGACCTGCATACAGATTTCTCAGGAGGGGTCAGGTGGTCTGGTATTCCCATCTCTTTAAGAATGTTTCACAGTTTGTTGTGATCCACATAGTCAAAGGTTTTGGCATAGTCAATAAAGCAGAAGTAGATGTTTTCCTTGAACTCTCTTGCTTTTTCTGTGATCCAATGGATGTTGGCAATTTGATCTCTGGTTCCTCTGCCTTTTCTAAATCAAGCTTGAACATCGGGAAGTTCTTGGTTCACATACTGTTGAAGTCTCACTTGGAGAATTTTGAGCATTGCTTTGCTAGTGTGTGAGATGAGTGCAATTGTGCAGTACTTTGAACATTCTTTTGCGTTTCCTTTCTTTGGGATTGGAATGAAAACTGACCTTTTCCAGTCCTGTGGCCACTGCTGAGTTTTCCAAATTTGCTGGTATACTGAGCACAGCACTTGCACAGCATCATCCTTTAGGATTTGAAAGAGTTCAGCTGGAATTACATCACTTCCACTAGTTTTTTTCATAGTGATGCTTTCTAAGGTCCACTTTCAATCCAAGATGTCTTGCTCTAGGTGAGTGATCACACCATCGTGGCTATCTGGGTCATTCAGATATTTTTTGTTCTTCTGTGTATTCTACAAAGCCCTAAGGAGCAAAAAAAAGAAAAAAAAAGAAAAAAGAAAAGAAAAAGAAAAGAGAGAGAGATGAGAAAACTTGAAGCAACCTGTCTTCAGTGTTCATGTAAACCAATGAATGAATGGATGGATGAACTCAAGCTGCTGTGAGGTCTTTGCCTTTGCTATGAAATTATGAACTCATGAAAACAAATTTATGTCTTTTGCATCATATGCCCATTGGATAGAGAAAGAATAGGAAAATTTAGAGTCTGAATGTGCTGCTTTTAAAAGTATGAAAGATGTACAGATTGTACAATCAGGCAAATATATCTTTTGAAGAGTATGAAGTTCTGGTCTAAAATTACATTTAATTATTGTTACATTTCAGACTTTGTAGGAAATCACAGTACAGAAGTGTGACTTTGAAATTAGCATTTGAAAGTGTCTGTGAGGTAGGTGAGGGTTTTCACAAACCGTGGGGTTTTGAGCCTAAAATTATATGACATGTATTTGCAACCACAAAATTAGGTTGACCAGTTATTGTTCAAGCTCATCTGTTAGAAGAATGACTACTGTGTTTTATTTCTGCCACACAAAATTTTTCCACCTATCCTCCCCAACTTTTTGTTTAAAAAGCCGGGCAAACCTTGAGCTCTCCCTGGTGTCCTGACCTAACACGGGTGATGAGGTCCCACAGGAATGCCCAGATATGAAGAGTCATTTTGCCTCATTATAGAACAACATCAGTGGTTCTTCCTCAGCCCCTTAATTCATTTCTTATAGTTTTTCTTGTCACATCCACTTGCTTTATAGCTTACTAACTTGCAAGTTATAGTTGTAATTTATGGTCAAAATTGAGTGGTAGCAAATCAAAGAATATTTCCATTGATTACCCTAAATTGTCTAATCTCCTCTATGTTTTTAGAACTTGATTGGGTGGTATTTACTGATTGCCTTCATCTAATTTAAAAATCAATCAATAGCAACAATGAGTGCTGGGGGATAAATCGAGTCTAATGCAGCCTAACCGCAGCAAATATCCATCAGGGGCTACACACAATCACATCTCTGGGCAGTTTTAATACATAAACCATAACAGCCTGGAGCTGGGCGTCCAGGGCAGATGCTCAGAAAATTCCCGCTGGCACCTCATGCCTCTTGCATTGTCTATTGAGGGTGATTGCCCTCTGCTAAAGTGAACATATTTCACTACAATAAAGCTGTAGCAAAGGAGATAAAAATGGGATCTGATTGTGTTTCAAGGCTAGCCAGTCCATCTTGTTCCCCTGCACCCTCAGAGGATATTAATGGGAATTAACATAACGCCAGCCTTTTCTTGTTAACTGCCTGCACGGTCCCAGAGAGAAACATTTTCACACTCATGAATTCACCCCTTCGACACTCAGGAGTATCTGTTTTTATTTTTATCCAATGCTTTCTGGACATTTGTTATGGAACAGTCATGGGGCATGGCATTTTGATTCCCTATTTGATTTGGTACTTTGATATGGGTTTCCCTGGTGGCTCAGACTATAAAGAATATGCCTGCAATGTAGGAGACCTGGGTTCGATCTCTGGGCTGGGAAGATTTCCTGGAGAAGGGAATGGCAACTCACTCCAGTATTCTTGCCTGGAGAATCCCCATGGACAGAGGAGTCGGGTGGGTTACAGTCCATGGGATTGCGAAGAGTTGGATACCAACTGAGTGACTAGGCATAGAGCACACACTTAGATATACCCTAGGAGGACGTTAGCCCTATTGTACAGAAGAGGAAGTAAGGGCTCAGGTGAATTCAGCAGCTGGTCCCAGATCACGTGGCTGGATACGTAGGAAAGCTGGGTCTTTGGGCTGCACACCACAGCCAGATGCTCAATGAAGGGCATCCAGGAGGAGGCAAAGGGACCAGATTCAAACCCTGGATGAGCTTACATCTAGTTGGGAGGCAAGCCTGTACACAGTTCATAGTAAGACAAAGCAGGATGACATAAGTGCTATTATCCTGTGGGCCAGGAGTTATTACGGCACACAAAGGAGGCAGAGAGAATAAATTTTAACTTAGGGAATGGAGAGTCAGAAACATCAGATTATTTTTTGAACTGTCTAGAGCTGGTTAGGCCCCAACTTTTTCAGGCATTAAGTAGAATCTCTACATGTGTTTATTTGTATTGATATGCAACATGGTGGAGCTACCAACTCCTTTGGGAACCAAGGCATCCCCCGCTATGCTCATCAGCCCTGAGCCATGCCTGAGAGGGCCTATCCTCAATCTGTTTTTTATATTGGTGGGCATCTTCATCCCCAGGGCCCTGGACTTCTAGAAGAAACTCCTGATGTCATCATCTACGTTACAGCCATTCTGAAGATGGGGTTTTAGGAAGACTCAAACCTGTTCATTCCTATATTGAGAAATACCACTTGGCATCACTGGCAGGCTTTATAAATGAAGACAGACAGACAAATACTCCAAAGTCCTTAATTTCACTCTACATAAAACTTTGCCCTCACTTGGAGATAATTGCAGGTAATCCGCATGTGTCTCAGAATTGGCATCAAACACATTTCCCAGGAAAATTCTTGGACGTTCTCATGAACCAGGGAAGCAAGAGGCAGAATCTCATCTAAAAGAGATCTGTCACCTCCATGAGAGCCTCTCCCCAAACCCAAAGAGCTGAACATCAGGTTTTTAGGCCCAAGGAAATGGCTTCTTGTGCAGGAAACTTAGATACCAAAGGACAGCCTCATTAACCAAGAGCTTCCCTGTGCCAGTTCACAGAGAATCAGCCACTGAAATCGGCAATTATAAATCTGACCAAACTTAGACAATGATTCATGGATCTTGGAATTTGTAGGCACCTCAGCAGACTTCCACTCTGTCTCACTGGACTGTTAAGAGATCTCAGGGCATCACACTTTTTCTTATCCCCAAATATTGTTAAACTCTTATCCCTGGGTTGTAAACCAGAGGAGGGCCATGGCGCTTTCCCACTTTGTTTCCTGAGTTGTTTAATACATTTTTTTTTTTCCAAAAAAGACTTTAGCTTTTTAGACCTCAGGGTCACAGCAAAACTGAGAGGAATATGATATCCCATATACATAAATTTTGCTATTATCAACATCCCCCACTAGAATGGTACATTTGTTATGAGTGATGAACCTACTCTGACACACCATTAACACTCAAGTCCATAGCTTACATGAGAGCTCAGTCTTGGTGTTGTATATTCTGTGGGTTTGAGCATCACAAGTTTATCCACCATCATAGAGTATTTTCATTGCCCTAAAAATAATCTATGCTCCATCTGTTCATCCTTCTCTCCCCCAATGGCTGGCAACAACTGGTGTTTTTTTCTGCCTCCCTAGTTTTGCCTTTTCCAGAATGTCATATAGTTGGAATTATACTGTCCATAGTCTTTTCAGATTAGCTTCTTCCACTTCAGTTCAGTTCAGTTCAATTGCTAAGTTGTGTCCAACTCTTTGCGACCTCATGGACTGCAGCATGCCAGGCCTCCCTGTCCATTACCAACTCCCAGAGTTTACTCAAACTCATGTCCATTGAATTGGTGATGCCATCCAACCATCCCATCCTCTGTCATCCCCTTTTCCTCCTGCCCTCAATCTTTCCCAGCATCAGGGTCTTTTCAAATGAGTCAGCTCTGTGCATCAGGTGGCCAAAGTATTGGAGTTTCAGCTTCAACATCAGTCCTTCCAATGAATATTCAGGACTGATCTCTTTTAGGATGGACTGGTCTGATCTCCTTGCAGTCCAAGGGACTTTCAAGACTCTTCTCCAACACCACAGTTCAAAAGCATCAATTCTTCTGTGCTCAACTATCTTTATAGTCCAACTCTCACATCCATACATGACTACTGGAAAAACCATAGCCTTGACTAGACAGATCTTTGTTGGCAAAGTAATGTCTCTGCTTTTTAATATGCTGTCTAGGTTGGTCATAACTTTTCTTCCAAGGAGTAAGCATCTTTTAATTTCATGGCTGCAGTCACCATCTGCAGTGATTTTGGAGCCTGAAAAAATGTCTGCCATGTAGTAATATGCATTTAAGTTTCCTTCATGTCTTTCCTCCAAGACTTTTTGTGGCTTGCAAGCTCATTTCCTTTTCAGTACTGAATAATATTCCATTGTTTGGATGTACCATCAATGCATTTGTTGGAATGAATTATTTTTTGAGTGAATTATTGAACATTTCCCCACCACAAGACTCTTTTTAATAGTTCAGTGGCAGCTGACCTCCTTTTCCTTGATTCTCTCAGTAATAGCGTTTGAGTACCAGAAGTTCACTCTGTTTTTTATACTTCCTCCATCCTGTCTGCTTCCTAGGCCTTGATTGTGTCCCTGGGCTGAGACTGATGCTATCATGTCTTGGCCATGTCTTTTCTCTCCCTTCTTCCATAGAACTCTTCCATTTTAGCTGGGTGCAGAAGCCTACTTTTACCAACCTCCCTTGCAGGTAGGTGTGCCAGGTGACTAAATTTAGCTTACGGTATAGGTGAAATTTTGTAGAGCTGTTTCTGAAAGCTGTTTGTAAAAAAGACTTGATATGTTGCACTCATATACAGATGTTTATAGTAGCTTTATTCATGATCATTAAAATTTGGAAGCAACCAAGATGTTTTTCAGAGAGGATGAGAATGGCACTTTATGTCTGTGGTCTTCCTCCCCAAACCTCATATATCTAAGTTAATCATGAGAAAAGCAACAGACAGTTTCCAATAGAGAGTCATTCTGCAAAATGTCCAGCCAACACTCCCCCGAACTGAAAAAAACAAGGCATGTCTGAGAAACTGTCAGAGCCAAGAAGAGCCAGAGGAGACATGACAACTAAGTGTGATGTGGTGTCTTAGGTGAGATCCTGGAACAGGAAAATGACATCAGGTAAAAACAAAGGAAATTTTATAGAGTATGTGGACTTTGGTTGATGATAATGTACCAATATTGGTTTATTCATTTGGACAAATATACCATACTTATACAAGATGTTAATAATGGGGAAACTTGATGTGAGTGTTATGAGAACTCTCTGAATTATCATTGCAATTTTTCTGTAAAGCTGAAGCTATTTAAAAATTAAAACTGTTAATTAAAAAAAAAAAAGAGAGAGAGTTGGTTTATATTGTTTACCCCAATCTGTTTTGTCCCTTCCTCCATTTTCCTTCCTTGAACATGGATCTATGGGCTGACATCTTGGAACATCCGGGCCCCTAAGGATGCTGGAGAGTGAGCTGGAAGGAAACCGGCTCCCTGAGCACGGCACCCAGCTGAGCAGTCAGCCACACCAGGCTTGGATAGCCAACTTCCCAGCTTTCATGTAGAAGAGAGATAAAGTCTGATCGTGTTGAAGTCATGTTATTTCAGGTTTTTGTTTCTCACTGCCAAATCCAGTTCTGATACTACCCTTTGCTTGTTTTTCTCTGGGACACAGGCTCCCTGAGTGGAGGTCCAGGGTACTCTGTGCGGATAGGGGCCCCAGGGCCCTCCCCCTGACCTCCTCCAGCCCCAGAAGCCCTTGAGGTACTTCTGTGTGAAGCCCATGACGAACACCACAGCTCGGTGGCACTGGTGTTATAACTAGTCAGTGTTACAGAGCTCTACAGATTATACAGCTTCTCCCTCCCCCAAGGGTACAGGATCTGGGAGGTGAGGTGCACTCAGGGGGTTGCCCCGCCCACACTTACTTTGCAGCTGGGGGAAACAGGGGTCTCTCGAAAGGAATAGGTCAAGCACCTGATAGCTGGGGGCAGAAGCTTGTCCTCATGCCGCCTGACAATAATGTTTCCGCTGTATCAGCCGTAGTTTCTAGACTGATTTCAGAGCGCCCCCAGGGCTCTGCAAAAATGGCGATGGTGGGAGGGGGCGTGGCCAGGTGGGCGTGACCGGGCAAAGCCTTCCTCTCCAGCCTCAACATCACGCAGAGCAACGGCTTTTATCTGTATCACAATTTGGATTTCTAAGACCTCATTTTTTGAAAGAGCAAGGATCTGATGATAAAAATCACAAAAACTTGTAAATAAAAATGTATAAACTCTCTACACTTGTTATCTCATGTTGATTCTAAACTTCATGACTATTTGTGTGCTCAGTCGTGTCTGACTTTCTGCGGCCCCATGGGCTGTCGCCCACCAGGCTCTTCTGTCCATGAAATTTTCTAGGCAAGAATACTGGAATGGGGTGCCATTTCCTCCTTCAGGGGATCTTCCTGACCTAGGGATCAAACTTGCATCTCCTGCATTGGCAGGCAGATCCTTTACCACTAGCACCAGCTAGGAAGCCCACATTTATCAAGTATCTACTCTACCACCAGCACTGTGCTAGGCTCTCTCTCCATATTATTTCATTAAATTCTTTCCACAGTATGCAGGGTAGATGTTAGCAGCCTCATTTTACCCAAGGAGAAACTGACATTCAACGCACCAGACGCGGCCTCGAGATTTGCCTGATCCAAAGGCGGTCATAAGCACTAAACACATTGCTTTTCCAGCTGTGGGGAATGAGGGGAGCTGGGTCCCTGCCAATACCTGGCTTGCCATGCGGTCCCCAGAGGTCCTCTGCCTTTAGCATCGTTGGAGTCTCCACCTATAAGCAAAGGGCATGGCATCTGATGGTCTGGAGGAGGTCCTGCAGCCCTGGGAGCTCCATCAGTTGGTGACCAGCAGCCAAAGAAGCCAGCTCACAGGGAAGCCTGGAGCCTCCTGGGTGTAGCTTCTCCTCTCCTGAGCCATCTCCAGTCCAGGCCGTCAGCATCCCTGGGTGACACCCACCTTTCTGTCTCCCTCACAAAGACCCGTCAGAAAGAGGGAAATTTCCTGCTCTGTCAAAGCGTCACCCTCAGGTGTGGACACTGATGGGAGGGTGTTCATTACCACCCATCTGTCTATCTGCCACTGAGGGGCGTGCCCATCACTTACACAAATTCAACTCCACGATGTCAGGGTGGGGATCATTTTTAAAAAATTGAAAGGAGCCCATTACCATCATTAGACCCACCTGAGAGAGCCTTTCTTGATGATGGAAGAGGTGTCTGCTCTCTGGCCTCCTCCACGGCAGGTCATTAGTTAAAAAGGGAGTGTGTGGCGGGGGTGGGGTGGGGGGTCCTTGCGAGGCAGACCAGGTCCAACCACGGGGCTCCCTTTGGAGAAAGGAGCCGGAGACAAATGATTCGAGTCTGAATTCCATATACACCGGAGATTGCTTATCGATCCACATCAGAATACGCGGGCTGGCCCCGGGGACCGACCGAGTATTTTCCCAGGGAGTTAATAACGTGGCAGCTGAGCTGTCTTGTCCAATTCACTGAAGCCAGGCCTCTAATCAGGACGGAGTTTCTTATTTTGAGAATTCTTGCCACTTGTGTGTGCCACCTCCCTTCCACTCTGCTGGGCCCTGTCAGTGATTGAAATGACAGCCCATGGATGGGGAGGCTAATCAAATTGTTTATTATCGACCTAAATCAATATGTATAGATTGTCGAAACATCACTGTCACGCCGCCAAAAAGTCATACTAATAATTCCCTGGCTGGAGATGTAATCCAGCCACGATTTCTCTGGCTTGAATTACATCTGAATTTAGGGGAGCGAAAACAATTATACTGGGGAGGGGGCACTGGGCTAGAGGGGGTGGGGGCAAGACTCTGCACCGGGAAGCGTGTTTACACTACTCGATACAACTGCATTAGGTATTAATGATGGAATGTCACTTTGCCCTGCTTAAGTGCGAGTCCTCAGCTGGGAAGAAGAGCGGCAAACCCACACGGGAAGCAGGAGTGAATTGTTCTGAGATCTAAGTGTTGTGCTCTGCTTGCCTGCCTGGAGGGGTGGGAAATCAGGACACTCCAGGTGGGACCCCAGGTAGCTGAGAGTCAGGGAACCCAGGTCCAAGCTCTGGGCTAGTTACTGGGGTTTACTGGGGAGACTCAGCGGGGGCCACCTCCCACCCTTAGCATCTGAATCAGTAACTGCAAGTGGCTTTGCTCTTGCCTTCCCAGAGGACACCTTGAGCAGGAGGCAGAGTAGCATCTGAAGGACCAAAAACCATAGTAACATATTAATTGAGCACTTGGGATGTATTGGCATTCCAGGCCACTGCTAGCCAATGCAAATCTTCTTAGGAATTAGACAAAGGCACCGGTCCAGGTGGATGAATTAGCAAAGACACCTTCTCTGGGCCAATGCAGGCTCACATGTGCAAGGCTTTCAGAAACTCACAGCCCCCTCTCCCTGAATCAGGCACTTAGTGCTCCACACCAATGGGGCAACTGTACCCGAGGGTGATCCTTCCAGCTTTCCTGGAAAGAGCTCATTTAATTCTCATAATAGTCCTGGGAAGTGGATGCAGGGATTGTCTCTGATTCCAGAGGGGAAGCTGAGGCACCACAGAGTTAGCTAGTTTGCCCAAGGTCACGGATAGTAAGCAGCAGAGTTGGAAGTTGAACTCTGGCAGTTGGCTGTCAGATCCTGTTCTCATAGCCAGGATGCACCAGATCAGGACTGCCTGGGGGATGAATGCATTAAGTAGGCAACTCTGGGCTTCTCAGGTGGCACTAGTGGTAAAGAACCCACCTGCTAATGCAGGAGATGGAAGAGACGTGAGTTCGATCCCTGGGTCTGGAAGATCCCCTGGAGAAGGGTGTGGCAACCCATTCCAGTATTCTTGCCTAGAGAATCCCACAGACAGAAGAGACTAGTGGACTACAGTCCATAGCATCTGAAAGAGATGGACATGACTGAGCGACAGAGCATGCATGCACACAGGCAACTCTGAGGATCCACCCTAACCACCAGCAGTCCTTGACCACATGCTCCTCCCCTCCCACCCCCCTGAGCCAGCTCCTACCCCCACCCCCCATTTAGCTCTGGTGTCAGGCCAGTTATTGACCCTCCCATTTCCTCTCTGTAAAATTGGAAGAATTTTCCATGAGGGCTGTCTCCTAGGGCTTTGGGAAGAGTTGAAGGAGGTGAGATGAAACTAGGGCTTTGCAAACCTTAGAGCAGAGGGTAGGCTGTTATTATGTAGCATCCCTGGGCCAGCTTCTCTCCAAGGAAAGGCGAGTTCGGTTGCTCCATAGGAAAATGGCCAGCTCCAAGGGCTGCCTCTCCCACACCCACATTGAGCCCCTAAAAGCTCAGTACTTCACTGATATGTTGGAGGTTGGAGTGCTCCCAGAACTGCTAGTGCCCAAACCTGTGTGAGGAGGGCCATCACAGGCTCTCTAGTCACCCTTTAGGAATGTGCCTCCTGATGGCACCCACTGCCCGTTGGCATGGCCCTTGTGCTCCAGTTCCATGGTGCCCACTCTAACCAGGGCTCTGAGATGTCACAGCACAGAGAACTCCCCAGAGCCAAATTTTGTTGTTGTTCTTTATTCACTAAGTTGTGTCTGATTCTCGAGATCCATGGACTGTAGCCCTCCAGGCTCTTCTGTCCATGGGATTTCCCAGGCAAGAATACTGGAGTGGGTTGCCATTTCCTTCTTCAAGGAATCTTCCTGACTCAAGATTTGAATCTGCGTGTCCTCCATTGGCAGGTGGGTTCCTTACCACTGAGCCACCAGGGAAGCCCTCTGGGACAAATGCGGCTGGTCTGTTCCTGTCTACCCCCACCTTCCTAAAATATGGATGTGATGTCCAAATCATATCATCTTTGCCCTGGGGAGTGACCTCTAGTGGAGCATGCTCTAATTGGTAGGCAGGAACATAGAGGCGGTCCAGCCGCTGGGTACCACCCATCTCACTGTAGAGGCAGGGCCAGCATCCTCCTCGTTCCTGCTGTGACTCCCACAGGCAGCTGGAAGGCCAGAGCAGACAGACCATCATCCCCAGCCTGAAACTCGCTGGCACATTTTGTGGGTTTAGCAGGCTGTGTCACCTGTAACGCGGAGTATGAGGCATCTCCCCGATAGGCAGTCTGCATTGGCAGCAGAAACACAGGCAGATTCCCAGAGGTGCTTTTGAATTTCCTGTGAAACCTCAGCAATTACCTAGCATGTACAGGTCCTAAGAAGTGACCTGCTCCTGGCTTCTCTGTGTCTTGGCTTGAACAGATGCCATTTGCTGGGAATCAGCAGTTTAGAGTCCTGTGTGCTCTTTATTGAAATGCGAAAAACCGTCTTTCCAGGGCCTCACACTTTCCTCTGTGTGGAGAAAGAGAAAGGAGAGTGATTTCAGACTCTGGAAAGCCTGAGTTCCTCTTGCAATTCCCCAGCCTTTCAGGTTCAAATGGGTTCTAAACTTGGCACACACATTTCCCCTGTCCCTAGAGGGAAAAAAAATAAAAACCCACCAGCAAAAATACATTACACTGGGCATTATATTTCTGTGACGGAAATAACTCATTTTCATGACACACTATAATAATAGCAAATTATGGTACACAATGAATCCATTCTCATTAAAGTCTGTATGGAGAAAAGCAAAGAATACAAAATGTATACAATTGTTTAAAGGAAAAATGCCATGTAATATAAAAGATACTCTAATCGCTATTTCTAATTACAAAGAAGAGAAAATCACTAAAATTTTTTTACAGCATCTAATTACCAAAAAAAAAAAAAAAAAAAAAACCAGAAAGACATAATAACTCTCTATAAAATTAATAATGAAGGGGGACTTCAAATGACTGTAGTTTTCAGAATGGCTCTTCTTCCAATAGAAAATGGTGAAGAGGACAGTGGGCATGGGTGTGTGTGACATTGTCTTTCAAGCAGTTCTTTGTGGGGTTAGCTGTGAGCATCTCTTTCTGTATCAGATGCCGTCCTAGGTGTCTGCCCGCACACTGCCTTGTTTCACCCTCAAGCAATTTGGTTAATTAGGTGTCATTATCCTCCTTCACCCCGGAGGAAACTGAGGCTCAGAGACATTTAGTAACTTGCCCACCCTCTAGGATCACTATACATCGTGATCAGCCCACTCCACTGAGATGCCTGCCCATTGTTCTATCATCACCATCCAAAGCAGCCCTCTCATCAGTCAGGACAACACATGCTGTGATCACCCCAGCTGCAGTCATCAGCAAGGTGGCTGGGAGTCAGGACTTGAACCTGGGACCGTGGGTTTTCAAGATCCAGGGCTTTTGCACTATGAATGTGGAACTCCTTCTGAGCAATGTGAGGATGTGAAAATACCACCTAATTTCCTTGAGCAAGCCTCTGTACCTGACACCATCAGCTGAAGGAAGATACTCAGAAATGTCCCCTTTTATCTTTAGTGACAATTTCTAGATGAAAGGTGGGCAGTTGGTCAGAAGGGAGCAAGGCTCGGAGCATGCAGACCGTCAAGGAGGCCATGGTGGTCATCTGGGGATGAAAGGAAGTTGCGGGATGAGGATGGGGGCAGGGACCAGAGACCAGTGGAAGGCACACTTAACAGGCAGAATTCCCTGAACTTGATGACACATTAGAAGTCAGCATGATCTTGCCTGGGTATCTGGATGATGGTGGGACCATCTCGGTTATGAGATGTGGAACTAGAGAAGGAGCTGGTTTGAGACTGAAAGTGATGGGTTGGGCTTGTGGATGTGTTGAGTTTGAGGGTTTCGTTCTGTCCACAGCACATCCACTTCATGTCTTAAAGGCAGCTCCAGCTTAACTTGTACTGAGCAGGACTCTGGAATCACAGTCCCTCACCCCACCACGAACATGCCCTGCCCCTTTGGCCACTATCTCAGTAAGTGGCCACATAGTTCTACCCATATACTCAGGGCAAAAACTGAAGAGTCGGGCTTCCCTGGTGGCTCAGTGGTAAAGAATCCACCTGACAATGCAGGAGACACGAGTTCAATCCCGGATCCAGGAAGATCGCACTAAGCCTGTGTACCACAACTGTTGAGCCTGTGCATCCTAGAGCCTGTGCTGCACAAGAGAAGCCACCACAGTGAGAAACCTGTGCACCACAACTAGCGAAAAACCTGCACAGCGACAGAGACCCAGCACAGCCAGAAGTAAATAAGTAAAATAAATTTAAAAATTGAAAAGAAACCAAGGAGTCATGCTACCAATTCTTGCTTCCAGAGTTTTCTCTGCACATAGCAAGTGGAACGATCTTCTTACAAAAGAAAGCGGATTATTTTGGGACACTGTTCAGAACCCTTCACTGGTTTCCTCTGTTACCCAGTTTTATGGTGTATTCCCATCTCCCCTCCCCTCATCTGTGTTGATGTCCTACTCCCCCGGTACTCCAGAATGGGGCCTTATTTACAAATAGGGCGATTGCAGATGTAATTAGTTAAGAGGAGGTCGCTGTGGAGTGGGGAACACCTAATCCAATATGGCTGGTGTCCTTACAAGAAGACACAGACACACAAGGTGAACATCAGGTGTTGACAGAGGCAGGGGTGGGCAGTGGTTCAGCTGCACACCGGGAATTGATGGTCACCATCAGGAAGAGTCTAGGGAGGATGCTACTCAGTCTCAGAGGGACTGTGTTCCACCTGACACCTGACATCAGATTTCTCATCTCCAGAACTACAAGGGAATCAGTTTCTATTGTTTTAAGCCATCCAGTTTGGGGTACATTGTTAGGGTAGTTCTAGGGAACTGATAGACCCAGAATAAATCTGAAGTCCTCATCTCACGAATCGGCTCCTTCCCACTTATCAACATAACTCCTGCAACCTTCCTCTCCCTCCCATCCAGACACACTGCTCCTAGTTCCAGTTCCTATTTCCTGCCTGAGGCGTGTGTGCTTCTTGCTCCCGGCTATCTTAGGGCTCACATTCTGCTCCCTTGCCTCCTGCAAATCTGTGCTCACGTATCGGCCCTAGCCGGAGACCTCTGCCAGCCACCCTGTTTAAAACAGCTTGCAGCTCTATTAGCCTTTTGCTTTTCTTCTTCCATAGCCATTATCATTTCCTAGCCCTTATCACTGCCTGAAATTATTTTTAAAGCATTGTTCAGTATTTGTCTTCTCCACTAGAATATAAGCTCCTGCTGACAGGGGTTTTTGCTTAGACCTGGTATATAGTGCTGGCAATCAAACAGATATTGTAGACTCCCTGGAGTTTTCCATTTGATCCTCATGACGACGCTGAGATAATAACAAAACCTACCAGTTACGGTGGTTTGGTTCTGTCTTAATCCTCACAGCAGTCCTAAGGATCTTCCCATTTTATAGATAAGTACACGGAATCACAGAGAGTTTGAGGAACTTGTCCAAGATCACACAGCTAGTAGAAGATGGTAGAGCTGGAGTTTGCACTGAGCCAGTCAGCCTCCAGACGCCTTGCCTTTCACCACTTGACGTTCACTCCAGGTGCACGAAGGGCTTGGCTCACTACGTCACAGCAACACTAGATCCTCATGCCACCTTTCTCTCTGCCCCCAAGCAAAACAAAACAAACACATATACACTGAGTTTCTCTTTCCCTTTCTCTTCCATCTGCCTTTGCCTGCCAGAGATCTCCCTAAAAATGATCCTACAGAGGAATGGAACTCCCTAAAGGGAGTCTGATGGTAGGGGTGGGTGCAGGGGAATGGAGTTTGATGATTTCAGCCTTGGGTGCAACTTTATGGCCACACTGACTGAAGGTTTGCCTTTTTCCTTTCCATCTTCTATCATCATTTGCCTGCTCTGCCCCTTCTCCCCACCTCTAGACTCACAATCCGGACACAGGATGGACTGAGGCTCCCCTCCATCAAGACTCGTCTGCTACCAATAGGAAGTCAGAGGCCAAGGGAAAGTGTGCCTTATAACCAATACTATTTACTTTATTTTTGCTGAAAACCTGTTGATAATAATCTGACGATGAAACAAGTCTACGTGATAAGCTTGCTTTGGCTTATAATCTAGTCTTCCCTTTTAGACTGGAAACTCCCTGAGAATAGGGACAGGTCTTTCATATCCACATTCCCCACTGTACCCTAAGTTAAGAGAAAATTGTATTTCCCCTCTGATTTGGCATTCATCATTTACAGCCTGAAAACCAGCTCCTCTGGCCAAGACCGCCCCTCCCTGCCACTTGTTCTGAAGACCTTAGATGGTCCTGGAAGCCCACCATCTCACCCCACCTGCTGATTCCTCTAACCCTTCCCACCGTTCAGTGATCTCCCCCCGCCCACTCACCAAGCTGTGTGTTTCTGCAAAACGATACTGCCCCTTGACTGCCCAGTGACAAAATATTGTTTTACAATGATAAGCATCTCGTAAGACAATATTTGGAAAGTTATTATCTCAATGTCTCTGGTTGAGGGCATGGAATGATATCACCCAAAGCCAGATCTGCTCGATTTGCGGCCAAGAAGTGGGGCGTCTGGGGACAGGACATATGAGGTATCGGGGGTCTTGATCTCCCAGTGATCTGCCATTGATTGGTCCCCATGTGGCTGATAAGATCTAATCAAAACTCGAAGGGGAAGCCATGACACTTAGCGGTGAGGTATGTGGGCATCCAGGGAGGAGGGAGAATTTGAGTGGGGAAGTGTGGGTAATGAGATCCCCTGTGATTAATGAATTTCTGCAGAAGGCTCTTCATGTTTACATGTCCTGCCTCTGCCCTGGGGAAGGCATTTCTTTGAGTGACCAGGGCCATGTTTCTTTTGCCCATAGCCAACAGGTTCTCTCGGGCTCAAACTTCAAAGAAGTTTCGGCCATGGGGATCTTTCCGGGTCGCCCACCCCCTACCCCCTGACTCAAGCAAGATCAGGGCACCATCATCCATCCTCTGCCTCAGGTGTTTATTGACAGCTGGCTCCATCTAGATCACACATTCCAAAGATTCTAGAGCAGGGTTTCTCCATCTCAGCACTACTGACTCTGGGCTGGATCACTCTTTCTTGTAGGGGGATATCCTGGGGACTATGACTCACTGAAGCAGCATCCTTGACCTCCACTCACTAGATGCCAATGGCATCATCTCCCCCTCCCAGTTATGACAACCACAAATGTTTCTAGACATTACCAGATGTCCCCAGGGGTGGACAGAATCATCCCCAGTTGAGAACCATTGCTCTAGAGGGACAAAGCATCTTTACTCCCACTCATCTGAACAAGAAAAAAGTTCTAGTAACCTAAATAAGGCTTGGTGCCCCTTTTTACACAGTGTTCACTGAGGTTCAGAGAGGTTGAGTGAGCTTTGCTAGGCCACACAGGAGCCAAGGGGAGAAGCCAAGCCACAGGTGTATTTGGTACGACTCTAACTCCCCTGTAAGTCGTGGGCCTCTCTGTCTCACCAACTCCTCTTCAGCTTGCCTGCTCTCACAGCCCGTCTTCTCACAGATGCCTACAATACCAGTCTTACCACTAAACTATCCACCATAACCTTTGCAGACCCCTTGCTGTGTCCTTGATCATCCTGGGCCATGGAGTTATGGGTCATCTATGGTGAGTGAGAATATGAATATTTGTTTTATTTTTGTATTAATGAGCATTCAAAGGAATGGTGAATGGTTTCCAAATTTGGTTCAAGACACCTTTAAGAGTTTTCAGAAATGCCTCTGAGCTCAGAGAGGGGCAGGGATGAGCTCTGCATTTCTGCCTCTAGTGTGACCACAGTTCTGTTCTCTCTCTCCAATATATATGAGAGTTTCACCAAATGCTTCCCTTGAAGACTACTCCTTCAAGAAGGTTTGACAGTTGCTGTCCTAAGTGATAATGTCTAAAAAGTCTATCGTATAAGACAGAATTTGAATTAAAAGAAAAATGATGAGACATATGGGCTTCCCTGATAGCTCAGTGGTAGAAAAAAATCCACCTGTCAATGCAGGATATGCAGCTTTGATCCCTGACCTAAGAAGATCCCCTGGAGAAGGAAATATCAACCCACTCCAGTATTCTTGCCTGGAAATCCCATGGACAGGGGAGCCTGGCATGCTGCAGTTCAGGTGGTCACAAAGAGTCAGACACGACTTAGCAATTGAACAACTGATTACATAAGAAATTTTAAAAATTTTAAGAAAAACACTTGGAAGAGAAATGGAAACAACCTAAATGTCCACCCACAGATGACTGAATAAATAAGATGTGGTAGATATATACACTGTATATTACTCATTCATGAAGAGGAATGATTATTTCATTCCTCTTCATGAATAAGTAATAGCCACAACATTGAGAGACCTAGAGATTATCATACTAAGCAAATTAAGTCAGAAAGAGGAAGACAAATGCCACGTGATATCAGTTATACGTAGAATCTATATTTGACACAAAAGAACATATCTATAAAACAAAAACAGCCTCACAGACATAGAGAACAGACTTGTGGTTACAATGAGGAGTCTGGGGAGGGTTGGATCGGGAGTTTGGGGTTAGCAACTGCAGACTATTATGTATAAAAGGGATAAACAACAAGGTCCTACTGTATAGCATAGGGAACTATTTTCAGTATCCTGTGATAAACCATAATGAAAAATAACATATATATATATATATATCACTTTGCTGTGCAGAAAAAATTAACACAACATTTTAGATCAACTATGTTTCAATAAAATTTGAAAAAAGAAAAAAACTTGGAAGGCCACTGGGAGTAAACTGAAGCTAGTGGATGAAAAGGGACACAGACTCTTGGAGTGCTGATTATCTTTTGAGCTGGGTCATGGTCACACAGGTGTGATCATTTTGTGATAATTCATTGGGTTATATCAGGTGTTGGTGTCTTAGTTTAGCCTGCTATAACCGAACACTTAAATGACAAACATGGGTGGCTTAAATGACAAACGTTTATTTCTCACATTTCTGGAGGCTAGAAGCGTAAGATCAAGGCACCAGGAGATTCAGTGTTTGCAGAGAGCCCTTTTACTGTTTGCAGACAGCCAACTTCTTGCTGTAACAACATAACATGGAAACAGAGATCTCTGGTCGCTTCCTCTTCTTATAAGGGCACTAATCCCATCATGAGGTCCCTACCCCTTGACCTGATCTAATCCTAATCCTCTCCCAAAGGCCCACTTTCAAAGATCATCACATCAGAAATTAGGATTCCAACAGGTGAATTTTGTGGGGACACAAACATTCAGTTCATAGCAGTTGGCAACCTACAGCCCAAGAGTTGGAGGTGGAGCTGCCTGTGCATGTAAATGAAGCTTTAATGTCACACAGCCATGCCCACTCATTCACATATAGCCTCTAGCTGCTTCCCTGGTGGCTCAGATGGTAAAGCAGCTGCCTGAAGTGTAGGAGACCCAGGTTCCATTCCTGAATTTTGAAGATCCCCTGGAGAAGGGAATGGCTACCCATTCCAGTATTCTTGCCTGGAGAATCCCATAGACAAAGGAGCCTGATGGGCTACAGTCCATGGGTTGCAAAGAGTTGGGACACGACTGAAAGTGACAGATGAAAATGACTAACACTTTCACTTTCACATAGCTGCTTTTGAACTACAAGCACAGAGTTGAGTAGCTGCAGTAGAAACTGTAAGGCTTTCAGAGTCAAAAATATTTTCTACTTGGTTCATTACAGAAAGTAAGCCAACTCCTGGGTTAAAAGTTTACACTTGTCCATTTTTTAATATATATTATGATTTGTTTAAAAAAAGAAGAAAATGAAAAAGACAGCATCTCTTCTCTCAAAAGATAGAAACAGAATCTCATTTGATAGGCAAAAAGACTTATCAAAGACCTAAAAAGAAGCAAACTCATTTGCTCCAAGTCACATAGCAGAGAACTGACTATAGCCAGAGCTTTCATCCTAGCAGTATCCCACAGTAATTGATCCTAGGGATGCCAATAGGCTCCCATGAGCTGGTCCAGACTGAGACTCTGCTCCTTCTCTGCTCTAGTGAAGTTGTAATGGGAGGACATTCTGGTAGGATGGACTGGGAGGAGTGGTAGAGCTGCAGTAGGGCTCTGTTTTCCCACCATGGACACGAGAAATAGCCTGTAATCAGTCAACCCCAGACTCTTGGAGTCCAGGGGTTGCTGCCAAGGTCAGGCTGACCTGGGTCGGTCCTTGGGAAGGTGAAAGGCACTGCTCACAATACAGGGTCACTGGTAAGGAAGCCGTGCTGGTGAATGTTTGCTCTCAGTTAAACCAAGTCAGAAACGGATAAGCCCCGCCAATGGAGCATGGTGGGGAGGAGGGGAGGTCAGAGGCAGATGCCAGTGTGTACTTAGGAAAAGGGAGCATAAGTATGTGCCAGGACTGGGTTGGGGTCTTGGTGTGTACCCCCTGCACCAGTCCTCATGGCCCTCCGGCTGGGGGTGTGGGGTGGAACCATTCCCATCCTTCCCACTTCACAGTGAGGCCATGGAGATTCAGGGAGATAACTTCTCTCCCGAAAGGTGGAGCTTGAGAAAACCCTGCGGGAGCTAGCATAGTGCAGTGTGCTGGAATGCTGCATTTCTACGTAGAAAACAATGTTTGTGTGTTTGATGCTCTCCAAGTGTCCAGACCCTGCAGCTCATTGCAGAGGCTAAGACAAGATGGCGGCCCCTCATGTCCCGGCCTGGTGCCCGTAGTAACCATGTTGCACATTTCACATCCAATAGAAACAAAGAAGTTCTTCTTTGGGGATGGTCTCCATAAGCTCAAACTCTTCCAAAGAGGAGTGAGAAGGCTTGAAATGGATGTGGATTTCTCCTTGGAATAGTCTAGACCCAGAGGAAGTGAAAAATAAAATACTGAAGCAGCAAGGTGGGGAAATGGAGGCGATACTCCCGCTGTATTGGATTGTGAATTATTGGGAGAGAGATATGAGTTTGCCGTATTTGAAACACTAGGAAAGAGAAGCCCAGAAGAAGAATGAGTAGTTTTCAGACGATATAGACTTCTTTAGGTTTCATGACAAAACATTAAAATAACAGAAATCCAAGGATCACACATATACCCCTATCTGTCCATGAGTGGTGTCAACTCTTTACCACTGCCCATTTGAAGTGGTGCCTCTCCATCCCACCCCTAACCCTACAGACAGAGCTGAGAGTGGATGGTGGGCAGACTGAGAACCTTGGTCAGAAAGGTGAGGGGAGAGGGCTGTCTGTGGCAGACAGAAGGAGGTAGAGATGGGAGTGACCCAATATTTTCAGCTAGAAAGGAAAGAGACTGGATTTTCCATTTACAGAAATGCTACAAAGTTGCTAAAGTTGCCTACTCCAAGAAATGAACTTGAAGTTGTATTCATTATTTGGAGCAGATTTCTTCAAAGAAATAATGATGATTCAAGGATATAGTCAGTACAGGAACCACACAGATATGAGGAAAATGGTGAGAATGACACGTAAAAAAAATGACCAAAGCTTGGGCTACACTGTTATACATCAAGATGTCTCCAGATCAGGACAGAAAGATTGAGCCCTTAGGTCTGCAGGCATTTCTAAAACAGCATGTTATAACAGAATTTATAACTCCTTCAAGTGGTTTCCTGGGCAATGAAATCCAACCAGTGCCTAACAAATTGTCCTTTTGCATAAAAGACCCCAGAGAATGTGTTAGATCCCAGAAGGTTTACCAGGAGTTAAGAACTATAATTTGATAGATCTGTGGTTTCCCACCCCACCCCCCCCCTTCTGCTTCCTTTTCTGCCTCCTTTTCTGCCTATACAGCTTCTCTCTGGCAAACAGAGAACCTATTATGTGCATCGCTGCATATTTTTCTGGAAACCTGCTCCTGAGCCATACTCATAAGTCCCATAATAACCCATTCCTGTAGTTCAGAGATCTTTTATAAGTCTATTTTAGGCATTTGATTATTGCCTGACTAATAATAGGGACTCTCTTGTCAAAGAATAGATTGGAGGATGTAGTGTAAATCGTAGTGTATAATTGCTCAGTGACTGCCACTGAAAATCCCTAGTTACTGGAGTAAGAGAGCCTCTCTCTTAGGTGTGAGTAGCTATTTTTTCATGGAATAATAATTAGGCAGGGAGAGAGCAAGCAGAGAACCCACCAGAGAGCAAACTTACAAAAAAAGAAAAAAGAAAATGAAAAAGGGAAAGAAAAGAAAAAATAGAAAAAGAGGGAAAAAGCAATTCTGAAAAAGCTATTGGGTTCCTTCACATGGCCCCGGGGAAGAGGAAGTTCAGTTAGAATCTAAGAGGACCCTTGGGCCTGTTAGGAGTTCAGGGTGTGGAGCCAATGGCTTGGGTGGTAGAGTGAGCAGCTGAAGAGTGAACACACAATACCTTAGGGATAAGCACTGAATAGTGAGTCTGGGGCCCTCCCAGAGAACTTCAGTATTCCCCCAACACACACACACACACACACACACACACACACACACATGCACACACTTAGATCTAGAAGGCTCTGGAATGAACCCATTGGGATCAAAGTCTTTTAACTTCTGCGGTAGCTTTCTACCTTTTGGTGATGAGACAGCTACAGCAACAGGTTTGGGGCAGAAGGAAAATGCCATAAATATCTTTCCAGCCCTGCACTGCCCTGGACCCCACCTAGAGGATCGTTTCTAGTTCCCCAAATCCTGATGATTAGGAGGTTGGCTGGGTAACAGGGTCAGCTCTTCATCCAGGTTATTGTCTATACAGCATGGTGTTTGGAATTCTTGGAATCTACCCATCAACAAAAATCTCTCCCTCAACCTAGCCCTGGAGCCTGAAATTCTGAGTATTTTGGCCTCCGATTTTTTGAGTTAGGTTGAAACTTCTTTGATTGGAGACTCTTCTCTTTGGATGCTTCCTTCTGATAGATGAGGAAATCCGTATTTCATTTTTTCTGTTTCTTTCTAATGTGAATGAATGAATGATTGAGTGAATGGAGAAAGAAAGAAAAGGTAGCACTTAACTAGTGCCTAAAACTTGCTCGCAGTGTTCTATTCATTTTTAAAATTTATTTTATTGATATATTATTGATTTACAATCTTGTGTTAATTTCAGCTGTACAGTAAAGTGATTCAGTTATACATATATATATACACACATTCTTTTTTGTATTTTTTTCATTACAAAATATTGAATGTATTTCCCAGCTATACAGTACATGTGTGCTCAGTTGCTCAGTAATGTCTGACTGTGACCCCATGGACTGTAGCCCTCCAGGCTCTCAGTAAATGGACAGTAAATTCTGTCCATGAATTTTTACAGACAAGAATACTGGAGTGGGTTGCCATTTCTTCCTCCAGGAGATCTTCCTGACCCAGGCATCAAACCTGTGTCTCTTGCATTGCAGGCGGATTCTTTACTGGTGAGCAATCAGGGAAGCCCCCACACTATACAAAAAGACCTTGTTTTTTATCCATTATATATATAACAGTTTCACCTGCAGTGTTTTAAGCTCTAAACATGTATAACTCATTTAACCCTCTTAATCACTAGCTGGGATCCATCATTATACTTACTTTGCAGGTGGGAAGGCAGAGGTCGGGAGAGACAAGTAACAGAGCAGGATTCCCGGCCTCATCCACTAGCACTCCGCCTGGCTTATCTTTGGCTCGAGACGTAAACAACACATCTTCCATTTCCTCTTCCTGCACAACAGTTTTCCACCAGTGCTGAGTGTGGTGGGGCAGATGCAGAACCGCTGTGAAGGTGTAGACAGAAGGCTAGCAGGCACGGTCCTCCTGTGTGCTAGCTCAGCATCTCTCACATCCTCTCACCTCCTGGGCCAGGCTTCATCCTAGCTCAGCTGGACCCAGCCAGGATCCCCAAGAAACTCACTAATGCACTCTCTTAGCTGGTTTCTGATATCAGACTGTGTGTTTCAGGAGACCTCTGCAGATCATAAACTTTATAAAGAGGAAAATCACAGCTCAGACAACCTAGGTCTACCTCCAGCCCATTTACTAGTGGCGGAACCTTGGGCCAATTGCTTAACCTGTCTGAGGCTCGGTTTCTTCTCTAAAATGGGAGGAAGATGTCTCCTTGCTAACTGAATGAGCCTGCCTGCCTACTCAGTCTGTGAGTTCCGCTGGCTGCATTGGGGGCCCCGCTAGTCCCCAGAACCTCCTAGATGTCCCTTATCTCAGCAGCACTGTCTTTGCATGATGGCTTCCCTGCTACCTCCTCCATGGTTCCTCTTGAAGGATGTGGGTCACTTTTGAACTCGGGCAAGGTTTTCTCCATCTTTGGAGAAACCTAGCTGTCAGGTGATGGATCGTTTGAGCCTTAATTATAATTGGTTGGGTCCCCCTTTCCATCACTGGTGAGAAAACTAACCCCACTCTCAGTATCTTTAAGGGTCCTCACTTTCCATCTATGGTCCTCCATCCATCCATTTTCGTCTGCTCTCGAATCCAGATTCCTGCTTTATCTGAATTCTTGCACCTCTCTCTGTGTTGTAATTTTCTACTCTCCCGTGGACAGAAGAACCTGGAAGGATATGTCCATAGGGTCACAAAGAGTCAGACACAAATGAAGTGATTTACTACACACGCACTCCCTAGCCTAGGGCTAGCTCAGATTTAGCAAACATACAGAACATGCAGCTAAATTTGAATTTGAGATAAGCTATGAATTGTTTTTTTTTTTGGAAAAGTATGTTGCATGCAACATTGGGGAACATTCTTTTGCTAAACAATTAATCAGTGTTTATCTGAAATCCAAATTTAACTGGGCACACTTCATTTTTATCTGGCAACCCTGTGCTAGCTCATCTTCATATGATATCAGTGCTCCAGGAATCGCCCAATCCTTTCATTCCTCAAAGCAGCATCAGATGAAGACTAGGCATCAACTTGCGTTACTGAGGTTGGGGACTTGGTGGGGTAGTCATGTTATAGACAGTACAGCGAGCAACCTACAATTAGATATTGTGCATCCTGCACTTAAGTGCCCCTTGGTTATTCTTGAGACTGCTTACTGTCTCCCTGCTTATTTACTAACAAGGCTCCATCCTCCTCCCTTGTAGCTGGGCCCATCTCAGCTCTGTGCTCATGGTCTGCAAATCAAAGCATCTGTTCTCACGTGGCTCCTGCAGCTTCTCCTCAGAGGCAGGGAGGCAGGAAACCAACGCCTCTCTTGAAGGTCCTAGGATCCTGATGGAAGCCACAGTAGATGCCAGCCCCAGGCTGCTGGGCGGGGGCTGCCATGGGAGCAGCTCCAGCTGGAACAGCTGGTGCCCCTCCTCCCCCAGCAGCTTCAATCCTCCCCTGCACTGTCTTCCCCTTCAGGTCTCTGGGCACCAGAGGCTGTAGATCTGGGCTCCGGCTGATGATCTGACTCTGCAAGGATTTGGTGGCCAGATCTGTACAGTGAGCCTTTCAACTGCTGCTAAGCCATTGCTGAATGGATGATGGGGAGAAAGGCAAAAGAGGCCAGAGGGACAGCCTGGCTTGCTTCAATCTCCCCAGCTGCTTGCCTGGCCATCTGGAAAAAGGGCTGCTTAGCACAGTGGGCTTCCTTGGTCCTGCCTCTTCCAATCTCAGAAGGGCCAGGACTTCACTGAGAAAAGTCCACAAGAGGTAAATACCAAGCAGTTTCTCATGTGTGAAAAGTCTTGTCCTCAGGGCTCGGCAAGGTCCCTCCTGGTTCTAGCTAGAAGCCTGTTACCCAGATATATCCTTGAGCCATAAGAGGCTGGAGTGCCCTGGGGTAGGGAAGACTGAGAGGGCTCCTGCCTCCTCACTCCAGCCATGCCTGAGCAAGCATCGCTTCTTCCCCTGCAACTCCAGGGGCACTGTGCCCAGGCTTGGGTATAGGGGCCTGGTGCCAGGGGGTGAGGCCAGCCCATCACAACAAAGCCACAGATGGAGACAGTGCAGTAAGCAGTTGAAAGTAGGGGCTTTGGAGTCAGGTGGGCCTGAACTTGAATCTCCAGTGGTTTCATGAATAGATTTCATGACTACGGGTAAAAGTGGGAGTAGAGCAAAGGCAATGATCAGGACACAGGGTTCTAGTCCTCAGTCACTGTGGGTCCCTGGGAGAAATTGCACCATTTCTTTTGAACTTTAGTTTTCTCATCTGTAACGTGAGGGGTCCTTGCCAAGGCACCCTCTGAGATGCAGTGGGGAGAAGTGACCAGGTGAGTACACAGCCACTTTGGAATGCTAAAACTCAGCTTGTGATAAGGGGTGATATAATCCCTTGTTTTTTCTAGGACTTCTTGATGACTATGGAGGACAAAGCTCCCCATGATCCAGTTGTCCCCCTTCAACTCCATCGTTCTTCCTGGGCTCTTCCTAGTATGCGTTCTCTTCTGCAGACTGAGGGTGAGTGGGACTTGCTGCTCTCAGGGTAACAAGAAGACCTTGGTTGACTTTCCTTTACGCTCCCAGATGTTTGAATCTTTTTGTTTTTAATTTAAAAACTTGGACTAGGCAAGAGAGGGGGCATGGGTTGCTTGGCTTCAAATCCCTTTTAACTTTGAAACTCAAGTTTTTCCACATTGGGATCCTTGGATTCTATAAACAACATCAGCAAATTTATTAATCCTTTTATCCAGCTGTCCAGACACCATCCATCCACTCACCCATCCATTTTTCATTCGTCTGTTCATCATTCATCCATCATCCATCCATCCACTCATTCATCATCCATACATTGATGCATCATCCATCCATCCATCCATCCAAGTAGGCATCAATATGTACACATATATGCCTAGTTTTGTGCCTGGATCCATGAATGGAACAATGAACCCTGCCTTCAAAAGCTTCTCATCTGGCAGCAGAGCTATAAAAAACTCTACAAGAGTCAAAAGCAAGACAAATGTAACTGAGTCATAAGAGGTCTAGACAGGAGAGGTTGGGACAGGAGAGAGACCACTGGAGACTGCTGGGGAAGAAGTGGGCCTCCCAGGGAACTGGGGTCTGGCCAGAGCCTTGAAGAAGAGAAGCTTCAACTTGATCCTGAGCTCCTGGAGTCAGGAGCTTCTCTTGCCCCATGGTTCTCCATCCTAGACTGGGCCAGAGGACAGTCAGAGAATTCTTGTCAGCAGAGAGCATGTTCCTGGATCAGACTCAGCTCCCTCTCTAGCCAGAAGCTCTGCTCAGATATCTTGGGCTGGAGTTCCAGCCTCTGCTCTGCTGACCAAATCCAAGACTGCAAACATCTTTTGAGCTCTCTTTGGAAATAAGGAGTGGGAGATGGGGGCTAGAGGGTGCCGGACTGAAATCCAGCTCACACTCCCTCATCCTCAGTGCTTATAGAATAATAATTGCTCCTTTGAAAACTGCCAACCGGGAGGCACTTTCAAGGAGTAGCCCCACACGTTGAGGGCTGACCCCCTCTCTGCCTGGCAAATGCGCTTTCTGCTTTCCTGGCTGGGCCATAAATAACCCGGCCACCTCTAATTTGGCCTCCAATACCCTGACCAGCCGTGATTTATTCACAGACCAAAACAGGCATCTCTAATTTGCTAACCAATCGCTGCAATTCTGGCCTCACCAACCAATAATTCTGCCATCTCTAATTTGCCAATAAATAATTCTGCAGCCTCAAATTTACTAACCAATAATGTGACCAATTTGCTGACCAATGGTTGTGTCAAGGCATAATGGTGCCCCTAGCAGATGGTAATTTGCTAAGCAATATTCGGACCTTTCCCCCTTCAGCTATAAAGAACCTTCATGATCTTTGAATTCTAAATCCATTACTTTGTTCTGAAGGATGCTGCAGGCTGCTGGTGGGAAAGGGCTCTTCCTCAAAGTTTGCTCTTACCTACACATTCTCCCTCGAGCTCCTGAAATCACAATTAATATCTTAGCATGTGAGAGACGGCCCAGCCTGCTCATTTTACAGGTGGAGATATTAAGACCCAGAGAGGGAAAGTGACTTGCCCAAGGTCACACAGCAAGCTAGGAGCAGAGTTGGTCTACTAGAGCCAGAACACAGGTCTCTGGGCTGCCAAGCCAGTGCCCAAGCTACACCACCCTGGTAAGCTGACTTCCTTCCTTAGATACTTGTGTCAAGGCGCTGGCTGACTCTGGCTGGGCTGGCTGCCACAGGACCTTGGTTTGGCTTCAGCCAAGTTTCCCTGGTGCCAAAGAGGGAGGAATCTGACCTTGCTGACCTGGCCACCTAGGGGGTCTGAGAGCTGGACAGGAAGGAGGATTCACTGTGCCACACAGAGGACTTGGCCGCATGTCAGCCCCAGGAAATTCTGGCTCTCAGCAGAAACCCAGAGCCAAATCCCACATCCCCTAAAGGAGCTGGTATCCACATTTCCCAGAAGGAGTAAGAACAGGAGTTCAGCAGAGTAGAGCAGAGACCTCTCCCCCAGCGGGTCTCGGGGACCACGGCACGGTGGCCCCATGGAATCCAGGAGCATCCTTAGCACAGAAAGACTTGGCTTCCTCTGGGGCTGAGGTGAGCCGCTGGCAGAAGCATCCATTTCTGCCTGTCCCAGGTCAGGTGAGTCCACGCTGGAAGCTCCCATATCTCCGTGTAGCTGGGAAAGATGACACTTGTCTGCCTCTTCCCCTTCATCTGTAAAGGTCTCCTTAGCTCATTTTTATGGTCTTGGCTGTTTTTCAGAAATTAGAGCAAATAACTGAATGTGCTTTGAGAATTTGAAGGGGAATGCCTAGGGATGCCAGAGCATGCCTTCCACACCCCACCCCACCGCCACGCCCTGAACGTCATCCAACCAGCCTCAGGTGATTTGGTCTTGAGCACAGAATGGCTGGCAATGGACATGGGTGGACCTGGGATGTACGTTGGGAGACTGAGGTTTATCTCTGTAGGAGACACATCCCCTGCAATTGCAGGTGACCCCAGGATCAAGTTCCCCTCCAACACTCTGCCAAACATGGGCCAGTGAGGGGCGTGGACCCAGGTGCAAGTGAGAGAGGAAGAAAAGATGGCAGAGCAGGGAGAAGGCAGAGGCTTGGGGGGGTCAGCATAGAATCTTTGAGCAGTGAAGGACCATCTTGGGATTGATTGCATTCTGTTCTCCTGGTACTGGAACATTCCTCTCCACCTCCTTAAAGACCAGAGCGGGAGAAAAGCGACAAACAGGAGCAGCAGCAGGCTCTGGTTAGACTCAAGGGAGAGCTGAGGGCAAGTCAGGAGTTTCTAGTATGTTCTAGAAAGGATGCCACAGAAAGTTATATTCATGACATGTATCTAACTCCTGTCCTCCTGGGGTGGACTTCGAAAACTCAAGAGCCGATTTGGGTTTTGTCCTGGTCTAGCGACCAATCTCAGTTTAGATGCCACTCTTCTGGGCAGAGTAGGTTGGGTGCCTGCTCTGTTTCTCCTGATTATGGCATTTATTCCCCTTCAAAGCTTAAGGTAGCTTAGTGGACTGCTTTCCCAGTGCACTGGGAGCCCTTGACGCAAGACCTGTGACTTGTTCATCATCTGATCCGTTGTTGCATCTCTAGGACCTAGCATGTGTGAGTCCTAACCTCAGAGCATTTTTTGAGTGGTTGGCTGGTGAATAATCTCTTAAAAACTTGGGACCTCAGATCTTTTCTCAGGAAGCTCTTTAACCAGAGATCCCCTCAAAAGCAAAGCCTGAGACAGAGGTTTGTGTTCAAGAAGCTCATTAAGAAAGGTTCCAGGAAGTAGGCATGCAGGGCAGGAGGTGAAAAACAGAGACAGTCAGAAGGCCAAAGCAAGGATACTGTATGGAGCTGGCCACCAATATGGCTGACTGGACTTGATACCCTGGCACTTTTGGGAGAGCTTTAGGACATACCTATCAGAGCTGCCACCCAGAGTATGAAACAGGGAAGCAATAATCCATTGGTTTCTGTCCCCTGTGGTCAAAGGCATTCACTTCCCGGTTGGGCATATGTGAGTACTGGGCATCCCATGATATGGTGTTAGAGGAGCTTTGGCAGAAAGGGACACCAACAGGGTGCTGGCCAAGGTGAGGGGTTGTTAGGTTGTACCTGTGCGAAGTTATTGCTGCCTTTATGGACCTGGCTCCTGAAGCAGTGGCTTGAGTGGGAGGTGGGGGTGAAGGTTTTCAAGTGGGGCATGAGGGGTGTCTGATCTATAGATCTTTCCCTTTCTAACCAAGGAGTGGATGGGGAGCATTCTTAGACCCAGAAAAGAAGACCCTGCTATCAGCTTTCTGCAGGACCAACCTGGAGGGGCAGGGAGCCCCCCCATACGCAGGCTGGGTGCTAGCTATGTGCTCATTTGGGTAGATAAGAAGATCACATCTACAGCCACTATCCCTGTCGTATCCCCACCATGCTCTGCTGTCGCAGGAACAGATCCTGCCCCATGGAGACGTCTCTATCCCTGCTCCCCACCCCTGCCCCCGACCCTAGTCATCAGCCATCAGTCCTTGGTATGAGGCTGTATTCCTTAATGCCTGCACCAGCCTCACTCAGGGAAACCAACTGGAGGAATAGAGGAGCCTGGGGTTCTGAGCGCAGTATCAGGGGCATTTGCACCTTCACCTATCCGTGTAGCCCATTGGCACAGACAGTGGAGAGCAAGACCCTCTCTGATCCCTACATCCCGGGGATCCATCTTTCTAACCACCCCTACTCAGCATAATTTCCTTGCCACATGGTAGATAGTCTAAGCTAACAGTTCCCAAAGTGCTGGACCAGCCACCTCAACATCACTGGGAAACATGGTAGAAACACAAATTCTGAGATGCTGAGGATGGGGCCAAGCAATCTCGGCTTTGGGAAGCCCTCCAGGTGATTCCAAGCAATGCTGAAGTCTGAAAACCACCGGCATAAATGAATGGGCTTCCCAGGTGGCACTAGTAGTAAAGAACCCGCCTGCCAGTGCAGGAGACATAAGAGACCTGGGTTCAATCAATGGATCGGAAGATCCCCAGAAGGAGGAAATGGCAACCCACTCCAGTATTCTTGCCTGGAGAATCACATGGACAAAAGAGCCTGGTGGGCTATTCCATGGAGTTACAAAGAGTCTGACATGACTAAAGTGACTTGGCATGCACACACGCAAACGAATGGTGTCTGGAATTACACACAGTAGCCCTCACGCTTGCCTTCCAGGTTGGAGTGAAAGCCCCTGCCCGTCAGAAGTGTAGGGGGACATCCAAAAGCATGGTCAACTCTGCTAGGAAAGCACTTTGAAACTCCACCTGGGTCCTAGCACAGATGAGCGTGACCTATGGGTCACCTCCAGAGATTACCACACCATTCCACCCTGTCTCCCTAGGGACAGTGAGTAGTCATACTAGGGAGAGTAAGATTAAGAATAATGGAAAAAATCATAGTAGTTACCATTCTTATTGGACACTCAATATGCAGTAAACACTTTGTCTTATTTTATTCCCATAAAATATTCCCATAAAATTCCCATAGAAAAACCAATCCTATGATATAGGTTCTGTTGTTCTACCTCTTTTGAAGATAAGGAAGAGAAGGTACAGGTTCCCACAGGTAGCAAGAGGTTAGCAGCTGGACTTAGCGCAGATCTGTCTTGTTCCAGTGACAACTCTCACATGCTCGTAAACTCTGCTGAAAATGGTTATATGCATTATTTATGTAATATAATATAAAACTTTTAAATAAAATGTGTACATATCTATGTACATGTATAATGCTTTTGCTGCTAAGTCACTTCAGTCGTGTCCGACTCTGTGCGACCCCATAGACGGCAGCCCACCAGGCTCCCCCGTCCCTGGGATTCTCCAGGCAAGAACACTGGAGTGGGTTTCCATTTCCTTCTCCAATGCATGAAAGTGAAAAGTGAAAGTGAAGTTGCTCAGTCGTGTCCAACCCTCAGCAACCCCATGGACTGCAGCCTTCCAGGCTCCTCCATCCATGGGATTCTCCAGGCAAGAGTATTGGAGTAGGGGTGCCATTGCCTTCTCCAACATATATAATACACACATATATAAGATATATGTATCAATATATGTGTGTATAGGCAAATATATAATTGCATTCATTCGTATATTCATTTATTTTTTTAAATTAGGGAACAAGATTTCAATGTCAAAATTCTGAATAGCAGAGGGAGGGATAATCTTATAAAGTGATGATACCTGGCTTCCCACCCATTGCTCAATGTGTGTTTCTGGGAAGTGATGCAGTGTCCCAAGCATTCTGATTATAGAGCCACAAAATGAGAGAAGACAGTGGTGGGATCAAAAGGAGGGACAAAGAAAAGGCAGAAGGGATGATTAAGAGTGGCGGTCAAGAGAGAGAGGGGGGCTTGGGCAGACATGGGGAAGTTTAGGAACCAGCTCCAAAATGAAAACCAGAGGCCACGGGGACCACCTGGGTAATGATGGTGGGCTGGGCTGACAATAGGGGGCAGTGGGGACTGTGGTGAATTGCAGAGCATGAACTTGGCTCAGGAACTGGTGATAACCCCTTCCAGCCACTGGCATCATGTGAGAACATGGGCGATGCTGGATCCTCCCATTTATGAAGAGAAGGAGGACATCAGAGTTTTAAGAAAATCTCCTGCTTTATAAATTTTATTGAGGAATTTTTAAAAAACATTATACAGGCCAAAGAACCCACCCCCACCACGGTGAGGGCTGTGTTTAACTCTCTGAGGGCTGCTTCTTGCCCAGTTCAGAAAAGGACAGGCCCACGTCATCTCTGATTCAGCCATCACACTTCACTCCTCTGGGTCTGTGATCACCAAAACTGTATAATTTATCACTTGTTTGTTTGGGATTTGTCACTTGTATCCCATCACCCACCCAACCATAATGGAAGTTCCAAGGGACAGACTTTTTCCTCTCTTGTTAGCTGGTGTTTCCCAACCACCTGGTAAAATACCCAGCACATAGTAGGTGCACAGAAAGCATCTGTTGGATGCACCAAGGCTAGAAAAGAGCCATTTGGCCTTCCTTTCTAACAGGCCTGCCAGGGGCGCTCTCCCCAGCCAGGTAATGCTACTCCCCCTTCCCAGGGGCATTTTACAAGCTGCTCAGGATAGATGGGCCAACCAGCCCTCAGCTTCCTTCTCTTTCCTTTTAGGGTGTAATGGTTGGTGGGAGGCGAGAATGGGGATCCCCGAAGGCCTCAAACCAGAGGTTGGGGCTGAACAAAGCAGATCTGACAGAGGTTTAGGAGGAGAGAGAGATGGACAGACAGGCAGCGGAGAGAAAAAGAGAAAAAGAAAAATTGTCCCATGCCAACAATGGTCAAAATGCGTTATTAGGGTGTCCAGGAAATTATAGCTTATGTCCATTAGTTCTTTCAGGGTTAATATTGATGCAGATATTATTTCTATCCACGGCACCATTTATTTGAAATATTATGACTGGGAGTAGCTGCCGCCGTGAATCAAATCAATTGATGGAGTAGTTAGCTGTGCCACCAGGGCAGCCTGCCCGCCCCCTCCCCCCGCCGCGAGCATGAAATATTATGAGGATGGTTCCTTAAAGTGAGCACTTTATCATCATTTGTCTGCAGGTCCCCGCTAGGACCGCCTTGCCCGGCTTCCCGTTGGGCGCGGAAGAACTGTCATAACTCAATCAGGCGGCTAACGTGCCGCCCCTGTACTTCCAGCCCACGGCGGATGCCCGGAGCCCGCTGTCAGCCGGTGGTCCCCGGGCCCGCCCCGCTGCTGGCCACGTGCGGGGGAGAGATATTTTTGGAGGCGGAATGGGAGGCCCGTTTCCCTGTGCCACTTACCATTCTCCAAACACAATTTGTCATTTCCCACCACCAACCTTTTGGTCACACTGTTTTCTCAGCCTGAGTGCCTCCTCCCCCGAGTCTGTCTGCCAAGATGCTATACGCTCTCAAAACAGGATTTGAGACACAGATCTGTGGCCCGGTTCAGGGGCCGCATCGGATTCCCTGTATTCTACCGCCTTCAGGGGCAGCGTCCTTCAGCTGTCACCTAATAATATTAACAACAGTAATAATAATACTTGAGTCCCAGCAGAATTCAGATCATCTGTGCAGGGCTGTATGCTAGTGGTTGGCAAACTTGTTCTAGCAAAGGCCAGACAGTAAATATCTTAGGCTTTGTGGGTTGCAGGGGATCTGTTGCTGCTGCTGCTGCGTCGCTTCAGTCGTGTCCGGCTCTGTGCAACCCCATAGACGGCAGCCCACCAGGCTCCTCTGTCCCTGGGATTCTCCAGGCAAGAACACTGGAGTAGGTTGCCATTTCCTTCTCCAATGCGTGAAAGTGAAGTCGCTCAGTCGTGCCCGACTCTTAGCGACCCCATGGACTGCAGCCTACCAGGCTTCTCTGTCCATGGGATTTTCTAGGCAAGAGTACTGGAGTGGGTTGCCATTGCCTTCTCCGAGGAGATCTGTTACAACTACTCAATTCTAGCCCAGGCGTTGAGAGAAGGAATGGGCGTGGCCCGACCAGCCCTCTGGGTCTTAGTTTGCTCTGCTTTATGCTATTACCTCATTTAAATGTCTCCACAGCCTTGGCTCAAATGATACCTTCTCAATGAGGGCTTCCCTGGCTATTTAAAATTTAACTCTTGGCATTCCTCAGCCTGCTTTCTTGCTTCACTTTTCTCCATAACTCTTAATCACATGAAAAAAGAAAGTGAAAGTGTTAGTTGCTCAGTCCTGCCTGACTCTTTGTGACCCCATGGACTGGTAACCCATTAGGCTGTCCATGGAATTCTCCAGGCTAGAATACTGGAGTGAGTTGCCATTCCCTTCTCCAGGGGATCTTCCAGACTTAGGGATTGAACCCAAGTCTACTGCATTGCAGGCAGATTTTTTTTTTTTTTTTTTTTTTTACCATCTGAGCCACCAGGGAAGCCACATATTTTGAGATATATATTTGTTTTATTATGTTGCTAATATTAACGCTGGGATTCCCTGGTGGCTCAGAGGGGAAAGAGTCTGCCTGCAATGCGGGAGATCTGAGCTCAATCCCTGGGTCAGTACCACCACACCTACCACTAAAGTGTCAGCTCTGTGAGGACAGGGACTTCACATGTCGCGTTAGTCGCTTACATTTCCAGTGTGCAAAACAGCGGCTGGCACATAGTGGGAATAAAATGGCCCCATTGAGGTAAGTGCTAGTAATAGCCCCATTTTTTAGAAAAGATTTACTTATTTTATTTTTTGGCTGTGATGGGTCTTTGTTGCTGCGCTCAGGCTTCTCATTGCAGTGGCCTCTCTTGTTGCAGAGCACACGCTCTAGGGCGCACGGGCTTCAGAGGCCGTGTTTTCTGGGCTCAGTAGTTGTGGCCCACGGGCCTAGTGGCATGTGGGACTTTTCCAGATAAGGGATTGAACCAGCGTCCCTTGCATTGCAAGGCGGATTCTTAACCACTGGACCACCAGGGAAGCCCAACAGCCCCATTTTTCAGATGAGAAAACTAAAGATCAGAAAGCTTCAGGCATTGTTCAAGGTCATCCATCTGGAAAGCATTCCTGAGCACAGGCTTGAGTCCTCACTGAGGTTTTATTATTATTATTTTTTTGTTTTCAGTGTATCAAATCCTTTTTGAAGCCCTTTGGGTAAAAGATCCTGCTTGAATTCCCCTTGTGCACGTGGAGAAATTGGCTCAGAGAAGTGACTTATCTCAGAGGTTAGGTAGCTGGCCAGTCGTGAAGTAGAGAACTGGACCCTCTTCATCAAAGTCCATTCTCTTGCATCCTTGTTGTCCTAGACTTTGTGGGTAGAACTGAGAGCCCAGGGCCTGGGAATATCTGGTGTGCGGGAAGGTGGGCAGTCCTCTGCTTGCGCCTCACTGGCTTTGACCTACTGGTGAGCAGGGTGAAATCATCGCCTCCATGAGGACCTCAGAGGCTCTGGGCTGGGGCAAGGTTGATACAGAAGACTCTCTCACTGTTCCTCCTCGAATCTCCATGCTCCCAGAACCACCCCCGCGCCACTAACCCCCTCCCCTCCCCCACCCCCCGCCCCCTGCCTCCCATGCCAGCAACTTCCTTTCCCCAGCTTCTGCCGCCACTCTACCCTTCACCTGGGGCAATTCCTCCAGCTCTTCCTCTTTAGAGTCTTTGCATCCTTGAACAAAGGCTGAAAAAACAAACAAACTTTTAGCAAGTGCTATTAGGGGCTGCCCTTTGGCTTCAAGAAGCAAAGCTTGAAGCCCTCCTCTGGGCCTGGGCCACCCTGGGGAGAGAAAAGAGAAGTGATGAAGCCCACTTGGGCAGGATCAAAGCTGTCCTGCCACACCCCTTGGGCAGCCCTGGGACACCTGAGGATATATGGCCATTTCCAGCCATCTTCTCAAACAGAAGGCAATAGAGTTTGACAGTCCCTTGCAGAAAATCTAGAATTTGACCCAGAGAACCACAAGATGCTTAGAAACTGTGAAAATTAATTTTCTGTGTCAACTTGGCTAGGTCATGATACCCCGTGTTTGGTCAAACTCCAACTCTTCTCTGAATCTCCAGCCTGCCAGCCTGCCCTGCAGATTTCACAGTTGCCAGCTCCCACAACTGAGTGAGCCAATTCCTGCAAATAAGTCTCTCCTCCTGTATCTATATCTGTTGTTGTTGTTTAGTTGCTTAAGTCATGTCTGACTCTCTTTGTGACCCCCATGGACTCTATCCTGCCAGGCCACTCTGTCCATAGGATTTCCCAGGCAAGAATACCGGAGAGAGTTGCCATTTCTTTCTCCTGGGCATCTTCCCGACCCAATGATCAAACCCAGGTATCTTGCTTGGCAGGTGGATTCTTTGCCATGGAACCAAACTGGATAGCCTGTATGTATATCTGTATCTGTATCTATCTATACCCATCCTGTTGGTTCTGTTTCTCTTGGGAATGCTGAATAATACTAATGTTAATAAACAACTCTAACTCTTCATTAAACAGAAAGAGGTACTAAAACTCAGAGAAGGCAATAAACTTACCTAATGCCACACAGCAGATGAATAACCAAGCTTAGATCCTTCAAAAAAGCCTCCTAGGCTATAATTCTTGCCCTCTACTGAGGGGCTGGGGTCCCACCTCCACATTTCCAAGCCTCTCAGTCAGGTGGAGGGCAAAGATCACAAGTGTTTGAAAAAAATTTAGTTCCTCACCAGCGGTGGGTGGGCGAGGAATGAGAAATCAAAAATTCAGTGTGAAAATACAGAAATCTAGCCGCAGAGCCAATTTTCCATCGCACTTAGCAACTCCATTTGATGTGATAGTTTGCTAATAAAACATGAGCATTACGGTAACATAATATTTTAAGTATCCATTAACTAATACGTAAATATAATGGAACCTTATGGAAATATACTTAAGCTGTCACCAACACCCCTAATGTAATATGCATGATTTCCAAGGCTATTTATAACTCCTTGGGTTCACTCTCTCCCCAGTGACTTCACGGGCTCAATCAAAAGAGGATCTTGTTTTCTCTCCCCAGCCCTGTCTCCGCACACTCTCTACCTGCTGGCCCCACTCCTCATGGTACTGCGTGGACCTGGCCAATACCTGTTCGCCCCACAAGGGCCAGACACATGAGTAGGGCCCAGCCTGCCGGCCTGGAGCCAGTCATCTGGGGGCCCCACGATATGTGGGTGATGAGAGTTGTCAAAGAGGAGTGGCAAGGGGTTGTGAGAGGGCAAAGCAGGGAGGCTTCTCGGAGGAAGCACTGCTTGGGCTGAGGAATGGGGGATGGACAGGAGTCAGCTAGATGATGCAGGGCAAGGGGAGGGGAGGGAGGAGCATCGTGAGGGATCCAAAAGGGCAGAGGCTCAGGCACGAAGAGCAGGGAACATTCCTTCTGGGAATGGCATGGAGTCCGGATGCTGATGCAGAGATTAGGAGAGGCAGAGACAAGAGTTCGGACCAGTGAGCAGGGGCTGGGCTGCAGAAGGCCAGACGACAGTGGGAGATGGTCCTGAAGAGGGCCAGAGCACGCACCCAGCTGTGCAAGGAAACACCCACAATGCTGTTTCCACTCACACTGGCCATTCTGACACCACCAAGCCACCAGCTCACCGATGATTCTCCAGACACCAGCTGGGTGTGTAACAAGTCAATTCTGACACTAAGTACCTAGACTAAGTACTGGGTTCACTTAGTGCACTAAGTACCTAGACTAATTCTGACACTAAGTATCAGACTCACAGGTTCAAGGACTCAGTCCCAGAAGGCTGTCCCCACTTCCAATATCTGACACAAGTTTTGGGTTCCCAGGGCCCCCATACTTCTGTCTGACTTGGCTACAAAGCCTAGGAGGATCCCACACAGAAAATATTTTAGGGAGATCCTTTACTTACAATTACTGGTTTGTCATAGAGGTTATAACTCAGGAATAGCCAGATGGAAGAGGGGCACGGGGTAACGTCTGAGAGGGGAGGGTGTGCACAGAATTTCCATACCTTCTTTGGGTGCAACCTGCCAACACTTCAGTGTGTTTACAGACTCAGAAGCTCACCAAATCTTACTATTCAAGAGTGTTGGCAGAGCTTAACTTTGGAAAAGATCCTGTTGCTGGGAAAGATTGAGGGCAAAAGGAGAAGGGGACAACAGAGGATAAGATGGTTGGATGGCATCACTGACTCAATGGATATGAATTTGAACAAACCCCCAGGAGATAGTGAAGGATAGGGAAGCCTGGCATGCTGCAGTGCATGGGATCACAAACAGTCGGACATGACTTAGCGACTGAACGACAACAAAACCTTCAGCAACAGCCCTACTTCCAGGAACAAGGTGGTGGATGGGGCTGAGTTCCAATCTCCAATCACTTGGCCTTTCTGGCGACCTGCTGCTTCCAGAGATTATCAAGGGTCCCCATCTTAAATCATCTCAGTATAAACTCAAGGGTGCAATTCAGTTATCCTTCTGAATAACAAAGGACATTCGTATGCTATGCTATGCCAAGTCACTTCAGTCGTGTCCGATTCTGTGCAACCCCATAGACGGCAGCCCACCAGGCTCCCCCGTCCCTGAGATTCTCCAGGCAAGAACACTGGAGTGGGCTGCCATTTCCTTCTCCAATGCATGAAAGTGAAAAGTGAAAGTGAAGTCGCTCAGTCGTGTCCGACTCTTAGCGACCCCATGGATTGCAGCCTAACAGGCTCCTCCATCCATGGGATTTTCTAAGCAAGAGTACTGGAGTGGGGTGCCATATTCCTGCTACCCAGGAAATTCCAAGGACTTTAGGAGCTCTGTGTCAATAGCATGATAGACTTGAAGAGGGAGGGGAAAGGAGATAGCCCCAGTCCCTTCCAGCTGGGGGCTTGTATTCTGAGATATGTTGAAAACAAACCTGAACCCCAAGCCTCCACTCAAGCCATCTATATAACCTTGTCTCTGGGTCTTGACATCCTTCTATGTGCCTGAAGTTGGGTGGAGCTCTCAAGACCGTCTAGGTCTGGCCTTCTCTCCACGCTGCCATCATACCCAGAAACTCCTGACTGTGTTGGCAGAGGACTTGGGTACCAATATCTAGCAGATCATCACCTGCAAAGGGCAGAACAGGAATCACTGTTGGGGGCATTGCACTTCTGCCAGAAGTTGAGTGATGCCTCTTCCTTGCATCTTATGTAAGGGAGTTCTACGGCTCTTTGAGTTTGGGTTTCCACAGAAGCAAATCCTGAGACAAGGCTTTGAATGTGAGTGGTTCATCTGGCGTGCGAAGAGCTTGTGGGGTGGGGGACGCAGCAAAGGCGTAGTGAGTTATTAAACTAGTTGCCACAGTGGGCACCCGGAGTTTAATCTCCCTGGGAAATTGAAAATTCTGCCTTAGAGCTGCCCTATGGACAGGTAAGGGAGCTGAGGAGTTGTCCTCCAAACCTCACGAGTCATTGGTGAAGGAGGTTTCCCTCAGGACACTGATGACCCAGACAGCCCAGCCTGCTAATATGCACAGCCTGAAAGGCCCACGCGAGTCTTAGAGAACAGCTCTCAAGCAAAGCCATCAGATATTGGCAGTTGGGAGCTGGTGAGGGCAAGAATAAATAGTCAGGCTTGTAGGATATGGACCAGAAACCGATAGGATCATCCATGATGGTTAAAATTCAATGTTTTCAAATGATTGCACAATCTTATTGTATTCTTGAAAGACTTATTTGAAGGAGGTAAGGAAGAAATACAGTGTTCCCTGGATATCTGTGGGAGATTGGTTCCTGGATGCCCCACTCTCCGTAGGTACAAAAATCCAAGGATGCTCAAGTCCCTGATATAAAATGGCATAGTTTTTACATGTAACCTATGCGCATCCTCCAGTACACTTTAAATCATCAGAAAACTCAAGTTTTGCTTTTTAAAACTGTCTGGATTTTTTTTCCCAAATATTTTCAGTCCATGGTTGGTATATTTTTGTTTCCATGGATACAAAACCGGAGGATACAGAGGGCTGACTGTAATTGACAATCTCCATTTGACAGATGAAGCCATTGTGGTTTCAAGAAAAGACTGACTTCCTCCTGCTGGAATGGTCCCTTTGGCTTCTGTGCATCTCCTTTGGCTGGAGTACACTTCCCCCATGTAGCCTTTTCCTTTTTTGACAGAACATTCACTCTGAGCTGGAATCCTAGATTATTGTCAACTACTAAGATTTGTGGGGTCGCTTGTTACTGCAGCACAATCCCACCTATACTGACGAATACACACCTGAAAAAAGGGTAATTCAAAAATAAAAGCAGTTATTACATGTGGATATGCAGAAAGTAAGACAGTAAGCCTGCATATAACTGACATTTATGGAGCAAACAATGCCTTTGTGCTAATAGGTTGGTACATTTCCTGGGAAGGAGTTTATTTAGAAAGTGGAGAGTCAACTTGTTTTTCTGATTATTATTCAAAGGCGGCTACAGAGAGAAGCCTCAGTCAGTCTTCTCAGCCCCCAGGATGTACACTCTGTGCTTATAGGGTACTGACTAGGGTGCACTTGACCATCAGGGCTCCTGACTCCCCTCTAAAACCCACATCTTAGAGTCTTGAAGGATTAAGTGTCACTGGGCATATGCCCTAGTATGTCTCATTTACGACTCAATTACAGGATACATCGTAGGTATCATCGAGAAAGAAAAACTATCTGGTACACTCTGATGTAATATCTTCAAAAGAGTGAGAGGCAACAATTCACCAGAAAAGTCTTTTGTTGCTTTTGAATTTGTCTCAGGTGTTAAGGCTTCCCGGGTTGCTCAGTGGCAAGGAATCTGCGTGACTCAGGTTTGATCCTGGGGTTGGGAAGATACCCTGGAGAAGGAAGTGGCAAGCCACTCCAGTATTCTTGCCTGGGAAATCCCACAGACAGAGGAGCCCGGCGGGCTACATGGGGTTGCAAAGAGTTAGACACGACTTAATGACGGAGCACATGCACCCAGGTATTTGGCAACTTCTCCTGCCTTTGGCTCATTCTTGGCAGGCGCTGGACAATTCTTTCCAACATATCTCAGTAATAAAAAAACAAGAACAATGTCAGCTCACTGAGCTATCTTTCGTCTTAGGTTCCATAATGCAGGTCATTGTGGAACATTCCTTCGCAAGGAAATAATACATCGTGGTTGCTCCAGCAATAAGCATTTGCCCCTCTAATCCCAGCTGCACGGCTGCCGTCTTATCTCTGCCTTTCTGCACGCACAGTAACTTTTCATTCCATTGCTGAATCATAGTCTGATCTTTTTGAAGATGTGTAAAACGGCAATTACACTCAGTGCAAGTCGTAGGGTAATGCCGAGCTCGCCACTGATGCGACAACAATGGGAATGGCTATGACCATGCTCGCCAGCAGATGACAACCACATCATGACAGCCACTTGGCCAGTGACTTGAGACATCATCATTTGTGAAATGGGGCCCAATTTCAGAATGTGAAAATGAGAAAAAGAGAAAAAAGCCATCTTAGAAGTGATGAAATCAGGCGGTAAGTGTCTGTTATGGAGTAGCTGTGCATCTCATTTGGGGGCTGATTAATATTTTTTTTTCAGCACATGTGGGGATGTGCATGCATAAGGTGGCTGCAGGGTGGGAAGTGGGACCCATGGAAGGGGTGGGTGGTGGTGGGATTTGGGGTGCTTGGGGAGAAGTTTATCTCAACCACTAGCCTTCTCGGGCCTCGCCTTCAGAGACACAGCAGACTGCACCCTTTTTAATCCACCAAGTGTGGATCTAGCACCTGCTGTATACAGGCACCATGTGGGAGAAGGGGGTGAGGAAGTAGCAGAGCTGAACATGAAGTGACTGCCGTCCTCCTGGGGCCCAAAGGGGAGACAGGAAGCTGCACACACAGCAGTGGTGCCTGGTGGACTGCAGTTAACCCAAACACAGCCAGTGACTCAGACAAGGGTTTGGAAGCCTTGAGGGTGTCACTGTGGTTTCACCTGGGAAGGTGTCCTGGAGGAGGAAGAAAATCAGCTGAGCTTTCAAACAGGGAGGATTAAAGCGTGGGATGTGGGGTTAGGTGGGTGCTGGACAGTGGCAGCAGGTTGAGCTGAGGGGCAATAGATATGAATCGGGGACCGCAAGCTGGTCTCCATTAACTTAACCACCTGTGGGAAAGCTCTAGAACTAGGTCCAGACCCAGGCCCATGACCTAGTCTAGGCTCTGGCTCCTTTCCAAGCTGCATGGGTACATATACACACAGAAGCACAGCCAGGGTAGGTACTAACACCCAGGCTCCTGTGCCTGCTCAATGGGGCAATCACACATGCACACGTGCACGGGTCCACATGTTGGCATGAAAGTGCGTGTGTGTACAAGGAGGGGCACTCTGCTGTGTGTGCTCACACACGTGCTTCTGCTGCGGTTCTCTTGAGCAACTGTGCACATGCACTGTGGATATGTCCACATGCACACATGTGCGTGCACACAAAGAGGCACACCCGCGTGTGCTTATGCATAAGCTCTTGTGTACATGCATGTACACAACAGGTGTGCATGTACACACAGGGGAGCACATAGGTATACCCTCACACACACACACACACACACACACACACATGCAGTCTGGGTGAATTATTTGCAAAAAGGGCAGCAATGAATCCCTTCCCTGCATTTACACTCTTTGTAGTCTCCCCCCTCCACACTGACCTCAGGCTTAACCATGTGACTAGATTTGGCCAGAGGGAAAGAAGCAAATGCAATGCAGATAGAAATTGAACATTTGAAATTGAAATTAACATTTGCTCTTGCTGTACTTGGAACCATGTGAATCAGCCCTGGATAGCTTGCTGGAAGCTAAGAGTGATCCAAGCCACTCCTTGACTTCAAGGCAACTGCCAGTGCCAGACAGGGGAGTGATGTCTCTGCAGCCCAACCCCCAGCAGAGTCACTAGCTGCCCAAGACACGTGAACAGGCTCAGCGGAATTTAGCCAAGCTCAGAAGAACCTCCAAGCCAGCCCCCAAATTTATGAGCAATTATAAATGCTTGTTGCTTTAGGCTGCTAAGTTTTGGGGTGACTTGTTACACAGCACAAGCTAACTGATACAAAGAGTCACTCGCAGGAATATACAGAGACACACCATGAACACTCCCACACACACTCACACTGTGTACAAAAACACAAAAAGGTAAACACACATATTCTGGTGATCACACACAAAGCACATATGCGTGCATGCATAAACAACACACACACAGAAGTACACCTATAACGCATGACACAACACATACACATATATATGTAAATACTCCTCACTTGGACAAATGCCTCTATGTGGATTGACCACACTCTATGAGCAAGTGAGTGGCCATGAGCCTTTTCCCCTCATGCTTCCTGGAGTCCAGTTGGCTGAAGGAAGGCAGCGGTCCTGGGAGCAAGTCCCATCCAACCCAGCCAGGACCGACGGTCACACTGAGGTGCTACTCTGAGAGAGGAGGCAGAGCATGCTTAGATCTGCAAGCGCCCAGTCCACTGCAAATCCTTCTCTGTGACCACCTGCCCTGTCCATCTGTCTCCCTCTCATTTCCGGTTGCTAAGCCTTGGACTTGGTGCACAGCAACACCGTTAGAGGCTCACTACCTCCCATTCCAAGGCGCTCTCATGCTTGTGTATGACTCAGACCCCATCCTACTCTGGAGTCCCAAGGGCCATGGCTCTGGTAGCCTCTTGGAATGAGCGTCAGCTAAGTCCCATCCCATCACGGAGACAGGAGTGCTTGAGTGAGGGGTGGTGATCCAGGTCCCTCACTCCTCCAAGCGTGCTGTGCTTTGGTATGCCTCCTGGCAGACATGCACGCAAGTAGAAACAGGAAAGCACACAGGTGCTCACAGGTGCAGATCCTTCCAACTGCGTCTCCTTTCTGCGGAATGTCTGCCCCCTCCTCAGAAATATACTCTTACACTTCCTTATACAACATGTACTTCAACTTCCTACACATTTCCTGTTTCTTCTGTCTCTCTGGGGACCATCCACTTGCTCCTCTCTAACCCTGTGCCACCCTCCCACCCCTGCCCTGGTCTAGACCACGATGAACACTTGCCTGGGAGATGGCCCTGATCTCCTAACTGACCCCTTACTCCAGGCATGGTCACTTCATCCTGTTAATGGGATCTTCTAATATGCAGAGCTGGTCCCTCAGTGACCCAAGGATGAAGCCAAGCCCCTTAACACAGTCCACAAGGCCCTCATGATCCTAGTCCCGAGCCCTGCTCCATCAGCTCTCTCCTCACCCTACCTCATCCATCATCCCTGGGTCAGCACTGCTTGACTCTGCAGTTCCTCTAGGCCCTCAGTCACCTCTGGGCCTTTGCACCAGCTGTCTGTGTGACCAGGAATGCCCTTCTTCAGTGGCCTGCACTTCACTCCAATCACCCATTTGCATGCTTAGCTGTTCCTGACTCAGCTTAGCTGCCACCTCTTCTGCAAGGCTTCCTTGAATTCTAAGGCTGGGTGGATTCCCAGCTTCTACTGTGCCCAGTACTTAACAGACTGTGACAATTAATTGTTTAGTTATTTGCACACACACCTGCATGCAGTAAAACAGGAGATCCGTGGGGGCAAGTCCTGTGTTTTGATGACCATTTGGCCCCCAAGTACTTACCTGGAATATAGTAGGCCTGGAGTAAATGTTTGATAAAGGAAGGAAAGGAGAAAAGGAAGGAAGGGAGAGAGGGAAGGAAGAAGGAAGGAGAAAAGCTCAGGGAACAGTGGAGACTATGTCCTTGGCCCAGCGTGGTGCTGATGTTGGTGGATGGGTGCCATCTTCATCCCCTTAAAAGAAGGGTGATGCATGCAACTTGCATGCTCTGAGCTGCATCTCCTTCTTGGCTAAGGTCCTCCCTCTCTCTGGGCAGAACTGCTTACCTCTCTGAGATGACAGCTCTCCTGGCACCTGCTTGATCCACCCCAGACTCACTTATGTGTCAGGCACTTCAGGGGACATCTGCTTCTCTTGCATCACTCCTATTCAAGGACTCAGGGGCCAACTGTCTGGCTGGTGCTGATCACAGGTGGGTTGTGACCTGTGTGCCAGGAATATAACAGAGTACAAGCAAGAGAGACACCAAAACCCAGATCCTGCATTGGGAGGGCCCCCGGCTGCAGCAGCTGAGGCGCTGCAGCACAAGTAGCTGACTCTGTAGCACAAGGATTTCAAATCAGAGATGAATAGGGACTTCTGAAGGAAGTGCTCTGCTCTCCATTTGTTTTGGTCAAGAATTTATTGCAGCCCATATGTCTGAGGAAGGAGGTGTCCAGGGGATGAGGGATGACTGAGGTGTGACCCATGGCTTCTACCCACATGCAATCTCCTGGCTTGTTAGGTATGTGTGAGTCTCACACCAACATGCCAAATACCCACGAGATGAGGAAATGTGTGAAAAATGTCAGGCAGCTGGTACCAAGCTCTGAGCTGAAACAGTTTCCTCCCAGCTGGAGAGACGGGAAAGGCAGCATAGGAGAGAAGAGGATTGAGCAGAGTAGAATTGAGCTAAACTGAGGTTAAGCTGTGGGCCCGGGTCATGTTCTACTTAGGGGGAATAGTAACACTGCTATCATTTATCTAGAACCAGAGGAATGAGGGATACTGCCTCGACCTTTTCCCACATCATCCATGAGCCTTCAAGCAAGCCTACTGTGCTGATATTATTGCTTCTGTTTTATAGATGAAGAAGCTCTGGACCAGAAGGTAAGTGATCTGGCTAAGGCAGCTTGTCTTAGAGCTGGGCTTTGAAATGAGGGCTTTCCAGCTCCAGAGCCCATGTGTCAGCAGGCTACTGCTGTGTAACAAAGCATTCTAAAATGCGTGGCTTAAACAATAATAATCATTTATTATAATCTCATGGTTTGAGGGTCACCTAGGCTCACCTAGGTGGTTCTCTGGCATCTCTCAAGCAATTCTTTCCTGACACTGGTGGGGGTGGAATCATCTGAAGGGCCCTCAGTGGCATGAGATGGTGGCTGACTCCTGGGCCAGACTCTGGGACGGCGAGTGTCCTCAGGCACATCTTTCTCCATGTGGCCACTCCAGCATGGTGGCCGTCCCAAAAGAGGATGTCAGATGGATGGTATTGACATTCATGGTCCGGACTTGGATGTCACCTAGGGTCACCTGTACTGCATTGCTTCAGCCAAGGCTGTCATGAAGTTACCTACCTCCTCAGGCTCCAGGGGAGGACTCTTTAGCATTCACCTCTTCTTGTGGGAGTGGCCAGGTTCTCGAAGAGTATGTGGGACAGGAAATATGGTGCTGAATACTTTCTGCCTCACCTGGGTTCCCTTATGCCCAGAGGTCAAGAAGCAGGGGAGAAGAAATGGCGTCTGATATGGGAAGCTGGCCCAGCGACCAATTGAGCAGCAGCAGAAAGTTTCCCTTGACGAAGTGAGAAAAAGCTGCTTCAAGGATGCAGACAATAGCCGCAAGTCGTGAGCTAGGCGGCGGAAGTGTCTACAAAGAGGTGGAGAGAGAGGGGGGCCATACAGCAAAGAGCTGCAGACTGGGAACCAGGTCAGAGGGTGGGGCAGAGACAGGGCGCATCCAAGGTGAAGTCCAAGGTCTGGGCCTAAATAACCCGGGGTCTGGGGGCCCAGAACCAAAGTAGAGGGCATTAGAGCAAGAGCTGGTTTGGGACAGTTTACTTTGGTGTCCTGTTGAGTGAAAGCCATGAGGCAAGCATGTTGGAAGACTGTCCAGAGGAGTCAGGATTGTAAGTCTGGATCTTAGTGGACTGGGGCAGCAAAGGCAGATTGCCGGGATAGAGGTGCAAGGGGAAGCCATCAGCATGGTTGAGCCCAGACCATGCTCAAGAGAGCAAAGCATCTAGAGAAGACAACCAGAACTCAAGAGCTCTGGTGTTTGGAGGTGGTGCCAAGAAAGAGGAGTAGGAGTGGCTGATCTGAAGGAAAGACCTGGGAAGACCTTTCTGATCCCAAGACTCTGCAGAAAGTGGAAGGGTAACACTTATTCAGGCCAAGACCCATCTCCTTCAAGTCTTCTGCAGGCCCCACCTGTCTCTTCTTCACTGGATCCGATTACTGAGCTTTTTGGTTGGCGTCAACTCTATCCTTAGGGTATCAGCAGCCCCTGTGAAGACAGACACCATGTCACAGGCATCGGGGGCGTCACTGGTAGTCTTGGCACCCAGAGCTTGGTGTATGCAAAGAACTTTTGTTGACTGGATGTGAAACACGTAAGAAAGGGGCTTCTCTGAGAGTTGAGGGCCTGGGGCTCCCCTGGGGGTTCAGATGGTGAAGAATACGCCTGCAGTGCAGGAGATCTGGGTTTGATTCCTGGTTTGGGAAGATCCCCTGGAGAAAGGAATGGCTACCCACTTCAGGATTCTTGCCTGGACAATTCCATGGACAGAGGAGTCCAGCGGGCTACAGTCCGTGGGGCCGCAAAGAGTCGGACATGACGGAGTGATTAACACACGCCAAACTATTTCCCTCTGGCCTGAGCTCCCTCCACCAAACTCCCCAAAGCAAATCCCAACCCACCCTTCTTCCCCAAGATTCTCATGGTGCAACAGAAGCCCAGGAAGGGACGTGACTCCCTAAGGGGTCCCACAGGTAGATGGTCAGGGCTTGCAATGGGCCTGAGAATGAATGACACCAGGTCACCTCATGCCCAACAGCCCCCTGGGCTGTGACTTAGAAAGAGTGGGAGAAGGGAAACCTGCCCCAGAAGGAGTGATAAGGGGATGGCAGGCCTTCTTCATGAAGTGAGTGCTCCATCTCGCTCCTCACCAGAAGCAGCCTTGGGCCTGGCGGCCAGGCCAGCGCAAGCAGAAGCTGAGGCAGGATGGGCTGCTGATGGCTGGAGCGCCGGCCGGAGCGCCAGGCTGGCCGAGGCCCCTCCCTTGGCAGCGGTGGCGCCTCCGGGACCTTGCGGCAGACTGATCTCCTTGCAGACCCTGGGTCCGAGGGCGGGGGGGAGGAAGGAAGACATTGCTGTGGTTTTGCGGCCAAGGAGGGAACATACTTAGGATATTTAGGGGATGGACAGGGAGCGGCCCCACTCCCCCCAGGTCTGCCTGCCAGCGCTCAGCCTCTGGAACATGCCATTTGCGAAATGTCTTCATTTTGGCTCAGTCGTTGGCTGGGTTCCCGCCACACTCTTTGAGAGCGGGAAGAGGGGGGCAGGAGAGGGAAGGTGAGGGCCATAGAGGGGAGCCAAGGGGGATTGGAAACCTGGTTCCCCAGAGCATGCTGTGCAAAGAAAACACCCCAGGGCCTGCCAAAGCCAGCTGCCACACGGCCTGTCGCCACCCCACGTGGCTCCCCAAACCCCTCCCGCCATCTCACAGAAAGTCACATTTCACCCCAGCCGGCCGTGGCCCGGTGAGGACATACCTCAAACCAGGCCCCCGAGGTGTGGAGCAGGCTCCATTTGTGTCCAGGCACGTCACAGAGCCTGGTTACAAGGATGCCAGTGCGAGAGTCCTGTGAGGCTGGGCACCTGGCCTGCCAACAGTAAACCTCTCAAGTCAGCCTGTGCTTTTATAGACCATAGCTTAAAGGCCCCAGCCACTGTGAGTCCTGGCTTCCCTTGCTGAATTGTAATTTTCAAACACCTTGATTTATTGCTCGAAAGCCCCTGACTGTTGCCACAGACACAGGATTTCAGAAATGTCAGAGCTGGCAAAGAAAGTGCCAGACTGCTTCCTTCCAATTGCCTTATTCATTGATGGAGAAACCGAGGGCCAAGGAGGTGCCCAGAGCAAAGTTGTTGTTGTTTATGTTGTTGAGTCTCTTAAATCATGTCTGACTCTTTGTGACCCCGTGGACTGTAGCCTGCCAGGCTTCTCTGTCCATGGGATTTCTCAGGCAAGAATACTGGAGTGGGTTGCCATTCCCTTCTCCAGGGGATCTTCCTGAACCAAGGATCAAACCCATGTCTACTGAATTTGTATGTGGATTCTTTACTTCTGAGCCACCAGGAAGTCCATAGTGAAATTAGACACCTGGAAATAAACTATAGACTGATATAAGGAAATATTGGCATTGGTGGGAAGTATAGACTGTGCGGAGAGGAAATAAACTTTAGAATCAGGTGTACTTTGGTTCGAATCCTCACTTTGTCACTTTAGCAGTGTGATCTTGGGAAGTTACTAAGCTCTGCACCTCAACATTCTCATCTATAAAATGGGAATTAGCCTGCCCATCACACCATGAGGATAATGGACTGAAACTACCAACCACCGTCCATAGTGACTGATATGTAGCAGGTGCCCAAGAAACATACTCTCTCTCTCGGTATCAGATAGACACGTGTTCTCCTGCCATCCCCCATTATTGATTTTTAATGAATTCGAGAACTGGCCATTTCACAGAAGACCCAACTCCATGGGATTTTGTCATGCGATTGTGACACGGCTTTATGGAGACAACTGGAGCCAGGCCTAGGAATGGAACCTTCCTCCAGAGAGGGCCAGAGGGGACCAGCAACGGGGAGAGGGGGTGTCAGAATGCCCGCCTTGCTCGGGTACCCGAGCCGTCACCCGATCGGGCGGATTCAGTGGTGGACCGCTCCGCCTGAGGCATCGGAAAGTAGAACCCTGGCTCCGAGTGTGGAACAGAAGATTTACCTTAAAGATACCCTGTTGGGGCCCGATAGAGATCAGCTGGCATTTCGTGTGGCTGAAAGAGCGGCAACTGAATCCTTTGCCCTGCCTGACCCGGCCCCTGTACCAATGCTGAAGATCAATTTCTATTTTTTCCTTTCTTCTGTAAACAGTGGCGCTGAGGCAGGTCTGCCTGGATGGCTTGCCCACTGCCGGCCCCCAAATCCGTGATCGTCTATGGCAGATAATGCTGGCTTGAATGTGCATCCTTTGCCCATTTTCATTCACACTGAGTTTTTTTGGCACTATCCTAATGAAAAACGAGAGAGGGAAGAAAGAGAAGGGGTTGTGGGGTTGGGGCAGGGGGAGGCGGTGATGGGAAGAGCCATCGATACGAAACATCCCGGCTCACTTTCTGGGCAAACAGCTGCTTTGTGTTTAGAATTTGGGGCTTGACTGGATTTCAAGGCAAACCACAGCACTGAAGCAAGCCTTTCTTCTCCCTGCCAACAGGCACCCACGAACGCCTAAATTTAGAAGCTGGCAATTGCCCTCCTGTAGGATTTTAGGGGAAACTCAGGTAATACAAACTATCTCAGATCAGAAAGGTTTATGATCTCTCTCTGTTGATGTAGTTGATGGGTCTCCCTGCTGGTCGTGCATGGTAAGGGGTCTCTGGGGCTTCACCTCATACTCAAAACACAAAAGAGGCTTCCCATCCTGGAAATGAAGATGACACCCTCTCTTTTGAGACAGCCCTTCTCTGGGGATCACCTGGAACTCATCTGCCAGCTGCCTCCCCCTGCCCCCCGCCCCCCGCCCAGACGTCTACACCTGGGCGTCAGCCACGTGTCTCCTGGCTCAGAGCTGGCTGGTTGGGGGTGCTTGCTCCATGTAGAGGGCCTAGCATGCATATGCCCACAGAGAGGCCTAAAATCAAATTTTATAGGAGGTGGTGAGATTGGGGAGAAAGAGATAAATGAAAAAAATATATATATCTGAGAAAGGAGAAGCAGAAACAAAGGGGGTGTGTCTGGACCAGGCATCACCCATGTCGTGCGCACTTTTATGGCACATTTACCCTGAATCTGTGGATCTGTCCTGCCCCTATGGACACCAGGGTCCTCCTGTGCCCTGTGTGGGGGTCTCATCCTCTTAACACTTACTTGCAGTGGGATAGAAGAGAGAAACCCACCATTTACTACTCACTTCTTCCTTATAAACCCAGAAAAAGGAAGTTGTGGAGTAAGGAGAAAAGGGTGGCTGATCACTGTGTGAGCTTGAGTACACTTCTTAACTTCTCTGGTCTCAGTTCCCTTATATAAAGTATGGATAATAATACCCTCCTGCCTCCCAGGGTAAAAGTAAAATAATGTCGATAAAGCATTATGAGAAGGCATTCCCAATATGCAGGAGGGACTTGATGAACCGTAGCTGTTATGTCATTAATGTTATTACTACTGACCGATGCTTTGATTTGTTTTTGTCCTCACTGAAATATGAAATACAGCAGAGGAGGCTAAAGGAATTGAACAAAGACAGCATCTGGTAAAAACTAAGTGGCACAGGCAAAAGTCACCACAGAGGAGGGGCTGGGATAGTAAAGAGGTCTGCCTGGAGGAGGTGAGAGTTAAGGACAAGGCGACATGGTAACCAAGGTGCAGACTCTGGAGACAGACTCCCTGGGCTCCTATTCCATCTCTCTCCTCATAAGCTGTGTGACGTTGGGCTAGTTATCGCACCTCTCTGTGCCTCAGTTTCCTCATCTAAAAAATAGAAATGATTGCAATAGGTATTTCTCTCATACTGTTGTTGCACGGGTCAAATGAGTCCATTGGAGTGAATCACTTAGAATCACTCTCGTCACAGAGAGAACTTTCAGTAAGTCTGCTATTATGAAGCTAAGCCTGACACTTGGGTGGGATATGTGGGTAGGTGGGAGTGGAAGGAGGAGGGGACTCCAGGCTGGTAGAGGGTTGTGAGCAATAATGTGGAGGTGGGAGGAGCAAGACACAGTCAGGGAGCGATGACTAGTCTGGGTAGTTGGAGCAAGGTTTTGGCACTGGGGGTTAGAGGGAAGCAGAAGAGGGAGAAGAAACCTGGGATCAGACCAAACAGGCTTTGACTGCCAGGCTATGGACTTCCTTGGTGGTTCAGTGGTTTAAGACTCTGCCTTCCAATGCAGGGGGTGTGGGTTCTATTCCTAGTCAGGGAATTAAGATCCCAGATCAGCCAAAAATAAATCAATAAAATAAATGCAAGTCCACAAGAGTGGGCTTGGCCTCATGCCAGGGAAGCAGTCAAAGATGGTTTCTGGGCAGGGAGCCTGTTGGATGCAAGTGCTGATCTTAAGTACAGGAAAGTGTGAAAGAGGGGAGCCCTTGGAGGCTGGGAGGCCAGGCTGGTAGCAACTCACCTCTGTGCAGGTGCCAACTTGAAAAGGCCAAGACTGGATGGCAGAACTCTTGCCGCCTCCCTCTGTTTCGGTGTCCATGGCAGACATCACTAATCTATCATGGCCACCTTTCCCATTCTCCACGCTGTACTCCAGGTGGTCACCACCTATGGGTCAGAGCTGGGACTTGAGAAGAACTTGACTTGCCCACTGGGTCCTAGATTAAGAAGGTGGGACTGGATATGAGAAGGACGGACCACGGGAGCGCTAATAAAAGGATAGAAAAAGTGTGCAGGATGAGGTTGGCTAATGGATGGAAAGGATCAAGAAGAGGAAGAGGTCAGGGATGACTTTGAATTTGAATTCTAGGGGATGGAGAAAATGTGTTTGGTGTTATTAGCAAGAGAAAGGCAGGGTGTGGCTGGAGGTGTGGAGTTCAGCGCTTTGGGTGAAGGCCAGGTGGCTTCTGGCTGTGCTGAGCGGGAGGCTTGGGGGGGATATCCGAGAGGAAGCATTCAGTCCACACTTGGAGATAGGAGTCTGGACTCAGCTGAAGGCTGGAGCTGGGGACATGGATTTGGAAGGTGGCCACATCGAGGCGACAGCTGACACGGTCAGGGCGGATGATCTTTCGGAAGGAGAGAGTGAGACGAAAGAGCTGAGGCCTATTTGGGGCAAACACTCACAGTTCAATATCAAATATCAAAACTAACACAGCAATTCATTCCACCCCTCCTTCCCCCTTGGTATCCGTATGTTTGTTCCCTATGTCTGTGTCTCGATTTCTGCTTTGCAAATAAGTTCATCTGTACCATTTTTATAGTTTCCACTCATATGCATTAATATATGATATTTGCTTTTCTCTTTCTGACTTACTTCACTCTGTATGAAAGACTCTAGATCCATCCACATCTCTGCAAACGGCACAGCTTTGTTCCTTTTTATCGCTGAGTAATATTCCATTGTATATATGTACCATATCTTCTTTTTCCATTCCTCTGCTGATGAACATTTAGGTTGCTTCCATGTCCTGGTTTTATGTAACTTTTATCATGGTAAAAAAGTTTTTTTTTTAAGAAAGTTATAAAATGTCTCAATTAATTTGGATGGAATAGACATCTATTCCACATTGAGTCTTCACATCCAAGAATACATTTTTTAGCGCATTAAAGTTTTCCTCCGCCCCATCCAAAAAAAAAAAAAAAATTCAGCAAGAGACTAGCAAGAAACGATCAGAAGAATGGGAAAAGGAGATATCTCATCATGTTAAAGGTCAAGGATGGAGGCAATTCGAGAAGTGGATGATCAGTGGCTCAGGGGAGCATGAGTATAGACCACAGGTTCTGGAGCTGCCTTCCTGTTACTGAGTTCATGGCATTCATGATCTGTTGATCCCAGAGACTTTCTTTAGAAGGCTCAGCCCCTCATCAAACCAATTAAAATTCACCCCTAGTCCACATTAAACCTATTTTTTATATAACTGTATACAAATTGAGTTGGCTTATAGTTGAGTCATTGACGTAATGTTATAGCTTGTAGACATTTAAACATGTATTAATTTTAATTTTGAGGTTTTCTTTTCATATTTGGGAGCAAAAAAGTTTTTTTTTTTTTTCAGTTCTCAGCATTTTTTCACAGGCCCTGGAGAAGCATATTACAAAGCTTAGCTATTTGGCCTGTAGTGCCAAATGTTTTAAATGGCCCAGCCTGGGATTGAGGTGACAGGGATGGGGGGATGGGGTGGGTGGTGTGAGCCAGGGTCTGACAGAGACAGGCTGGTGACATTGGCTTCCATGAAAATTCCCCACCCGGTTGGCTTTTGCATCCCTCAGTCATGTCTGGTCACAGGCAGTCATCAGAGTGATGTGACAGCATTGAACATGCCCTGTGCTGTGGCATCGCCAGCCAGAGTGGCCACTGCCCAGGTATTGGTGGTTGTTGTTCAGTCGCTAAGTCATGTCCGACTCTTTGCGATCCCATTGACTGCAGCACGCCAAGCTTTCTTGTTCTTCACTATCTCCCTGAGCAGGTCCTAAAGGATGCCTTTGGTGCCTAGGGTTGGCTCATTCATTTCTGGAGTGGTCTTGGGAGTCCCAGAGAAGGGTTTGGGACAGCCAGGAAGGCAGGGGGCACTCAGGAGCTCAGGCTGCAGCTGAGTCCCAACCACTGCACAAGAATTAAAGTGCATCAGTGACCTGCTGAGAATCACCTCTGGTTGTACACATGTGCACATTTCCTGGGGGCTCGGGGTTCATGCCCAGACTGCCTGGCTTCCCGGTCATGATGGTGATGATGCTTCTGCTCAAAGTTACAAGTTTTCAGAACTGTTATAGCACCGCCATGTCAGCCACAGACATGGGTACCTGCTAGAGCTGTAGAAGGGTCCACTTCCTGAGGACAAAGCAGCCTGTCCTGGGGAGGGAGGGTGTTGGCGTTGAAGCTCAGAGAGAACTCGGGTGAGCTGCCATTTGACACAAGAGTCCCAGCAAGACCTCAGGAAGGTATAGGCTTGTGGCCAACCACCCCACAGTCCTGCCCTGCAGCCCATTCCCCCCTCTGCCTGTTCCAAGGGTCTTCCACCCTTTCCCAGGCCCGCCCTCGCCATCCCCACTTGAGCAGGCCGGCAGAGCCAAGTTGCAAAGTCTAAGTACTTTTTAAGCACTGCAATTTAGTGCAATTATTCAAAAGTAAACAAGCTGCTCTGTCAATTAAACATTATTTAGCTTGCATTTCTTCTGATGCATCACAGTCAGCTCTGGAGCTCGCTCGCTGAGCGGGGCCTGAGAAACGGCTGCTGGCTTTTTAAATCACCCTGTTAGCTGCCACTCTGGGCTTTCCTGGTGGCTCAGATCATAAAGATCTGCCTGGAAAGCAGGAGACCTGGGTTTGATCCCTGGGTTGGGAAGATCCCCTGGCAAAGTGAATGGCTACCCACTCTCACATTCTTGCCTGGAAAACCCCACGGACAGAGGAGCCTGGCAGGCTACAGTCCATATGGCGGCAGAGTTGGACACGACTGAGCAACTAACCCTTTAACCTGCTGTTTCAAAGCCAGAGGTTGGATAGACTGTCGTATTTGCTCCCTCCATCCCAAGGCAACATGGAGCAAAAGCAGAGGTGTTAAGAGTCCCATCTAGGACAACTTTGTGCCCTGTCCAGTTGGGGATCCCCATCTCTGTCACTCACTCTTCTCCATTCTTTCCTTATCCCTCAGTTTACTAGAATTAAGGGTGCTATTCTAGGGTGCTATTGGGGGCTAGAGGAAAAGAATCTTTCTGGGGTAGGTCCACTTCCTCTCAAGTTTTTATTTGGTTCCAGGTCAATTGAATCTTAGCAAGCAGTGCCTGAAGCTTTTCTTTCATTTTTACATCCATATGTATTTCACGGAAATTTAATCCATGTGTTTCCATTCATTGACACTTAGCTCCTCAAAATATTATTCTTAAGAACTGTTTGATGTCCAGAGACCCACGCCAACCATTTATTAGACACTTCTGCTCCAGTACTCCACACACTGTGTCCTCAAACTGAAACACGCCTGGGCCCCCCACGGAAGCCACCATCTGCAAGGCACAGTTTCGAGTCTAGAATATGGAACAGTGGGAGTCGGGGAGGCTTAGCCTCACTTCCCTGGTTATTCAGAGGCCAAGACAATGTCCCTCGCCTCCATCTGCCCAGGACTAATGCTCTTAACCCAGCTCTGCTCCTGAGCCATCCGCAGCCTGAGTTTCTGTGTATTCACGTTGCTTGGAAATCATCGTGATCTAATCCTCAGTTGTCTCCAGGTTACCTGGTTGCCTTGAGCCAATCTTACTCCAAATCATTTTGGTCAATTGACACGGCTTCACAAGACAGCCTCTTTTGCTGACAGATGCTCTAATGATAATCAATAACATTTGCATTTGTAAAGGGTATCACAGTTCATAAAGTGATTTAACATCCATCTCCGTGCCATCTTTCACTGACTCCTCAAAATGGGCGGGACAGGAACCAATCCACCTCTGTGTTGGGGAAACTGAGACTCAAAAGCACGGAACCCAGACTTGAATTCAAGTCTTTGGTTACTGATTGAATGATCCTGTGTCATAACAAATGCATCTTTTTATACTTTCACCCCGTGATTTCTTTCTACTTTGTTCCTTTACAGAAAAAAAAAAAAAAGACCATCTTCACTCCCATCATTATCATGCCAACTATGATCACATTCCTCTGTCTAGGGATTTGTCATGTACAAAATATTTTTGGAGCCCCCACATGCATGGTCATTAAAGGGTCAGTGGAAATGTCCACTCCCTCTCTCCTGGAGATTGTACCCAATTTCGTGTTCCTGCCCTTTCAGCTCAGACCCATACAAGGAAGGTAGTCATCCTGGAGAAAGGAGTTCAGTGCTTCTCTCTTAGCCTGACACAGCCAAGATCACAGTAAAATATTGGGAATCTCCAACGAGCAGAATCACTTTCTCAATGTTGCTAGAAAGAAGCTCATTTCTGTGGTTAGCTGAGTGAACGCCTTCTCATCTCTCACCTGCTCCATTCATTGGCCACCTTTGTTATCTGATCCCACAGCAGCTCTGTGAAGGAAATAGTAGGAAAAACAGGTATATGCCCATTTGACAGATGGAAACACTGAGGCTACAGATGCTCTATGCCTTCCTGGCTGAGCAGGTGGAGCTCAAATTCCAAGCTCTTGCTCTTAGAAAATACCACTCATATATGCAAATGCGGGGGGTTAACAAAGAGCAGTAACTGCCCAAATGTCTTACGACCCTTTAGAGAAATTAATGTATTCTTTGCACAAGCATCTACTGACGGCCTAATTTGAGCCAGACACCACAATAGATCCCAGGGATAAAATGTGACCATGAGAGATATAGGGCTTGCTTGCAGGGAGCTGGCATTTTAGAGAAAAGGACAAACAAGTTCACAGTGTTCATCGTTTCTGAAGCCTGAGAAGCATAAGCAGCACGGTGGTTAAGGGAGGAAGGGCAGGGTTGGGAGATAAAAGAACGTCCTGCCCCTCATCTCTACCCCACAATCAAAATGGAAGGCATTACCTCTTTCATATTGAAACCATTAGGGCAATTTTCCCCACGTTAAAATGTTTTCTTTTCCTCCTTACTGCCTTCCCCCGAGGCAACCCTGGAATTCTCCCCTGAAAGCCTCCAGCACTCTGTCTGTCTCGGTCCAATTTTACTGAGTACCTACCAGGGCCGAGGCCTTGTTCTAGACCAATACGGTGCAGTCACTAATGCAAGTCGTGACTGAAAATTCTCTAGTAGTCACATAAGAAATAGTAAAAAGAAATGGATCAAATTGCTCTTAATTGTATATTTTACTTAACTCAGTATATCCAAAATATTATCATTTCATTATTAAGGTAAATATTACTAAGGAGATATTTTGCATTCTTTTTTTCATGCTAAATTTTTGAAATATGGTGTGTATTATATACTTTATAGCACACTCAGTTTGGACTGGCCACGTTTCAAGTGTTCACTAGCCACATGTGGGCAGTGCCTACAATCCCGACAGCATAGTTTTGTACTCTACGTTTCTATCTCTTTTCCTTGAGCCCTTACAATAATCCTGTAAGAAATCTATTTATATTCTCTTGTTGCTGATGATAACTCTGAGGTTCCTAAAGGAGAAATGGATTGTCTGAAGGCTCATGGCTTCTGAGAGATGAAATTCACATCTCAACCTGGGTCTGGCTGAATATTTCTGCACTGGTTAGGTATAGGCTGGGCACAGCTGTGTGCATCTGGTTGAACCATTTCTCACCACACCTTAAATACTGCATCCTCAAATGCACAGGTTTTGAGAGGAAGGCTTCCTGGAGGCAGTGCCCCTGGAGTTTTACTATTCACTCTACTACTAGAACACTTAATCTTCTGAAAGCATTTCTACTTTATCAGTTCCTTTGGGATTATGATCATAATTCCCATTTTCCAGATGTAACACAAACCCAGAAAAGTTCAACTAGATAAGGTGACAGATAATAATTGCTACTGATTACTAATGACCAACTATTGTGTTTAAGTAACTCTGACCTTTGAAAGGTAAAACAGCATCATTTACAAGCCATTGAGAAAGGAAAACCAAAACTTCCAATTAGTTGAAAAAAGGCATTGATTGTAAATTTCAGAAATGTTGCATGTGAAAAAAATGTTCAGAATCAATGAAATACAGCAAGTAGAGTGTAGACGGCAGGCTAGACCCTACATGCATTACCCCATTGAAACTTCATAGAATGTTGAGAGGCAAGTATCATTATCCTCATTTTATAGGTAAGGAAAATTTAATTAAGTGCTCTAAGTTCATAACATTATTGCTAGTATTATTAAGAGGAACAAACACTAAATTGGGAGACTTGAAACCAAGCCTCCTCTCCTCCACTCACCTCTGTAGTTCTCCACCATTGTTTCAGTCAGTATAGGCTACATTACGTGGCAGTAACAAACAGGACCAAGTTTCGGAAACAGCAGTGACTTCTTGCTCTTGCTGTATGTCTATCACAGTTGGTGGAAGGGCCTTGTTCATCCTGTCGTCATCCCGGCATCCAGATGATCAGAGCTTCCATCGTCTCAATCACTGCCAATCACGTAACCAGAAATAAGAGTGACAGTAAAATCTGGGCGCTTTCCTACTGTCAGTTAAGATTTGACCCGGGCACTGACGCTTGTCACATCCATTGATCACTGGTCACAGGGTCCCACTCACCTATGGATGGGGGTTGGTGAGCAGGAAGCACCTGGAGCCCAGGAGAGAAGAGAACCAGAAATTCCATGTAAGCAGCACTAAGAACTAACAGTGACACTCAGAGGCTGAGACCTTTTCAGGAAGTCTCATCTTTCTCTTGCATTTTGGAGGCCAAAGCCAGGCATGGTCAAAGTATACGTGGCCGTCTATCACGGATGACTTCCTGTCCTGCTCAACTTCCTCTCTGAGTCCACGTGTGCAGTGAATGAGGTGATGTGACCGAGCTAGCTGATGTCATGCTTGGAGGGCAGGGCTGAGCCTTTGTGGGGCTACATGTGTGTATGTGGGGGTGGGGGGGGACCTGGTGGGCTCTGGTTTTCCCAGAGCTTCCTTTTCTCTCAAATGCTGGATTAGTCTCTGCCTATCAGAACTTGATAAGGCGGTGGAAAAAGTGAGCCCGTGGCTGGGGACCGGAAGGGAGGCCTGTGGGGGGAGTTGGAACTTTCCTACCATCACGGGAAAAGTCTGTCTTGTATCTGCCTGTGTTCCCCGCCCCTTCGCCCCCGGATTCAGGAACTCATGCAAGTTTTCCACCAACTGGTTTTGTTGCATAGAAATTGATGAATGAGCTCAGGCATGTGAGTTGTCATGGAAAACAGCCACGGAGATACCGGCCACCGATCCCTGGCTCTGGGTCAGAGCAGATGGTGGGTTGCTGGATAGTAGAGAGAGAGGCCTTCCTTTTTCTTCACATGAACTTCATCACTCACTTCCTGCCCAGATGGGGGCTCAGCCAGGGGAGGACCCAGACAGTCTGGACCACTCAGGGGCAAGACCTTGATTGGCAACAATATAAGTCCATTTGGTGATTATTCCTCAGAAATTCTTAGAGGAATCTTAAGAAATGGAAAAGCTTAATAATGGAGTTTGTGATGAATTTGAAACACTAGTAGAGGTGACTTCATGAAAGGTATCTTAAACACTGGGGAGAGAAATGAGCCCAGATCATTTTTTCCCATGACCAGGTTAGGGGGCTGTTTCCCACCTGTACTGGTTTGAGGATGGAGCCTCAAGGCTCCCAAGGTTAGCCACCTGACTGTGATTGTCCCCACCATAGAGCTGTATTAGTCTCAGAGAGGAACATAGCTGCTTTGGCCATCCAGAGACCAAGCTATTTCCTATAAGAAGAAACACGTTGGGGGCATGTTTATGAAGTGACTTGTTGAGGGCGACTGATGGTCCACAGGGGACTTGATGTGAACTTGAAAAAGGCATCCACTCTGATGGATGGAGCTCCTGGGCATGCAGCTTACAGAGGGACCTAGAGCAGGACTTCTGCTCCACTCCTCCTTTGCCTGGAGGCCTCTGGGCAACTGATTTCCTTCTTAGGTCTGAACATAGTCTCTGCTCCCCTCTTCAACACAGAGACCCACTTCCTCCACCACCACAGCCTCCCTTCTTGGGCATATGAATGCCAAGTCTTCAAGGCAGGCTGTTGTTCACTCCACCTCTTCCCAGCACTTTTACCTGGCCTCTCCTGCCCTCTGCTGTGGGGGAAATCTCTAGAAGAGCCTCTGCACCCTCCAACTTTGTTCTCTCACCTCCTCGCTTGTTCCCCCACCTCTTTTCCCCACCCTGTACAGTCATCTCTCCCAGGAGATGGCAAGTTCCATGAGGTCAGGGCTCCTATCTGCCCAGTGCCCCGATGTAGCCCCAGCTCATAAAGCAGGACCTGACGCATGGTAGGAACTCAGTAAAATGACTGAACTCGTGAATGGACAAAGAAATGAGGTCCAAACTTTGTGTTTTCTCTTGAGAGAGCTTGCTGTTCTACAGCTATCAACACAGAGGTCAGAACGGTTTCTCTTTCTCAGCTGGAATCTCCCGAAGTATTAAGGAAGATGCACTAAGCCTCCACCATCAGAAGTAGTCTCTACCATATCTCCAAGGGGAGGATTTCATCTTCTCCCTCTTCTCTGCAAATGGATATCTAGAAGTCTTCCCTCCACTGTGCCCACTTACCAAACATGACCTACCACTGGTCAGGGTTTGAGCCCCCGACACATCCCCTGCTTGCAGGAAAAGCAATTGGTCTGAATTGTGATCCTGACTATTCCATGTTCATGCCGTGTCATTTTGGGCTGGCTGCTGAACCTCCATGTGTCTCAGTTTTCTCAGACATAAAATGGAGACAATCATAGTACCGATTAACGGGTGGTTTGTGCGGGTTAAATGAGATAATGAATGTGGAATGATTAGACTGTGTCTGGCACATAATAAGCAATCAATAGATGGCAACTCTGATAATGAGGATGCTTTTACTACCCATGATGCCACAGTTCCCCTGAGCTGGGTCTGCTTCCCGTCCAGACCCCAGGGGAGATTTAACAGGCTGCTCAGTCAAGTCATTCCCTCATTCATCATCCAAACAAATCTCAGCCAGCCGAGTTCCGTATCTGGCCTTTTCTGGGCTTTGGGGATACAGAAGGACCAGAGAGGAAGGAAACTGCGGGTCCAGGGGATCGCTGTGCCCTATTCTATCCTCCTGCGGCTGGCCCTTCACAGCATCCTGGAAGCCTCCTCCGAGAATCTTCACCAGGGAGCAGTCGCTTCACCTCTGATTTGTTCATTTCATGCTTGCATCAAACACTCACTGTAGGCGAGGCACTGGAAATACAGGGGTGAAGGGTGCAGAGTCCCTGCCCTCAGGAAGCTCACATTCTAGTGAGGGAAAGAGATGGTGAACTGACTACTCTAGGACGGGCAGTTTAAAAAAAAAAATCACGAGGGAAAGGCTGTTTTGGATGAGATGATCTGGAACTGTCTCTTGGTGGAGGCCATGTCTGAGCAGAGACCTGAAAGGAGCAGGTGACTATGAAGTGAAAGAGCACGGCAGCTGGAAGGACAGCATATGCAAAGCCCTGCGGGGGGGTGGGATTGGCGTGCCCTTTGGGTGTGTGTGCCTGGCGGTGGCTCCTAATGATATTGAGGGCCAGTCGCCCAGTCACTCTCATTCTGAGGGAAGGAGGATATTTTTGTACTTAATTATTTAGACACTAAATGACTGCTTTTCAGAAATACAGATTCCTTAGCTCTTTGGCCAAAATGTTCAGGGCTTGGTCCCTGGGAGTCAGCTATTCTGTTTTAAAAGCAACAAATTCTCCCTTTCCTGGGGTTTTGTATACTCAACATTAGGTTCGGGATCACTCCCATCTCCTAACAGAAAATAGGCTTTCCACAATGGAAGACAGCAAAATTGCGTCCATGATGGAGCTCTCTTTGATTGGTTTGGTAAAGCCAGTCACCCAGTAATTGCTAGTGATCCTTGTCTCACTGAATCTTGGTCTTGCATCTGTAAGATGAAGCTAATCCCACCTAGTCTAGGGCCCATCCCACATTGTGGAAGGCATAGTTTCTTCCTGCCTCCCTTCATCCAGTCCTGCCCTCTTCTCAGCTTTCAGCCACAGGCATAGATCTTCCTAAGATGCAAAGTTGATCTTATTTACTTTTGAGGGATCTTGGGATAAAATCCAAGAAGTTCAAGCTCCTAGCCCTGACTTTTAAACAGGGTAACTGCACATGCTGGTTTGTGTGTGGTAGTCCTGATTAAAGACTTATCCTAGGGCTTCCCTGGTGGTGCAGTGGTTAAGAATCCGCCATGCAAGGAAAGGGACACTGGTATGGTCCCTGGTCAGGGAAGGTCCCATTTGACTCTGGGCAACTGGGCCCATGGGCCACAATTACAGAGTCCGAGCTTTAGAACCTGTGAGTGGCAGCTACAGAAGTCCACATGCCCTAGAGCCCACCCCTGCTCTGCAGCAAGAGAAGACACTGCAGTGAGAAGCTGGTGCACCACGATGAAGAGTAGCCCCCACTCTCGGCAACTAGAGAAAGCCTGCGTGGAGCAGTGATAACCCTCCACAATCAAAAAATAAAAATAAAAAATCAATCTTTAAAAAAAAGTTAAAAAGACTTATCCTAGGTTGGCATCACCGATGCAATGGACATGAACCTGGGCAAACTCTGGGAGATAGCGAAGGACAGGGAAGCCTGGCGTGCTGCAATCCATGGGGTCACAAAGAGTTGGATGCAACCAGGTGACTGAACAACAACATCCTAGGCTTAAGATCTAAAGCAGTTATTAATGGAGTCCAGTCCACACACACCCGCAAACTGGAGCATTCGCATCCAGCAGTGGACAAATGGGACCCTTCATGCCTTGATCCTACTTACTTGTCTGGCCCCTTCTTTTACCTCCCGTGATCAGACTGTCTTCCAGCCTGCCAAGTTCCCTCTTACCTCTGAAATATCCTCTGTGATGCTGCTTCTTCTAGTGGGACACCCCTCTTCCCCACCATCATACCCCTTTCTCTACCTTGTTCCTTTCCCACAGATTTTCATCCTCAGAGCTACCTCCAGAAAGTCTCTCTGGCTTCCCAAATCCATCACTCCCTCAACTCATTGCCTCATTACAGTGATGTCTTCTACATAATCTGTCTCCACACTAGGCAGAAAGCTTCATGAAGACAAGCCTGTACTGACTTGATAACACTATCTCTCCATTACCTTCAGAGTCTAGCCCAGTGCATGACTCATATTCAAAAATTGTATATTGAATGAAATGAATGGATGTTGATTCACTAAGTGTCCTGAGGTGAAGGGGCTTGGGAGAGCCTCTTACGAACTTTGAATAATGACAAAGGTCTAGATCTTTATAAAGGCACCGTGACAGCCAGTGGACAATGAAGGTCTCTGTCCTCTTAAGGAAGCACACCTGCACCAATGGTAGCTTGTGCTCTTCTGGTCTTGGGAGATTCCTTGGGTGTCACCCTTCCTGATTTCCAGGTGGACCCCTGGTAAGGGCAACCAGTCACAAACCTTCCATCCAAGCCCCCCTCTGGGGTAGGCACCCAGTCTCCCAGACTGAGCCAGTGAGTCCCTTCCAGAGGAGCCCCCATCAATATCTTCTTCCAGGGACATCACCAATGGCCCCTGGGATGGAATCAAGCCAATGGCCCCCAGCATCTCTGAGGGCACTATCTGCCAAATCCCCCACGTGAGCTTCATCCCTCCCCATACATACAAACCTACTTTTGCAGCTTTCCCAGGAATCTCTCAGAGGCAGCCAGCCAATTAAACAACAACAAAAAAATGTAATGTTTCCAAAACCTCATGGGTCCTTCAATACCTATGCCAGGGTAGGGTAGGGGGGAGGGGAAAGACTGTGACAGGATTTATTTCCAAAGGAAGAATTGATCTGCGAGGGTGATCTTCACTAAGTACAATGAAAAAAATGCAAGGTAACAATAGTCAGAGATGTTGTAAATTACCATGGCATCGCACTCGGAGGCAAATACTCATGTACAAATGAGTGAACATACCAACCATAAACTTAGAGTCGGGCATAGAAAAGGCGGCTGCTCCGGGCCTCTCTCCTGGTAGACAAAGGCTTTTTCAGTCTGCTTTTCTCCGCCTGGAGGTCCCTGGGCATTTGTACCATCAGTAACACTTCACGGAGCCTTCAGTCCTAACAAATAATTAGCTAAAATTGAACCAGGGATTTCTTACATGCATGTCATAGGTCTGATATGAATAATGAGGCAGAAGGTTAACGGTGGGTCAGAGACAGTTCCCCATCCTCCAGCTTATTTATTCAGCGAAATGAGAAATTGATCACATTATTGCGTATAGGGGGAGCCTGATTCATCGCAATCAGCTTGGAATTGGCAGTTTTGACTGTAGGCAATTTGGGGACATTACTTATGCCTGAATAGGCCGGGAAGGTCATTTATAGCTTGTTAACACCTTTCCGACCTCCTCCATGGCCAGATTGTACTCCCCAACACTGTTGGCCTTGTACCCAGGCCAAATAAAAAATCACAGTGAGGATGACACTTCTGATAGAATTAAAACCACCACAAGGGATACTTCAGAGGGGGCTTCTTAAAAGGTATGTACGTGGGATTTGTGGGACTTCCCTGGTGGTCCAGTAGTTAAGAGTTGGCCTACCAATGCAGGAGGTGCTGGTTCGATCCCCGGTCAGGGAGGTAAGGTCCTTTCTACTTTCCTTGCAGCTGAAAAACAGATCATAAAACAACAGAGCAATATTGTAACAAATTCAATAAAGACTTTAAAAAAATTAAGGCAAGCTTAAATTTAGGGGGAAAAAAAGAATGTTTTTATTATGTCTCGGTCCATCTGTCCATCTACCCGTCTCTTGTTTATTCTTACGTAGTTCAGTCCTAAACCCATGAGATGAACACTGATCGCTTATGCCGATGGCATCCAGCACCAGAGTTGCACGGATTAAAGGAGATCAAGGGCAACCCCAAGATGCCAGGATGGGGACTGCCAGTGCCTCTGTGTGCAGGAGGGCTGTGCGTCTCATACTGAGCTCCAGGGATATTCCTAGAATCCAGCACAGCTCCTGGAAGTTGGGTGATAACTTGGTAAATGTGGGATGAGAGGTGACTTCCAAAGAGTTCCTAGTGTTGTCTGCCCCTGACTACTGTTACTGAGCACTTCCTGTGTGTGTGGGAGCCTTGGTGCGGGGTGTAGACCTCTGTGGGAGCCATGCAGTGTGGGATAGCCCACTACTGGGCATATACCTTGAGGAAACCATGATTCAAAAGGACACATGGACCCCAGTATTCATTGCAGCACTGTTTACAATAGCCAGGACATGGAAACAACCTAAAGTCCAACAGATGAGTGAACAAAGAAGATGTAGCACACATATACAATGGAATGTGACTCAGCCATTAAAAGGAACCAAACTGGGTCATTTGTAGTGATGTAGACGGACCTAGAGTCTGTCATACGGAGTGAGGTGTGTCAGAAAGAGAAAAACAAATATTGCACACTAACACATATATATGGAATCTAGAAAAAAAAATGGTACAGATGAACCTAGTTCCAGGGCAGGAATAGAGATGCAGACACAGAGAACAGACTTGTAGACTGAGGGTGGGAAAGGGAGAGTGGGGCAAACTGAGAGAGTAGCATTGAAACATGAACATACTACTGTATGCAAAATAGATAGCCAGCAAGAAGGTGCTGTATAACACAGGGAGCTCAGCTTGGTGCTCTGTGATGATCTGGAGTGCTGGGATGGGGGTGCGAGGGAGGGAAGTCCAAGAGGGAGAGGGTATATGTACATATATGGCTGATTTAGTTTTTCAGTTCAGTTCAGTCACTCAGTCGTGTCCGACTCTTTGCGACCCCATGAACCACAGCACGCCAGGCCTCCCTGTCCATCACCAACTCTTAGAGTTTACCCAAACCCATGTCCATCGAGTCAGTGATGCCATCCAGCCATCTCATTCTCTGTTGTCCCCTTCTCCTGCCCTCAATCTTTCCCAACATCAGGGTCTTTTCCAATGAGTCAGCTCTTCACATCAAGTGGCCAAAGTATTGGAATTTCAGCTTTAACATCAGTCCTTCCAATGAATATTCAGGACTGATCTCCTTCAGGATGGACTGATTGGATCTCCTTGGACTTTCAAGCGTCTTCTCCAACATCACAGTTCAAAAGCATCAATTCTTCTGCGCTCAGCTTTCTGTATAGTCCAACTCTCACATCCATTAGTACAGCAGAAACTAACAGCACTGTAAAGCAATTATACTCCAATTAAACAAATAAAAACCACATGGGCTCCAGAATCAGACTGAGCCTCAGTTTCCTTGTCTGCACAATGGGGACAGTAATTAAATGAACCACAGGCAATGTATAAAAACTCTGAAGCCGTGCCTGGAGCATTCTAGATGTTTCATGAACGACAGCTACCATTCTTGTTTTCATCATCACTGTGAGCAGGATGGCTGACAGCCATTGTTTTCTGCTCCTGGAGAGCTACTTCTTCCCCCAACACCCGCAAGAGGAGGGAGGAAGTGATGTGTTGCGCTTTGGTTATTTATTGCTGCATCACCATCCGATACAACCTTAGTGACTCGACACTGCAACCATCACTGAATGTCTTCAATGGTTCTATGGATCGCGGGGTTCAGCGGGGCAGTTCTTTGTTGGTCTCACTTGGAATCTCTCTTGCTATTGCTGCGCTATGGGCGTTGGGGGCTAGAGTTTCTGGGCAGACTCAGCTGGGATCCAAGGATGGCCGAGTCCCTTCCCACCACCCCATGCTGTCTTGGAGTCTCTCTACAAGCCCAGCGTGGGCACTAGCAGAGCAATAGATACAGCAGGCTGGGATCAGCTCAGTGCTTCTGCTCTGGCAAGCAAAGAAGGCTAACAGAACAGACAGGAATGATTCCATAGCTGGACCTTTGGATCCATGGGTTCACATCGACAGATGTAGAGGACTGATGGTAACGGACTTTGAGCATCCACAGACTGTGGTATCTGCTTGGGGTCCTGGACCAGTTTTCGGTGAGTACCAAGGGATGACTGTAGTACCTGACCTTACCTTTAGCATCATTAAATATGGCCCAAGCCCAGGAGCACTAACAAGGACAGACGCAGCCGGACCTGTCTTCTCACCGTCAGCATCTGTTTAAAAACCTTTGTGCAAGGTGGATGTTTGTGTGTCAGTTGTGATTTTTAACATTCTTCCTATGCTTGCCCTCCTTGGAGGCCCTGAGCCTTTTTTTTCTCCAATTGAAGAATCACCCTTCTTTGCTAAATTCCATTCATCTCGCACCCAGACTGAACTTTGCCATAAGTAAAGATTCATAACCCCGCAAACAAGCGTGGGGTCTGGGACAGGCGGTGGACACAGAGCTGGCACAGGAGGGGTGGTGAGGGACAGGGCCCAGACTCTTGATGGTCTCTGCTTTCTTTCCACCTCTCCCCCCACCACACACACACACACACACACACACACACACACACTCACACACACACACACTCACACACACTCATCCCCACCCTCTTCCCAGTGCTTTTTCTCCCCCTACCCCCGCCCTTAGAATAAACAAAACTCTTTCATTCTGGGGCCTGGAAGATTCTATAATGAGTTGAGCCTCTTAACAGTCTATTTTAATAAAACTCAGCTCCCTGGCTGTATGGAGACCATAAAACATGCAGGTTCCAGCAATAATATGTTTAGTAGCCCTGCTTGATAAAGTGGAAATGTTTGCATGTTTCAAATTATGAGCAATTTAAAGTAGGAAGCTAGCAAGCCGGTTCTTGGGTTATGAAGCTTGACATTGTTAAGCCTTAAGAGAACACATACTTCAAAGTCTCCTGGTCTGAAATGTGTCCTTTACGCCGCTCAGCAAGAACCAGCTGGGATAAGCCAGGCTCCGCCGGGAGGGGGAAACCACAGCGTGACTTGGCCAGCAGAGCGTCAAGCCTTCAGCACACAGGCGGACGTTTTGTTCAGAAAGAGGTCCCCAAAGAAAACCCTGCCGGCTTCAGCACCCACCCTCTCTGGGCGCGTGTGCTCCAGAGGTGCCCCAGGAAGCTGCTGATTTTAGAGGCAGTGGTTTAGCATCAGCAAAGCATTCCAAGAAACACTAAATATCACAGGGGAGAGCTGAGCCAGCCGTCCAATCTTATCAGTGGTTTTAAACTGGCTTTATATGAATCCCTCTGCTTTGGTTTATTTTCTGTTAGACTTCGTGCCATATTTCACTTGCAAGATTCATTCTGCTCCAGCCAAGCAGGCCTCCTGTCTGTCTCTCAACATTGTGCCCATTTCTGAGCCTCCACCGAATGGTGGCTGCTCTCTCTGCCATGTTTTTTTTTTTTAATACAGTTGTCTCTCCATTTTTTTTAAGTATGGCTGACTCTCCTTTCCATTACTTTTCAACTTAAGTGTTAACTTCTTGGAGAGACCTTTCTGTGTACTCTCAGGCCTCTGCATTTATTCTTTTGTATCTCCTTTGTTTTCTCTTTCTGGGAACTTAATCATAGTCTTGGGATGATTTTGTTTATTTATATGCTTACTTGTTTACTACCCATCTTCCCCCAAGAGCATGTCGGTTTCATGAGAGCAGGCAAACTTGTCTCCCTGTTCACCACTCACTGGCATATGGCAAACACTCAATAAATGCATCTTTAATGGATGGATGAATAAATAGGTGGATGGGTGGGTGTGTAGGTATCTAAATAGGTGGTTGAGTGGATGAGTATGGGTAGGTGGGTGAATGGATGAATGGGTAGATGGGTAGGGGGTGGGTAGCTGAATGGGTGGGCAGGTGGCTAGACTAAAGAATGGATGCATGGATGGATGGATGGATGATGGATAGATGGATTGATTATGTGGGCAGGTGAGTGAATGAATGGGTAGATGGGTAGATGGATCAGTGGGTGGGTGGATAGATGGATGGGTGGATAGTTGGATGGATGAATGGATGGATGGGTAGGTGAGTGGGCAGGTGGGGGGGCGGATAAGTGGGTGGGTGGGTGGGTGAAAGGGTAGATGGATGGGTGAATAGTGGGTGGATAGATGGATGGGTGGATGGATGGGGATCACCTATGAGGTTTTTTCAAGCTCCAAGCTTTAGGATTCTGAGTCCCTGGAGGATGAGACATTGGGGTAATGTAAATGAGGTTTGAAAAGTTAAATGCAGTGTTTCTAGAACATTGGTGGCTTCTGCAACAATAGGAAGGCATGTGAACTCATAGGGTCACTTTGGGGAAGAAAAGTTGCCAGCAACGAAAATGACTCCCCTTGCCCTTTTAACATCACACTCCCTTCTTCAATTTATTTTCCCAAGGTCCAAGATGGGGGATACAATTTCTATACCTTTTTAAAAAAATCCCATAATTGCACGCACCCTGGATCCACCATCCCCAAGCAGCACCCCCAGTCACACAGGAACAAAGACCAGCCTGTTCTTGGCTAGACAGCCGAGCCAGGCCCAGCCACCGTGTGGTATGCGACCCTGACTGTCTGGCTGAATTCTTCAGCTGATAAGAGTGCTCCGTCTTTTGCTAAGAGGGAGCCTGCAAATTGGGGTGAGGAGACCTCCCCATGGTTTGTTCTGTCCTTTCCCCTCCAGGAAGGCATCCTCATCTTCCATAGGGTCTCCTTTTACCCACATCAAACCCAGGTTGGATTCCAGACAGTCAGTGGTGTCTAGGCTGTCCCCCTTTCCCTGGGTATCATTTGACAGCTGGTCTTGGCAGCTAAAACTGAAGATGCCTCCATCAAAAGGCTTTGCCAGGGAGGCAGAGAGCACAGCACGTAGAAAGCACAATCTAGAATAACGTTGTGAACATGGGCATTCTCTTCCTGGTCCCCATTCCTGTTGCCACAGCTTTTAATAAATAAGCTCGCTGGGTCCCTTGCCTTTTGCACATCAAACCTCCAGATTCAGAATGGGTTTGCCCCGGGGCCACTGTGCACAGATTACTCCTTCCTCATTTGAAGGAAGCACAAGAGCACAGTGTAAATGTCATCTCCCTGAAGTTGTGCATCATGGCAGCCCTGGAGAGCCCTACACAGATCCCAGGGCTTGGGATCCTGGGGGCCTGCCCAGTGCCACCTGCATGAACCCCAACCATGAAAGACTAGGGCCGCATTTGGGTCGTCAGCTGCGGAATATTTTTACTGTCAGTTCAACAAAAAGTGTGATGATCACAGTGAAGCTTAACAAAGAAAACGCTATCGGGCAATTAGTAAGCCCAAGTCAGCAGGACTGATGTGAAATTTATCATGTTGGGAATAGCACGTTCATCTGCGTGTGACAAATGTTGGCATGTGAGTGCAATGCCTGGGAAGCACAGGAAGACATCATCTCTGCTCTTTCTGACCCCACAGTTAGAGATCAGACCCTCTTCTCTGCTCTGGAGTTTCAGAAGTAAGGGTGTGGGAGACACACAGCTCTATTTTGTGTAGAAGAGATAAGGAGCTGATGCTCTCAGCTGGGGATGTGGGATGTTGCTTTTTTAGGGAAGAAGATGTGTGGCGAAGTGAGATACAGAGAGAAGCAGAAGTTGGGTTTAAAGCATGGAGAGAAGGGCTCCGAGGGGTTGTTTTGAAACCTATCCTGCAGGAGGATGGTGGAATATGAGGGGGCTCTTCTCAGTCCTGTGCTGCAATTCTATTGTGGGAAGGTGTTATTTATTAAGCACCTACTGGTAAGGAGAATAAGGCATTGTCTCTATTCCCATTAAACCTTCTATCTGATGGGGATAAACCCAGGGAGAAATGCAGGGGTGGATGAACAAGGTTGTGGTTAAGCCCTAGTGTTATGGGAGCACTGAACAATTAGAGTGGGTATAAAGCAAGGAATACTTCTTGGAGGAGGTGTTTCCTAAATTGAAATGTGAAGGTTAAGTGGAAATTATTTAGTGGCAGAGGAGGAGCTGAAGTGAGACCAAGCTTGCCTTTGTTTTAGGAAGCTCACAGCAAAGTCAAGGGCCAGGAGCAGGAATCCCTTGCTCACAACCTCACTGAACAGACAGCATTTGTCAAACACTGAAATACCAGGTTAAGATCTAGGTAACCTCACAGACCTCAGATAGTCAAAGCTATGGTTTTTCCAATAGTTATCTACAGATATGAGAGCTGGACCATAAGGAAGGCTGAGCACCGAAGAATTGATGCTTTCAAACTGTGGTGTTGGAGAAGACTCTTGAGAGTCCCTTAAAGGACTCTCAGTCAATCTTAAAGGAAATCAGTCCTGAATACTCAATGGAAGGACTGATGCTGAAGCTCCAGTACTTTGGCCACCTGATGCGAAGAGCCAACTCAGTTGAAAAGACTGATGCTGGGAAAGACTGAGGGCAGGAGGAGAAGGGGCCGACAGAGGATGAGATGGTTGGATGGCATCACCGACTCAATGGACAGGAGTTTGAGCAAACTGAAGGACAAGGAAGCCTGTTGTGCTGCAGTCCATGGGGTCTCAAAGAGTCCAACATAACTTAGCGACTGAACAACAACAACCTCGCAAACAGAATAAGGGGACTGTCTCGTGGGGAAGGAAGATCCCGGTGGTAATCAGATAGTCCAGGATGAAGTCCAAGGAGTTTTTCTAGAGTAAAGATGATCACAAATTCTGTGCCATTTTTTGCATCAAAAGGCAGTCTATTTCCTCTCCTCTTGAGTCTGGGTTGCCCCTAGAATTTGTTTTGACCAAGGAATATTGAGGAAGTATCTTTCTGAAACTTCTAAGCTTAGACCTTGAGAAGACAGTTATGCTTTCTTCCTCTTGAAAATGCGAAGATCACACTGAGAGAATCCCAAGTCAAATGCAGAGGCATTGGACATGTGGTTGGCATTGGACATTGGTTCATGTCATGTGGACATGAACTGAGCTGCTCTGCTCGGTGGCCCCAGATGGACTCCAAGCCACTCCAAGCACCTACTGCTAACTGTCTGAGAGTGCCATCTTGCTGGTTGTTTCAGAAGAATTGAGTCCCCAGCTCCTGGTAACAGCACTAAGCCCCATCAACACACAGTCTTGAGAGATGAGAAATGATTTTTATTTTAAGGCATGAGAGTTGGCATGATAAATAACTGAAATATCAGACCAAAGCCGAATCCTCTGAAGGTGTAGTAAAAGTCAGTCTCCTGTGCTGACTGAGCTCCCCACATTGGCTCTTTCTGCTAACAAGTTTAGTTGCTCAATATTTCACTTTCCTGGGACTTCCCTGGTGATCTGGTGGTTAGGACTCTGTGCTTCCACTGCAGGGGGCATTTGGTTCAACCCCGGATCAGGGAACTAAGATCCCATATGCTAGGCAGTGTGGCCAAAAAAACAAAACAAACATTTACATGAGGGAATAGAAAAGACCAATATTTTAAAGAAAGAGAGAATGATTTCATTTTCCTGATAGATCTCTCCCCCTAATTCTGCCTCCAATTAGCCAGTAAGCATCAATGGAAAATGTTTTCTGAGGCACTCCTAGGGCTTTCCAGGTGGCACAGTGCTAAAGAATCCTCCTACCAATGCAGGAGACACAAGAGATGCAGGCTTGATCCTTGGGTCAGGAAGATTCTTTAGGGAAGGAAATGGCAACCCACTCCAGTATTCTTGCCTGGGAAATCCCATGGACAGAGGAGCCTGGTGGATTATAGTACAAGGGGTCACAAAAGAGTCAGACATGACTTAGCAATTAAGCAACAACAAAAGCATCGTGGTAGCTTGCCCCAAATTGAACACCTGGTGTTTTAGGCTGTGGTCCCCACCGGAGAAGCTTTGCATGACAACCAGGCTCTATAACCATTGAAATGCATAGCTCTAGGGCAGGAGTCAGCAAACTTTTTCCTTAAAGGGTCAAATAGTAAATATCCTAGGCTTTGCGGGCCACCCTGTGTCTGTCACAACTACTCAGCTTTGCTGTTGTAGCATGAAAGCAGCTAAAGTGATATGTAAGTGAATAAGCATGGCTGTGTTCCAATAAAACTTTATTTGCAAATAAACAAATGACAGGCCAGATTTAGCTTATGGGCTATAATTTTCTGACCCCTGTTCTAGGGTAGGAGTATAAAGGTTCTGCTGGCAACTTCTCTTCCAAGCAGGGGAGAAGACCCTATAGATTAGGAAATAGTTTCCAGGGTAAAATGACGGAAGGGATGAGAGCTTTCATAAGCAGTGAACAGTTCTGCCAGTGTGTTCCTATGAATTTTTGTATCCAGCCAGCCATGGGCCTGGCTCTTTGTCAAATAGTTCTGATATTGCAATTTTGAAAGTGGTTTGTAAAAAAAAAAAAAAAAGTGGAGCAGGGGTGTTGTAGGAATATAATGATTGACTTACCAAAAGCCATTCAAAGATCTGTGTATGGCATCCTGTCTAATTCAGGAAATGATCATCTGTATCTCCTTAGGAGTATAACCTTTCTGTTCCTGTAGAACAATAACCCTTGGAAATGAAATGGGGGGAAGTGTTCTAGGGTGAAATACATTTGGAAAGTCTATATATTCTCTTCTCCCTCTTAGAGATTTCTAATGGATATAAGTGTATTAAAAGGCTGAGCATTCCTACAGTAACGAAACCCGTTAATCTTGGTTAACTCTGAGTTTTACAAACTCACTTGACCACAAAAAGTTAATAGCTCATAGGTTAAAAACATAGGGTCTGGATCTAATAAAATGAGAATAATAATACCTATCTCAGGGGGCTGAAGTGAAGAACACACACGATGAAGACTCTGGAGGGCTTAGCACGTGGCCTCTGACACAGTGCCCCAGGACTGGATATATTGGAAAAGCAGATCAAGAGAACCTAGAAAACTTATTAATAAATCTGCTCCTCCTATTAATTTTTAAAGGAATTAGTTCATGGTATTCTATATCTTATGGCATAACAAAGGCCATAACTACATAACTGATGTTTTGGGAACTTTTAGAAATTTCAGTCCAAGGCAGATGCTCAGTATCCCAGGCCTTTTGCTTTTTTTAAAAAATTTAAGTATAGTTGATTTACAATGCTGTGTTAGTTTCAGGTACACAGCAAAGTGATTCCGTTGTACGTGTGTATGTGTGTGTGTGTATGCGTGTATCAGTCAGTCAGTTCAGTCGCTCAGTTGTGTCAGACTTTTTGCGACCCCATGGACTGCAGCATGCCAGGCATCCCTGCCCATCACCAACTCCCAGAGTTTACTCAAACTCATGTCCATTGAGTTGGTGATGCCATCCAACCATCTCATCCTGGGTCATCCCCTTCTCCTCCCACCTTCAATCTTTCTCAGTATCAGGGTCTTTTCAAATGAGTCAGTTCTTCGCATCAGGTGGCCAAAGTATTGGAGTTTCAGCTTTAACATCAGTCCTTCCAATGAATATTCAGGACTGATTTCCTTTAGGATGGACTGGTTTGATCTCCTTGCAGTCCAAGGGATTCTCAAGAGTCTTCTCCAACACCACAGTTCAAAAGCATCAATTCTTCAGCGCACAGCTTTCTTTATAGTCCAACTCTCACATCCATACACGACCACTGGAAAAAACCATAGCTTTGACTAGATGGACCTTTGTTGGCTTCCCAAATGGCTCAGATGGTAAAGAACCTGCATGCCAATGCAGGAGAAGCAGGTTCAATCCCTGGAGAAGATCCCCTTGAGAAGGAAATGGCAACCCACTCCAGTATTCTTGCCTTGAAATTCCCATGAACAGAGGAGCCTGGTGAGCTACAGTCCATGGGGTCACAAAGAGTCAGACATGACTGAATGACTGAGCACTCACGCATACATACTGGGCTTCCCAGGTGGTTCAGTGGTAAAGAATCCACCTGCCAATGCAGGAAGATGCAGGAAACTCGGGTTTGATATCTGGGTTGGGAAGATCCTCCTAAATCACAACCCATTCCGGTCAGTATTCTTGCCTGGAGAATCCCATGGACAGAGAAGCCTGGCGGGCTACAGTCCATGGGGTTGCAAAGAGTCGGACACAACTGCCCAACTGAGTACACGTGTGTGTATATATATATATATTTAATTTTTCCATTATATATTATTATGAGATATTGAATTCCCTGTGTTACACAGTAAGTCCTTGCTTGTTAACTATTTTATATATAGTAGTATATGTCTGTTAACCCCAAGCTCCTAAATTATCCCTCCCCAGCCCCCAACCAAGCCTCCTGCTTTTTTCATTCTTGAAAGCAAAGACCCCTGAGAGTGGCCTGTGTTAGAAGTGGAGAGGCTTGGGATCATTTCCTTATGCGACATCAGGTTCCTCTAGGAACGCTCAGCCCAGAATGGGCAGGTGGCGGTCTGGAGCACCCTGGAAACTGGCTGCAGGGAAACAAGGAGGATGTGGATGCTGGTGGTCTGATTCCCCTCCACAGCAGGGACCCTTTCCCAGCCCCTCCCACAAAGGCCAGAGGCCCCGGATATTGACATATGCCTTTAAGCCCGTGGATACTTCAAAGCGAGAAGATTAGGAATGAGTCTCAGAACCCGTTCCCCAGAGAGAACCGTTTGTCCAAAAGTTGATATTATTGATGCTGGGGGAAGCTGAGAGGAGCGTGTAATTTATTTAATAAAAGTTGGACTGTGTTTGCGGGGGCTCCTGAGTTTTCCTGCCTCCTTAGGAGCATTCTCAGGGGTTGGGAGGGCCCCCCTGTGATCAACACGAATGTTTGATCAGCTATGCGTCTTCTCCAGGGCAGCTCAGACGATCTGAAAGGCTTCAGCTCTCTGGTCGTCTCCAGAGCTTTTCTCCTTAAATTCTTTGTTTCCTTCAGAATTCATTATAAACGACATAATTACATCTCTTTTTCTTCTCTGATTGAGTACATTTCTTACAAATGGTGATTTACCACTTGGAAGCGGGAGGAGGCTGTGAGCCCCGGCAGCCTTGCCTCTCCAGTCCTGAACTGCATCTCCTCCCATGCCAGGCGCTCTGCTCGCCTCTGTGTTTCTTTGGCATGTGCCTGATTTGAGGGCATTGGCAGATCCCCACTAGCTCACAAAGAAGGGAAAAGTTTCTGGGTCAGTCTAAGGTTGAGTTTCAGAGGATGATGGCGTCTTGTACAGAATGTGGGCTGTTACCTTGAAAAATTACTGGGGGCATACCTTTCCCAAGTCTGGACCTCTTCTCCATGTATGATTGCTTTAATTCCTTGCTTAGAAACAAACATTTGATTAGACCTCTTCTTCCCAGCTATAGTGAAAATAGAAAAGAGGGATTGGATAGGTAGCAAATTATCAACTGCAACAGGAAGAAATGAAAATCAGAGACAGACACAAGGGAATTCATCCATTCATTTTACTGATACTTACCATGTTTCTTCTTGTGCTGGGGACTGCTCTGTGAAGTGAAAGTGTTTTAGTCGTTCAGTCCTGCTCAACTCTGTGACTCCATGGACTGTAGCCCGCCAGGCTCCTCTGTCTGTGGATTTCTCCAGGCAAGAATGGGAGTGGGTAGCCATTTCCTACTCCAGGGGATCTTCCCAACCCAGGGATCAAACCTGGGTCTCTTGAATTGCAGGCGGATTCTTTAACATCTCAGCCACCAGGGAAGCCCAGGAACTGCTCTAGGGGATTATAATTACAGTGGTGAATAGAAATAACTTACGTTTCCTGTGCATATATTATGTGATAAACATTATTTCATTAGTCATTCCTATTAATGCTCATGGGACTTCTTCACTAGTCCCATGAGATAGGAAGTGGTCTTTTAAAATTTATTTATAAATTAATACAGAGGAGGAAACTGAGGCTAGACAAACTAAATGATTGCCCAAAGTCAACAAAGCTATTACACAACAGACTTTGGATTTCAACCTTGCAGCCTGATACCAAGACCCACACCCTCAAGTTTGGCTAAAACACTCCACTGCCACTGAAGGCAAGCACAATTTTTGCTCTATGGAGTTTTCATCCGTGGGGAAACAGTTGCAAAGAAAGACAAATGTAAGCATATAAACAAGCAAGATGATTTCAATAGCGGTAAGGACATAGGAGAATATAGAGCAGAGTGATGTGAGAGGCAATGACAAGAGAAGGATCCTCCTTGCCCACTTTGGCACTTACAACAGCAGGATGGTGTTCCTTGGGCTTCACTGTTCCGCCTGAAGGCAGGAGGCTGGATGAAGGATGCTTGCGTGGCTCCTTTCATGCTATAGATGTACAGGTAGCACTCCTCACTACTTACAACCAGCGTTCTTCCTCTGTGTCCTGACATGTGGGATTTCCCAGCAGAGTAAATTAGATGGTTAGAAATGAGCTGAGTTAGACGATACCTAAATAAAAAGTCATCTTTGTCTTTAAGCAAGTAATCCTACAGAGGACGCCAGATATAGAGCAAGCAGGTATCCAAAGACTGAAAAACACTAAAATCAGTGACTCTCCACGGGGAGCCATTTTGGTTCCCCCAAATTGATGCTCTCTGGAGACATTTTTGTTGTCATCATTGGGAGATAGATGCTAATAGCGCCTAGTGGGCAGAAGCCAGGGATGCTGCTGAACATCCTAGAAGGAACAGGACAGCTCCCGATAACAAAAATGTGCTGAGTCACTTCTGTAGTAGCCTACTCTTTGGGACCCCATGGACTGTAGCCCACCAGGCTCCTCTGTCCATGGGATTCTCCAGGCAAGAATACTACGGTGGGTTATCATGCCGTTCTCCAGGGGATCTTCCTGACCCAGGGATTGACTCTACATCTCTTATATCTTGAGCATTGGCAAGCGGGTTCTTTACCACTAGTGCCACCTGGGAAGGGATTATAACAAAAATGATCCTGTCCAAATGTCAATAGTCTCAAGGTTCAGAAGCCTCACACTGAAGTGTCTGGAGAGAGAGCACCTCGTTCATTTTCTGAAGAATCTCTATGCCCCAAATCCTTTCAAACTTATAGGGAGACAAGAGTTTTCAACAACCTTGCTATGCCTTGAATTCTGCCTCCCCAACCCCTTCAGATCCATATATTGAAAGCTTAATTCCTAGTGTGACGGTATTTGGAGATTTGGCCTTTGGCAGTCAATTGGGCTTCAATGAGGTCATGAAGGTGGGGCCCCCATGATGGGATTAGTACCCTACTAAGAACAGACACTAGAAAGCTTCCTCCTCTCTCTCTCTCTCTCCCCCTGCCCATGTAAGAAGGTAATGAGAAGGCAGCTGTCTGCAAATCAGGAATCATCATTGGGGAAATGAATTAGCCAGCACCTTGACCTTGGACTTGCCAGTCTCCAGAGCCGTGAGAAATAAAGTCCCTCTGTTTAAGTCACCAAGTTTATGATAGTTTGTTAATGGCAGCCTGACGGATTAATACATATATTCTACTAAAAATTTCCACCCAAAATGCAGCTCAAAAGGCATGATCAGGATGTTTCACACTTTCAAAATGGCCCGAACACACCCATTAGAGAAAGAGAGGACTTGCTTAGACACATGTGGTGAAAGGGACAATGCCTAAATCCCTACTTGTGCAAAATCGATAATACAAAACATATCTCCATTAAGGTTTCCTTTAATTGAAAGGATGCCTTCTTTCATCCCTGCCAGGAAGAAGAAAAGTCATGTTTCCAGCCTGGGCTGCTGTTTCATCTGTTAGACCTGCTTGTGAGCTAAGCCAAGTTTCATTAAAAATTATTGGTCTCATAACTTTTTTTGTTGTTTTTTGCTTTAAAGAGCCCCATATGGAACCAATATCATGATAGGATTGTAGCTGCACAAAACCATTGGACATTTTGACGGTCTCTCTGCTTCTTAGATTTTAAGTGCAGATCTTTTTTTTTCTTTTGAGTATTAAGTGAATATGTCAGCGAACAACTCCAAATTTAGAAAGTTTGGCTAAAGAAATGATGAAGCAGCTCTAGTCCCTGTGCAGAAATCTTTCTTCTCTTTTCAGGGCTTGATTCTTTGATAGATCCAAGCATTCTGTATCTTTTACTAGAGCACCAGCCAGCACCTGCTTCTCCTTGATTAAGAAATCTTCTGGTAGGACCCAAGCATTTGCAGAAGTATAAAATATGAGCAACAGACCTGGTGCAAGTATTCTCACACCTCTAACCTTCTGATGGGTTATATTTCATTGACTTGGAAGAAATACTGCATTATCTGGGAGAACAGCACAGCTGTTGCCTAATAAATGTTTGTTTTATGCATTGTATTAACCTCATGAAACATTTATGCAAATCTCACATTAACAAAAGGTAAAAGAACCATTCTATGTTATGAAGCATACAAGAGGCCAACCTTTGTTTTTTTGTTTTGTTATTTTTTTTTTTTTAACCTCGGTATTTTATGGGTGTGTTTGTAACTCTTGGGGTTTCTATTTAGGAGCACACAAGGGCATTACAGATTTTCATCTCTTCTGTTTTTAGTTCTGTTATCATTCCTTCCAGCTGATTTCACATTTTATGATGCTAATGGTGGCTGTATGGTTTAGAGTTTCTCTCCTGTCAGCTGGTCAGTAGGTCTGAGGGATATATTTAATAGAATCTGACAGCTGATGGAACTGGCCTTATTGAAAGAGGATTTGATATGTGGAGTGAATGTGGAGACCCTGAATTCGCCATAATAACGACCATTATTATTCAGTCTCTCGCAGCCAATATAACTCTTTCTCTGGTACACACCAGTACATGTGTACAAAAGACATGACTTATGGATGACTTCTTCCGTATACTGATCTGAGGGCCGTTTAGATAGCATGTCAAAACAGATTAGCCATCTTATCCCGCCACAAAATTAAGGGCGAGAACTTTCTACACCTCTCCTCAACAAATGCACATATGTCTGTAAACAAAGAGAGGGGCCAGAAGGGTCCCCGTGGGGGTTTCGAGAGCCAGAATGCCGAGAAAAGCTGCAGATTCACTAAGTGAGGTGCTCTCTTTCTTCTGGGGTCCTTGGGAACCCGGTCAGAGATGGAGCTGGGTGGGACGGGCTCGGGGGCAGGGAGGCAGGAGCCACAGGTAGGAATCTACTGTCCGGGAGGCTGGCGCCAAGCTTCACCTCATATTCATGGGCTAGGATGTGAAGGTGGGTTTTGGCCCACATCATCCGAAGTGAACTAGGACCTCTGTTGAAATGAGAGAAATGTAGAAACCTGCATGCATCCTGGCAAACTGATTCAAGCCCGCTTAGCCACAAGTTTCACTAAGCAGGCTTGTCTGCGGTTGCTGAAGTTAGTTAGCATTTATCAAATGCTTGCCGTGTGCTTAACTTTACCTGTATTAACCCTTTTGATTTGCCCCCAGCCATAATGTTATTATTATTATCCCCATTTTACATATGCAGGAACTGAGGCCCAGGCAAGCTACATAACTGGTCCAAAGTCACAGCTGACAATTGGTGGAGCCAAGATTGAACCTTAGGCAGTCAGAACCCACAGCCATAACTGTAACGCTCTTTCTGCTTCTGTTTGTTCCCCTGTGGTGAGGAGTGTGTGTGTGTGTGTGTGTGCACGCACACGTGCGTGTGTGTAGGGATTCTTGGGTGCAAGTGTTGCCCGAGAAATCCCTTGACCCTCCCCCTGAAAAGTGAAAGTGTTAGTCATTCAGTCATGTCTGACTCTTTTGCGATCCCATGGACTGTAGCTGGCTAGACTCTTCTGTTCATAAGATTCTCCAAGCAAGAATATTGGAGTGGGTTGCCATTGCCTTCTCCAGGGGATCTTCCTAATCCAGAGATCAAACTCAGGTCTCCTGAACTGCAAGCAGATTCTTTACAGACTGAGCCACCAGGGAAGTGGTCCTTCCCCTGGCAGCAACCAAAACAGCCATTCAATCAAGGAAGCAACAGACTGTATTTCTTTCTTTGTAAACTGGGTGCCTCCCATTCCACAGGGCTGTTCCAAAGACGCAGAAGAACTCCTGTGCACACATCACAGCCTCAGGCCCAGGGAGCCACCAGCCCTTCTCTCCTTCACTTCCCACCTCAGAACCCCACCCTCTCTGCAGGCCCCTATCAGCTGCCATCCCCCCAGGGTTCACTCCCAGCCATTCAACCCTGCTCTGTGAGGTTACCATTTAAGGTAATTATATCAGAAACACTTGACTCTACATTCCTAAATATCCTTATATTTATCCATGTCATCCTCTGGCCAAAAAAAAAAAAAGGGAAAGGGCTGCAGAGAAGTAAGCACATGTGTCAGAGGTAGCTGAGGGAAGTGTGCAGGTGTTAGGAGATATACTCATAGTTGTCTGTGTTTAAATTACATGGCGCTGGTACTTTTTAGGTCAGAGACATAAAACCTACTATTGATCTTGAGCAGTGCGTCCAATCTTGAATGTCTGTTAAAGCCCCAGGCACTTCAATGCCACATAATCAATACCTTTTCCTTCTTCCTTTCCTTTTTTCTTACGGTGGCAAATGTATGGGTTTGTTTATCCATCCTGCAGGCGTCCAGCCTGGCCTTTTATTCCTCCTCAAGCAGTACGCGTGGCATGCTGGGACCGCTGCTGGGAACCACCACCTGCAAGATTGCAGGCCCTGAAACTCAGGTATCGTAGAACTAGTACCTGCTCTCTAGAGCCCACACAGCTTTCCACAAGCAGGTCCCACCTCGGAGACAACCAAATAACACAGAGGAGGAGAGTGGTGTGGAGAGAGAGAGAGAGACAGAGACAGAGAAATGGAGATGGGAAAATAGGAGGTTGTGTTTAGCTCGGTGTAGCCCCTAAGATAACATAATGTGTGGAATCTTGAAATTTAGAGTAGAAAAGGGCCTTGGAGAGTCTCTGGAAAAGTGCTCTCTTCCAATTCACAGGTGGAAAAACTGGTCCCCAGTACAAAGCTCCATATGTACTGGGTTGCTGAAGCTGCCTGGAGAAAATGAACCGGTTCACACTGAAAATGGGTTAAGCTGTGGTGTCCGTTAGGAAAAGGGTTGAAGGTTGACTAGATGACCTTGGAGGTCTCGCTACTATGATTCTGAGGGCATCTGATAAATAGGCCATGTCATTCGGGGCCACCAGCCATGCCCTCTGACTAAAGGCCCAGGGGCTTGGTGAGATTCAAGGGTGGCTTCTCCTGCAGGCTGCTATTTAGACTTGGCCTTGAAAGACAAGGAGGAGGGAACCTGGTGAAGGATGAGGAGTCAGGGGGCAGAAGAAAGAGGACAAAGAGATGACTTATGCCAAGGCACAGAGTCAAGAAAAAGCATGGTACACTGAGGAGATTGCAAACGGTTCTCATTTAACAACAGAGTGGGTGCCTGAAAGGGTGGTGAGAAAGACAGCATCCAGGTGGCCCACGAGTGTCCTGTAACAGGAATTATGAACTCTCTGCTATGAAGGGTTTAATCAGGAGAGTAACAGAATCAGGTTGCACTGTAGCAAGTTCATACTGGCTAGAGGGCAGAGGATGGATTGGAGGAGGCAAGACCAGTGTCAGGGAGCCCGAGAGTAAGTTATTTCTGCAGCCAAGGTCAGCAATGATGATGACCTGACAAGGAAGGGGCAGAGGAGAGGCTGGGTTTCAGATACTTATGAGGGAAGCTCTGCAGGGTCTGGTGAGAGACTGGGGCTAAGTGAAGTAATGAGAGGCAGTGACCCTTAATCCTGACACTACATGTGACTTATTGTGACTTACTGTGTGACTTTTGGCAAGTCACTTAACCTCTCTGAGCCCCAGTTCCCTCGCCTATAATATGAAGGTAATATTGTTGACCCCATAAAGCTTTAATGACGGTGAAATGAAGTAATGCATGAAAAATGCATTACCTGGTGTCTACCACATAGTAAACCTTTAATAAGTGGTAAAGTTTATTTTAGTATTGACCTCGTGGGGGATGTCCAATGAGATACATGGTGGGTTTTTCATTAATTATTTATTGATTTTTGGCTGCACTGGGTCTTGGTTGCTGTGTGCAGGCTTTCTCTAGTTGAGGCGAGCAGGGGCTACTCTCTAGTTGGGGGTGCACAGATTTTGTTGCCTTGCAGCATGTGGAATATTCCCAGACCAGGGATCGAACCCATGTCCCCAACATTGGCAGACAGATTTTTAACCACTGGACCACCAGGGAAGTCCAAGATATACTGTGGTTTGAAGGAACATTGTTCCTAACACAATCTTGAAGTAGATTATTTGAGGCATAAGCCTCTCCCAAGAAGGAAGCTCAAGTTATTTCTTTAGTGCAGGAAGACAGCAATTTAAGCATCTAACTTTCTTCTATTTCCCAGGTTCCCAGAAAAATGCCCAACTGTATATAAAAATAGGAAAATACTCATATCAGCACAGGGTATTAGAGAGGGGTGATATTTATAGGCTAGAAAATCTAAAGAATGTCTGTTACATACATAGCAGAGGACCAGATTGAAAGATGGGCCAACCAGTCAGGATCCCTCAAATGAGAAGGAGCAATCTGCTTGATAACCTTCTCAGAAAGATCTTTGCAAACCTCACCAATAGCCCGACTGGGGTGAGAATTAGAAATGGGAGTGGGCCAGAGCATTTGGAGCTGGTCAGAACCATGAGGAAATGCCCACAGCATCAAGGACATGGTGAGAAGTATGCCCACAGCATAAATTCCTTGGGATTTAACCCAGAAATTGACTGCCATTCTAGACCCAGGTCAGGGCATTGCCCCAGTGAACTACTGACTGTCAAGCTTTAGTAAACATGAATTCTTCATTTTCTCAGCATCCAGTTTCTCTTATCTTAGTAATGACTCTGACTGTAGACTTGGTATCAATCTTTCCTTCATTCTGAGTTCACATGTTCTGAGTAGATTTCCACAGTGGAGTTCATGACCTAGATCCAGTTCATCCAGCACCAAGGAGACCCTGACCAGTGATGCATTCAGGAATGGTCACATTGCTCAGGGTAGTCCAATCAGAATGGCTCACTTCACACCACTAAGATATTGGGTTGGTCAAAAAGCTTGTAGGTGTTTACCCCAATGTTGGGGGTTCAGAGGTAACCCTCAATGAACTTTTTGGCCAACCCAATAGCTATAACCAAAAAAAATAGTTAATAGCAAAGGTTAGGAAAGATGCAGGAAAACTGGAACCCTCCTGCATTTAATTTTTAATTTTGTTAGCTATTCACACTGGGTATGTTTCTATTTTTAGTTATTTATTTGGCCACATCATTTGGTATGTGGGATCTTGGTTTCCCAACCAGGGATAAAACCCATGCCCCACTGTAATGGAATTGCAGAGTCTTAACCAATGGACCACCAAGAAGTCTGGAACCCTCCTATACTGTTGACAGGACTGTAAAATGGTGCAGCTGCTTTGGAAAACATTCTAGTAGTTCCTTAGAAGATCAAATATGGAGTTACCTTCAGTTCAGTTCAGTCCAGTTCAGTCGTTCAGTCGTGTCCGACTCTTTGCAACCCCATGAATCGCAGCACGCCAGGCCTCCCTGTCCATCACCAACTCCCAGAGTTCATTCAAACTCACGTCCATCGAGTCGGTGATGCCATCCAGCCATCTCATTCTCTGTCGTCCCCTTTTCCTCCTGCCACCAATCCCTCCCAACATCAGAGTCTTTTCCAATGAGTCAACTCTTCACATGAGGTGGCCAAAGTACTGGAGTTTCAGCTTTAGCATCATTCCTTCCAAAGAACACCCAGGGCTGATCTCCTTCAGAATGGACTGGTTGGATCTCCTTGCAGTCCAAGGGACTCTTAAGAGTCTTCTCCAACACCACAGTTCAAAAGCATCAATTCTTCGGCACTCAGGTTTCTTCACAGTTCAACTCTCACATCCATACATGACCACTGGAAAAACCATAGCCTTGACTAGACAGACCTTTGTTGGCCAAGTAAGGTCTCTGCTTTTCAATATGCTAATCTAGGTTGGTCATAACTTTTCTTCCAAGGAGTAAGCGTCTTTTAATTTCATGGCTGCAATCACCATCTGCAGTGATTTTGGAGCCCAGAAAAATAAAGTCTGACACTATTTCCACTGTTTCCCCATCTATTTGCCATGAAGTGATGGGACCAGATCATGATCTTCGTTTTCTGAATGTTGAGCTTTAAGCCAACTTTTTCACTCTCCTCTTTCACTTTCATCAAGAGGCTTTTTAGTTCCTCTTCACTTTCTGCCATAAGGTACCTTATAATCTAGCAATTCTACTCCAAAATATATACCTAAGAGAAATGAAACCAAAAGAGCATGCAATGTATGTACATGTTCACAGTGGCATTATAATAGTCAAAAGGTGAACACAACCCAAATATCCATCAACTGGAGAATACAATGTTATTCAGCAAAAAAAAAAAAAAAAAAAGAATGAAGTTCTGATGCATGCTACCACCTGGATGAACCTTGAAAATATAGTAAATGAAAGGAGCCAGTTAGAAAGGACCACATACTGGGACTTCCCTTGTGGTCCAGTGTCTAAGACTTTGTACTCCCAATGCAGAGGGCCCAAGTTTGATCCCTGGTCAGGGAACTAGATTCCACATGCTGTAACTAAGAATTTGCATACTGTAACTAAAGATCCTGCATACCACAAATAAAAAAAAAAAAAGAAAGAAAGAAAGGACCACATACTATGATTGCATTTGGATGAAATGCCCGGAATGGAAGAAGCTATAGAGACAGAATGTAGGTCAGCAGCTTCTTAGGTCTAGGGACTGGGAGACTGAGGGGGCTGGAGGGTAACTTCGAATAAAGACAAGATTTCTTCTTGAGATAATGAAAAGGTTTTAAAACTGATAGTGCTGATAGTTACATAATTCTGTGAATATACTAAAACCATTGACATTTGTATTTTAAATGCATGAATTGTATGGTATGTGGATGACATCTCAATAAAGCTGTTATTAAAAAAAAAATAAATAAAGTTTAGTGGAAGCCAAGGGGAAAACCCAAGCTCTAGGCCTGCTGGAGCTAAACTGCAGGGATGTGAAGCCAAAGTTATTGTAGCCACTTTACCACCTAAAAGTTCCAGGGCCTACCATGGAAACTCGAGAATGAAGGTAATTTAGCAGAAGACAGAACTGATTGATGGAAAGAAACCAGATTCTCAATCAAGGACATTGTACTCTGTATTCAGCTTCACTTGAAACCAGAACAACACCTTTATTTCCCTTCTTCACTTAGTCTGAGTTGAACTTTGTATCACTTGTAATAGAAAGACCCCCATATGAAAACCAAACATAAAAAAGAAACTTCAAGTAAAGAGTGGGAACTTCAAGCCAAGAGTGGAAACTTTCCAATATGACTTCCTCCAGCTCTGACTCCCTCATCCTATCATTTTCAAGCTCTCTTTTTCCTTCGGCTTCTGGATCTTTGAATCAAAAATGAAACTCCGTCATGTTTAACCCATTCCTTTCTCCTATCATCCTGGCCTGAATGATTCAGACAGGGACACACACCATCTCCAGCAGAAGCCCCACTGATGGATAAACACAGAAAAGAAAGCAAAAAAAAAAAAAATCACAGGACATATGGGAAGACAGAACTGTTCAAAAAAGGGAGGGGGGGGGCGGCGGCCACAGGTTCATTCCAATAAAATTGAGTTATTGCAAGAAGATTTCTCAAGATTGTTCATTCAGGTCATCAGAAGGAATCAAGAACAACCTGTGACTTCCATTTCCAGAGACCAAACTGAGTTGATCTGTTTCATTCCTTTCCCTCTCAAAACCTCATTCTGACAACATTTAAAAAAGAAAGGAAGGAATAACTTTTACCAGTGTTAGAAAATAAGCTGTGGTTGGACTAGAAACTTGAATTTTTTTTTTTAAGAAGAGATGATGGAGAAGGAGAACGTTTGAAGTAAAGAATCAGAAAACCTATAGTGAAGGGCCCGGTCGGAAGCGGAAGGGCAGGATTTCCCTGGTAATCCAGTGGCTGAAACTCTGAGCTTCCGACACAGCAAGCTCGGGTTTAACCCCTGAGCCGGGAACTAAGATCCCAAATGTTGGTTGGTATGGCCAAAAGTAAAGAAATAATTTTTAAAAAAGAAGAGGAAGGGTTGTCCCAAGAGTCTCAAAGACCTCTCAGAGATGAAGTCATGTTGTTTATTAAGGGGGACCACAGAAGAGTGGATATGGGGCAAATTCAAGGACTTTGGAAACTGCCCTACTGCTGCCTGCCCATAGGGGATTCCATCTGGTCTTCACGTGGTAGCATAGTGTGTGAAGTAAAGAACAAGTATTGCTAAGGGGACCCATAATGAGATCGGTTGTGCCAGAGAGAGAAGGGATTGGTGCCCTGATGTGGGGCTGCTAAGGCAATCACAGCAGGGAAATTAACCCTTGGGGCAGCAGTAAACTTCGCTGCCAGATGAGAGGTGAATGTGGCTGGGAGACAGTGTAACACAATGGATGGAGCGGACACATTTTAGTCCTGCAGACAGACGACGTCAGCTACCTCAGCCCCTGACACCTGCACAGGGTGAAAAGAAATGCTGGTGAAAGAGTGAATTCTGTGTTGTACACTTACCTTCTCGAGTAGCTCACTTCCTGCTCCTCAGAGTCAACCGAACACCCAAACTAAAACTTAAAACTGCAGAATAGATAAGGAAGTTCTCTTTCCCTCTATGAGTGAAATATAAGGATTCTCACAGAATCTTTCTCAATCTCTATTAATGGGTGAACAATTTGCCTATTGTAAGTATACATAATTTTAAAAAATTTAACAGACATATGTAATGTTTCTGTGATTAAAAAAAATGGAGCTTATTCTGAGAAATAGGGAGTTGGTGATGGACAGAGAGGCCTGGCCTGCTGCAATTCATGGGGTCGCAAAGAGTTGGACACAACTGAGTGATTGAACTGAACTGAACTGAACTGAAAGCAATAATATTCTTGTGATATGAAACCACAAGAGGGGGAAAATACCCTCTAATTTGAGTATTTCTCATTAGATTTTGCCTCTTTTAATGGAAATAGAAAATTCAGAAAGATTGTTCCCCAGTGAAAAATACAATCATGGAAATTTGCTAATGCCATTAAGGCAGTAAAGAACAGATTTAATAGAGCAGAAAGCTAAATCTGTGAATTCAGAAGTGAGTTCAAGGAATTCTGCCAGAAATCAATGAAAAGGAGAAAATACATGGAGATGGTGAAAAAAGAGAGAGATAGAGGGAGAGAGAAATGGGGAGAGAGAGATGGAGAGAGAAAGAAGCTAGATACTAGGAAATCGAATATACATGCAGGAAAGATTTGAAACGGTGTCAACAGAAAAAATGAAGTAGAAAAAATTAAAAATCTGTTGGAAAAGTCCTCTAACTAAAGGACTTGTGCCTCTACACTCTAAAGGCAAACTACATCCTATGATTTGTTCACCTGTTTTTGTAAACAAAGTTTTATTTTAACACAGCCAAGGCAAACTACATTCTATGAGCTGTCCATCTGTTTTTGTAAATAAAGTTTTATTTTAACACAGCCACATCTGTTCATTTATACGTTTTCTATGGCTGCCTTCAGCTTACAACAGCAGAATTCCATAGCTGTGATAGAAACCCCATGAGCCCCAAAGCTACATGGATGCTCATGAAAAGATTTGCAACTCTGTTAAGAGTTCATTCAGACATCCATGGGGAAAATGTTTGAATTTCAAAGATACATTTAAAGATTTTTCCTCTGTGGAAAAAAAAATCCCAAATTCCCTCAAAAAAAAAAAGAAGGGAAGAAATTTCCATTAGGCCATACTTTTCAGTAAATTCTAGGATAGAATTTTTCAAAATCTGAAGACTTCTGAAGGAATGAGACTTAGGAACAAAGAATTGTATGTGCAGCCAAACCGCCATTATTGAAGGTGGGTAATTATTTTGGAGGACTCAGAACATATGCTATGGCTATTACTTTCTTGAAAAAAAAAATGATCAAAGAAATACTCCAGGTGGCTGAAAAATGAAGCAAAATAAATAATTCAGATAAAGGAAAAGCAGTATAAATGATTGCTCAGTAGAGAACACAAAAACTTTTAAGTTAATTTCTCAGTAATTGTAGTTAACATGATTATAAAACAATGTAAATGTCAAAAAATAATTCTGGAAAAAGATGACATCTAACATAAAAATATATTAATTATAATATTCTTATTCTCAAAGCCAGATGGAGCTGGAAAAGGAATTGATGATAATAATACTGGTAATTATAGCTTCCATTTTTAGAAGTTACTGTGTATTAAGCACAAAAATAATGCTGATATAAATATTGTTTTTCATAAATCTTTGTACACATCTCTAATACTAATTCCTTAACATAAATTCTTAGAAAGTGAAATACTGAGCCTGAGCATTTTAAAAATCTTTCCATATGATGGGAGGTTGAACTCTCACCAGAAGTATGTAAGCTTTCATTTCTCTGAACCCTTTTGCCTACACAATTATTATCATTCTGCAGTTAGTAATAGTTAATTTCATGTATTGGAAGTAAAGAATTTGAAAAAAATTTGTATAAATTAATTGAAGGTTATTTGCTATAATTCTATAACTTTCACTGATGTACTTAAAAAGCAGAGACTCCCTGGTGGTTCAGCAGTAAAGAATCCGCCTACAATGCAGGAGATGAGGGTTCGATTTCTGGGTCGGGAAGATCCCTAGAGGAGGGCATGGCAACTCACTCTGGTATTCTTGCCTGGAAAATCCCATGGATAGAAGATCCTGGTGGGCTATAGTCCATGGGGTTGAGAAGAGTTGGACACGGCTGAAGTGACTGAGCATACACACACCCCTCCCACACTTTATTTATCTATTTAAAAATTTTTATTGGAGTATAGTTAATGTACAATATTGTGTTAGTTTCAGGTGTACAGCTAAGTGAATCAGTTGTACATATACATATATTCATTCCTTTTTTGGGGGGATTATTTTCCCATATAGGTTGTTACAGAGTACTGAGTAGAGCTCCCTGTGCTATACAGAGTGTTCTTATTAGTTATCTATTTTATATATAGTAGTGTGCATATGTCTTTAGATTTTTTCATTTTTCAAGAAAGTGTTAAGTGGCATGTTTTCCTTGTATATGAGTAACAATTTGGCAGGATGTCAAATTCTTTGTTTGGAGACAAAATTTATGACCCACAATTGGGGGTTGGTTAAATAATTGACTGCACGTTCCTTAGATGGAATTCTCTTACATCCATTCAAAATCACATTCATATTCACAACATAATAACAAGTGAAAAAATACTTTATATGAGATGATCCCATTTCTGTGGTTAAAACATAGCTTGTTGTTCTTGTTTAGTTGCTGAGTCGTGTCTGACTCTTTTGCGACCCTATGAACTATATAGCCCTCCAGGCTCCTCTGGCCATGGGATTTCCGAGGCAAGAATACTGGAGTGGGCTGCCATTTCCTTCTCCATAAAGCATACATATTATATACAAATAATAAGGATGTATATGAACTACGAACAGGGACTAAGAGTTGAAAATACAAATATTTTTCTGTATGCTTCTCTATTTTTCAAGTTTTCTCCTTCAAAATTTTAATACATGGGATAAAAGGATACCTTGTAAGTCAGCTGAATTCATAGGGGAACTTTTAAGTTTCCCAAGAACTAGGATAGTATCTGGTTTTGCAGGGGGTACTTTGCCAATGTTCGTTGAATGACTGAGTGAGTGAGTGAGTGAATGAGTAAAAGTTGATATGAGTTCCCCAGGCAGAATACTGTACCTTTCCTTGGGGCGTCTTTGGATTGCCTGCCTTCTCCCTGGACCATATCCATTTGCTTCCTGCTGCCAGATGCTCAGTAGCCTTGACTCCCACTCATCTCCCTGCCTGGATCTTTGCAGCTCCAAGCCATGGAATATCTCCCAGACCTCCTCCAGCTGGCCGCAGCTGCAGGCTCCCCAGGTCACCCACTCCACCTGCTAGTCCTGGGCCCCAGATCTTCCTCTCTGGGGCCCCACTTAAGCCTTGACTTTTCTAGTTCTTCTTCCTTCTGGGGTAGAAACCACCACTGGAGAAACTTCTTCCCTAATACCTTGAGAAATTGATCCAGGCCAACAGCAACATTGATACCACCCTATTAAGACCAGCATTATTCCAAGCCCCACTTCCCAGTTAATAAGTTTCCTTGAAGGGAACTTTAATTTCTAAAAAATCACAAATTAATTCATAAACTAAATTGCCCCTTGAGAGCAGGACTTTGCTATTGTTTAGTCGCTCAGATCAGATCAGATCAGTCGCTCAGTCGTGTCCAACTCTTTGCGACCCCATGAATCGCAGCACACCAGGCCTCCCTGTCCATCACCAACTCCCGGAGTTCACCGAGACTCACGTCCATCGAGTCAGTAATGCCATCCAGCCATCTCATCCTCTGTCATCCCCTTCTCCTCCTGCCCCCAATCCCTCCCAGCATCAGAGTCTTTTCCAATGACTCAACTCTTCGCATGAGGTGGCCAAAGTACTGGAGTTTCAGCTTTAGCATCATTCCTTCCAAAGAAATCCCAGGGCTGATCTCCTTCAGAATGGACTGGTTGGATCTCAGTCCTGTCTAATTCTTAGAGATTCCAGGGGCTGTAGCCTGCCATGCTCCCTTGTCCATGGGATTTCCCAGGCAAGAATACTGGAGTGTTCTTGCCTGGGAAGCTCCTTCCCAGGAGGAGCCATTTCCTCCTCCAAGTGGTCTTCCCAACCCAGGGATCAAACCCACATCTCCTGTGCTGATGGGCAGATTCCTTATCATTGAGCCACCTGGGAAGCCTGAGAGCAGAGCTAATAGACCCCATAAATACCAAGTGATGCACCAACTGGTTGCATTCTGATTTGTCAGTACCCATGCTCTGCTGCTGCTGCTGCATCGCTTCAGTCGTGTCCAACTCTGTGCGACCCCAGAGATGGCAGCCCACCAGGCTTCCCGTCCCTGGGATTCTCCAGGCAAGAACACTGGAGTGGGTTGCCATTTCCTTCTCCAATGCATGAAAGTGAAAGTGAAGTCGCTCAGTCCTGTCCGACTCTAGCGACCCCATGGACTGCAGCCCACCAGGCTCCTCCGTCCATGGGATTTTCCAGGCAAAAGTACTGGAGTGGGGTGCCATTGCTTTCTCCACCCATGCTCTACCAGTGCTTAAATATTTTTAATTTCACCCTTACTTCCATGGGAGTTTGAGGAAGAAACAGTTGGACAGTTTTCTTTGGCTGAATGAGACGTAGCAGATCGGTCTAACACATTTGGCCCTATCAAAAATAACTGAGATTATATAACCATAACCTCTCCCCAGAGCAAATATGCATTTGAGAGGCAGTGAAACATACATAATTACAGATGTAAAACACTAAAAATAGGCTCTGTGCCCCACACAGGCAGCGAAGAGCGTGGCACTTGAGTGCAATGCTGCCACGTATCGCGAGATTAATAGGAGCCATGACACCACCCCAGGTGGCCAAGCGAGGCGATGCGGAGCTATTACTGATGTGAGAAGATAGAGCGAATTGAAACGTTCCTCTGCGGAGGAGGTTGCGGCTGCTTTGAGCCTGTCGAAGCCTGTTCCAACAGACTGTGGTCTTCTCCCGGAGACAGGAAGTGAGAAGTCATCAATCTACCATGATGATTATATTGTTGCGTTATATTACATTATTATTATAGCCAATCAGTATGAATATGGGTTTCCCAGGTAGCTCAATGGTAAAGAATCTGCTTGCCAATGCAGAAGATGCAGGATGTGTGGGTTCAATCCCTGGGTTGAGAAGATTCCCCTAGAGGGGGAAATGACAACCCATTCCAGGGTTCTTGCCTGAAGAATCCCATGGACAGAGGAGCCTGGCAGTCTATAGTCCATGGGGCTGCAAAAGAGTTGGACACCACTTAGCAACTAAACAACAAGTCAGTATGAATAACAAAAGCAATAATAATAATAGGAGCTTGTGTTTAAAAGCACATGCTGTATATTTAGAAAAATTTTCATCTTTATCCAATTCAGCTGGTCTGTGTGGAGGACTGTTTCAGGCAGTCTTGCTATGGAACAAATCAGCCCAACACTTGATGACTGAAAGCAACAAGGACTTATTATTTCTCACAATTCTGTAAGTAGTCAAGACAATTGTACTTGTTTCAGCTGGAAGGTCCACTAGTCTGGAAGATCCCAAGATGGCCTCATTCATGTCTAGCATCTGTGCTGGGCCTCCAAGCATCCCTCTGTGCATCCTCTTACCCTCCAGGAGACTAGACCAGCTTCCTCACTTGGTGGTCTCAGGGGCAGCATTCCAAGAGGACTATGGTAGAAGACACAAGGCTTTTTAAGGCCTCTCTTTCAAAGGTGTATGACATCACTTTTATCATGTTTTATTGGCCAAAACCAGTCACAAAGCCAGCGCCTGTTCAGAAGTAGAGAAATAGATTGTGCCACTCTATACCAGGAGCAGCATAATGTTTTAACCATATCTCACTTAAGACAAAGGGGCTGTGTAATTTACTTACCTCATCTCATTGAATTCTCATAAGAGCCTTGAAAAGGAAAGGATTGCTACCTACACTTCATAGTATCATACACATCATGGTATATATGTACAATAGAATATTACTCAGCCATAAAAAAGGATGAAGTTGGGTCATCTGTAGCAATGTGGATGGACCTAGAGTCTGTCATACAGAGTGAAGTCAGAAAGAGAAAAGTAAATATTGTATATTAAATTGTATAAATATTGTATTGTATCTATATTGTATTGTAAAAATTGTATAAATATTGTATATATGGAATCTAGAAAAATTGTACAGATGAACCTATTTGCAGGGCAGGAATAGAGATACAGACATGGAGAAGAGACTTGTGGACACAGGGTGAAGGAGAGGGTGGGATGAGCTAGGAGAGTGGCATTGACGTATATACACGGCTGTGCATGAAACAGATAGCCAGTGGGGAAGCTGCTGTATTGCACTGGGAACTCACCTTGGTACTCTGTGATGACCCAGAGGAGTGGGAGGGAGGGTGGGAGGCTCAAGAGGGAGGAGCATATATATATATATATATATGATTCATTTTGTTGTACGTCAGAAACTAATACAACATTGTAAGGGAATTATACTCCAATAAAAGAAAAATTAAAACAGAAAAGATTACGTGACCTCAAAATCCATTTTCTTCCCCCATGCTCCACATTCCCTCCTAACTTACCTAATTTGATTTCTATACTCGCGTTATGGATATAACGTGAGTGATAATGAAAGGAAGTAAGAACCATTTAGAACATCCCCAGACAGCTTCTGGGTTGACCATTATTTCACAATCTGTTTCTCACCAGATCCTAACCAACCCATTGCATCTGGGGCCTCACTTGGCCACATCCAAGAGCCATACATATTCTGGCTGTCTGATCAGGCAAGGCCTCTGTCGAAAGCAGCAGTGATCCTACCTGCTGTGATGGGGGGGTGGGCACAGTGCTCTTGCCTATTGTTGATGATGCACCTCTGTGGTACTGGTGACTTCACTGAAACCAACTTAGCTGACTTTCGTAGTAACACCATGAAGCAGGCAGGAGTTTTTATGGCTGTCAGCACATGGCAGACCTGGGATCTCAAAATCAGATCACCTGCCTCCAGGATCACCCCAACTCTCATTCCAAAGCCAGCATCATGACCAACACCTTCTCACCCGCCAGGCCAGCCTCCCGGTCATCCACGCCTGGAGAAGCACCTGAACTACGGAATCCCACTTTTATAGTGAGCGAGACTAGGGTGCGGGACAGTGTGATGGGTTTCTCTACTAGTCTCCAGGGACATTGGTGGCAGAGCTAGAACCCAGGCCTCCTGCCCCCCAGCCCTGAGTTTTGCCTGGGAAGAAAAGAAGGAAGAGTCTTAAACGCTGATGACACTCCCTGAGCCTGAGTGCCCCATGTCAGCATGGATTTGGCAGCATCCTTCCATGGCAAGTGAGGATGAAATCATTTAAAAATAAGAGAACTTCCTGTCTTCTCCAAGCTGGCCAAAGAGTCCAAACTTCTTTCCCTCTGGGATGGACACAGATCTTGGGATCACAACCTGAGATTGGGGATGTACAGTAATACTGGAGAAGATGCCAAGGATTGAGGCAGTGGGCTGGGGACCCCAGGCTCACACTCTGGCAAACTCCCTTCTCCCATGCCCACCAGACCTCACACTGCTGAATCTGGCTTTGCAACACAACCTCCAAGAAGTCACAAATCAGACCACCAGACCAGCAAATTAGAGTGTGATTTGTTCCCGGTTTTCTGTAGTTAGTGAGTTGCCCAAATGCTCATCTACATGAGTTTACAGAGGCACCCACAGTCCATCAGCGGAGAGATCCAGAGTGAGGGGAGATGGTGGGAAAGAGACCATCTCTAGGAATGACTGTTTCATTGGGTCAATTGCACTCAGGGGGCATTAGCAGTGAACAACCCACTTGCCAATGTAGGAGATGTATAAGAGACACGGGTTTGATGGCAACCCGATTCAGTATCCCTGCCTGGAAAATTCCATGGACAGAGGAGCCTGGTGGGCTAGCGTCCATAGAGCCACAAAGAGTTGGACACGACTGAGCTTGTGTGCACACGTGCGTTGCAGGTAAAGTGTGGTAGGAACACCATGTATTTTGATGGCACATTACAGGTTATAAAGCACAGTAACATCACCTGTTCCTGAAAAGTGATCTTATTTTAGCTCTTTTTAAATCTATGATGCCAGGTACTGTGGTAAATACTTTATATATTTTTTAAATTATTTTTTATTGTGGTAAAATATACATAGTTCAAAATGTATAGTCTTAACATAAATTTTTCATACATGCATAGATACACTTGAACTGCACATATTTTTGTGTGCAGTTCAGTGACATTAAATCCATTTGCATAGGTGTACAACAATCACCCCAACGCATCTCCAGAACTTTTCTCTCTTTCAAAACTGAACCTCTGTACCCGTTAAACGGTAATTTCCATTCCCTCTTCTCCAGCCTCTGGAAACCACCATTCTACCTTCTGTCTCTGTGAATTTGACTAATCTGATACCTCATATAAGTAGAACCATACAGTGTCTGCCCTTGGGAATCTGGCTTTGTTCATTTAGCATAGTGTTTTCAAAGTTCATCCATGTCCTGGCACGTGTCAAATTTTCCCTCCTTAAGACTGAATAATATTCCATTCTATGAAGAGATCACATTTTGTTTATCTATTCACCTGTTGATGGACACTTGGGTTAGTTCCACCCTTTGGCTATTGTGAATGATGCTTTTATGAACACTGGTATACAATTTTATATGCTTTTTGTCACTCTTCAAATCTTGCAGATGTTATTGCTTTGTCATTTTAAGATGAGGAACCAGAGGTGGAGAGAAGGCACGCCTGCCTGAGAGCGCACTCAGAAGATGGCACGGCCAGGACTTGATGTTGTCTAAACCCAGAGTCTTAAACTACATTAAACTCCATTGTTTCCTTGTAGAGAAATATACAGAATTCTGTAAGTGGATATACTTACTTATGGAAAAATGTATATAACAGTCGGTAGTTCATGAAAGTAAATCTATAATTAAGATCCAATGAAAGACACAAATTTTGGACATTAAAATCAAAATATCTTATTCTCAGAGCAGACTAGTAGGTGTGTGAGGGTGAAGAGATCAGAGACCATTGCTAATTTCATTGCTAATATCAGTGCTGATGTGGAAGGCAAGCCTTGGATATCTGAAGTGATGGGTCCAAGGCCACAGAGCAGAGCCAGGTCCCTGCCTGGGTGTTCTAGGACATTTCTAAAATATCAAAGGAAATAAACATGTATTCTGACGAACAAATCCACACCCTCAGGTGGACATGGAGCCTGGGTGTTGGAATGGCCCTTTCCGGAAGACAGTGGCTACACGTAACAGAGGTCCCCTCTGTGAACTGATGAAATGCTGAGTGCAAAGAGCATGCACCTGCTCTTTGGTCCTCACAAGAGCTATGTTGTTGCTAGCACCACTTTACAGATGGAGAAACTGAGGCTCAGAGTGATTAATTAACAGTTCTACTGGCACAGAGCTAGAAAGTTGCAGAGATGGGATGCCAAAAGTTGAGTCAAACTCTTAATCCCTTAATTCTTCCCCAGCAAGAGGACCGGGTGTGGTGTCAGAAACAAATGAGCATCCCATCCCCTCCCCCTGACCCCGTAACCTCCCAGCTCAGCGTGGGTGCTCATCAGCAGGGTTGCCCCTCTGATCCATGCCTATCTCCACCCTCCCCTGGGACTTCCTGGGGTGAATTGACTACAGAGGCTCTTGATTCTTTTATACAATCTTAGTCTGTTTTCCCAAAAGAACTGTTTATTCTTTTTGTTCATTTATGTATTCATTCACTCACCAAATATTTATTGAGGTCCCATCATGTCCCAGCCATGGTCCTGACACCGAACCTACAAAAGTGAACAAGACAGACACTGTCTCTGCCCCAAGGATTCTAGTTGAAGGGGAGACAGACATAACAGAATAATAGCATGATTTCAGGTGGTGACAAAAATTAAAGACATAATGGAAAAGAAAAAAAGGTAAAGAGAAGCGGGTGGAAGAGGGGTGATTACTTTAGACAGGGTAATCAAGGAGGGCTGCATGGAGGAGGTGATATAAAAGCAGAGGTAGCCATGTGAAGGATGGCTTGGGTGAGAGAGGGGTGGTGGAGAGGGAATTCTAGTGTAAAAGTCCCGAGGTAGGGATGAGCTTGGAGGGTTTGAAGATGGACAAAGAGGAGATTCGTTATGTCTGGGATGGCCTGGAGTGGAGGGAAGAGGTTTACCCAGGTTGGAGAGGTGGATGGAGAACTCTGAGCCCGTGGCTAGCTATGGTGAGGAGGTTAGGAGTTACAGTGGTGGAGGTGGGAAGCCACTGGAGGCTTCTGAGGAAGGATTTGGATTTTGATGGCAGGGAGGGGATCGGCGCTGGAGACTTGGAAGCCACCAGTTACTGGGAATTTCCCAACACCACCCGCTTAAGGACTCAGGCAAAACTCAGGCTCACCCTGTCACAAAGGATGCCCCCTTTCCAACACACACACATAAATGCGCGCGCACACACACACACACGCATGCACACACACACTCACACCTATAAGGGATCCTGCTTGTGTTTTCTTATTTCATCAGCTCTGAAGAAGAAGGAAAAGTCAAGAACACCAAAAGAAACATCAGACTTGTTATTCTGACTTGGCGTCAGGGACCTCCCAGATACGCCTCTCTCAACACGGCACTTCCCCTTTAAAACTGTCGCCTTTCCAGGGCTGTTTCTTCAGCTGGCTGGAGCAGTGAGGAGGCTGCAAGCCCTGCAGGTTTGGGAAACCCAGAGGACAGAGGGTTAGCGGCTGGGGGAGGAGAGGGAGGGAAGGGGCAGGGGGCAGGCAGCAGAGAGCTCTCGAAACATCTGGAAATTGCCTGCTGCGAAGGCTGTGGGGTCCGGGTTCTAAGGAACCTGAAGCCATTGCTGGATTGGTCTCCCCTTTGTGTCAGGCACAGAGCCAGGCTGCCCCAACCAACATCTGCTGGGACACCTTCCCATGCCACTTGTCTCAGAGCGAGCCTGTGTGGCTGGCATGAGGAGTCCCACTCATCCTAGGTGATGAGGCTGGGACTGTTTTGTAGTCTAAGTAAACAGGGAAGTGTAATAACAGCTCAGACTTAAAGACTGATGGACTTGTCTCCAGGCTCAGTTCTTCCACTTACCTGTGTGACCTTAGACAAATGACTTAACCTCTCTGAGCCTCAGTTTTCCTAATCTACAAAAAGGGCATATTGATACCCACCTCTTGGATATCGGATTGTTGTGAGGGTTAAGTAGGAAAATAAACAGGAAGAGCTTCAGTCAGGACCTGATGCTGACAAGTACTCAAAAAGCAGTACAAAAATTATTTCAGTATTATTATTGTTGTTGTCTTGAGGGCAGAGAGCTAGGAAGGAGGAACTGGGATTCACACCCTCACTTGTCAGACTCTGAATATTCTGTTTGTTCTGCCACCCCCTGCTTATTACAGCGATCACATCAAGTGGGCAGGGTCTACACTCCCCTGATTTTGACCTGATAACCATGGAACCAGGATCTCCCAGTGGGTTCCCAGTGGGGGTGCTGACCTGGCAGCTGCAATGTGTGTCAGAGAACAGAGCAGACATGAGGGAGGGAGCAAGGGAGGGAAGAAGAAGTAAGGAACAGGACCCAGGTCCATCCTCCACCCCAGGATCTGTGAGGCTGGCAGTCTGCACCATCCAGAATATCCACAATTTCTCCCATTCTCCACACTCTCCACTCTTACATCAAGGTGGAACCTCTGCCTTTTCTCTTTATCCTGAGTGGACCTTGTGAACGTCAACCAGAGTATGGTGGCGACGACTCTGTGTGACTTCCAGTGTCGTGCTCTCAGGGAAGAAAGAGTCAGGAAGGGTCTGGGGGCCCAGGGGATGGATACGGGGTGGTGCCTGGAGAAGGGGACCCTAGGTTCTGAGGTAGATTGCCTCATTCATTTCCTACTCATGAATTCACTTATCAAATACATATTGAGCACCTACTATGTGCCAGGCACTCTTCCAGGTACTGAGAAAACAAGACTGAACAAAACAGGCCAATCTCCCTGATTTCAAGGGCTTCACATTCTACAGGGGGTACAGATAAAAAACCAAAAAAATCATACTCCTTCCACAAGTCATCCAGGCTTAGACTTTCTCACTGCACCCTCCTATTGGAAAGAGTAAAAGCCCTGGACGTTCCGCCTTGGTGCCTGGAGCCCCTGGACGGGCCCGTCACGGTGCAATGTGATGCACAGCGCCGCCGGGCTGCAGGTCAGGAGCCCCGGGTTCGAGTCGTCGTTCAGTGATCTGGCCAAGTCATGTTGTCACTCTCTTCCTCAGTTTGCTCACCTATCAAATGGGGATCATCAACCCAGTTCTGGTTGCCTCCCAAGAATGCTGTGAAGTCAAATTGGGCCTGGTTGTAAAAAACAGTTTACAAATCTCAAAGTGCTATTTAGGTGTGTGTGTTAGTCGCTCAGTTGTGTCTGACTCTTTGGGACCCCATGGACTGTAGCCCTCCAGGTTCCTCTGTCCATGGAATTGTCCAGGCAAGAATACTGGAGTGGGTTGCTATTTTGCTTCTCCTGGGAACCTTCCTGACCCAGGGAATCAAACCCAGGTCTTTTGCATTGGCAGGCAGATTCTTTACCATCTGAGCCACCAAGGAAGCTGTTTAGGTATAAGAAATTAGAATGCCCATGATGAGCTCTGGCCAGAAAGGCTGAATTCTTTCCAGCACATCTTCCTAATTCAGGCCATAAACTGGGGTGGGAAGAGGAGAAGGGCCTGCCTTGCCAGGAAGCAGCCGTTGACACCAATGTGGTGAAACCAAAGGTCCCACTTGGAGCCACGGGCCTTGTTCACACCTGTGCATGGGGCAGAGATGACAGCCTCACCTGTGAACTTCCCAGCCTTCCCTCATTTTGCCCATGTTGGCTCCCCCAAACCCTCTCTGGTGGGGGCTGGGGTTGAACTTGAGAATCTGTCACTTTGCATCACTGGGTAGGAAAATCAGGCAGACTGACAATTTATTTCATCAAAGCCTCATTTTCCATCTCAGTCATTACATAGAATTTTGCTTTAAAATGATTAATAAGTTCGAATCCATATAGCAAGTTATAGATTAACAATTGTGGGCCCCAGAGGCGAGAACAAAAGAAACTTCATTATTGCATTTCATTCATCAAACCTCTAATTAAGAATGTCATGCCTTATGCGCCTTTTCCTTCCAACTCTGAACAATAGGCCATTTCCCAGGACTCTGTGTGACCTAACAACAACCCAAAAAATGAATATGTCCACCTGCGAGGAAAAATATCACCCTGGATTTACAATGGCCCACAGAGCTAAGAAAAGGAATTCTCAAGAATGTTCCTCTGGGCTTTAGTGACCGGGCCGGGCAAACCTTAGCAGGAAAAGGGAATTGCGAGGCTCTGGTTTTCAGCAGGCCTCAAGAAAAATATTCAAATGATGCTTTTGCAAGTTACATGCCTGCAATTATTCCAAAAACAACACCCTGAAATAGATGAACCAGTGGGTCAGGAAACGATTTTCCTTAGAGAGTAATGTCTCCTGCAACCTGCCAGCCATGTGAGTGATTTACACGCCAGCCTTGCAGGTATTATGGGCTGCCCTCACAGACGCACGGCTCCTCCGCCTGGTCCTTGCACGCTTCCCACCAATCTGGAGCTGGCTCGGCCTCCATGGCATTTTTAGGTAGACTGTGGGCTCTTTCACAGGCTCTTGTGCTTTCTTCCACTGCCCCCACCTCATAAGCGCACCTTATGTGTCTCCAAGGCTCGCTCAGCTCCTTCCTCTCCGCTGGAGACGTTTTTCCGTCTCACTCAGCATTTCCATCCGCCGGGGTTCATGCCGGCCAGCAGCCACCTGACCCCTGGTGAACTTTCCTGGGAAAGTCTCCCAGTTCTCCCACTCACCGCCCTTGCCTCCAGGTATGTGCTCATCAGACCCAGAAGACAAGGAAGTGGAGAGCCATGCAGCAGCTCTCAGAAGGCTCTTGCCTTCCTCTGAAGGACAGTTACTCCTTTGCCAGGCTGCGTGTGAGGAGCGGAGGTTGTGACGCTGACCAAGCCAAGTTCCCTTTGGAAAATAAAACACGAAACCACTAGAACAGGTTGTTACCTGTGCACTAAAAGCAAACACGATGTTGGGGTGAGGAAAGAGGGGCTGCAGAGGGGATGTTATTGCAAGGCTATATGACAAACCTAGACAGTATATTAAAAAACAGAGACATCACATGGCCGAGAAAGTCCATATAGGCAAGGCTGTGGTTCTTCCAGTGGTCATGTATGGACGTGAGAGTTGGACCATGAAGAAGGCTGAGCACCCAAAAATTGTTGCTTTCAAACTGTGGTGCTGGAGAAGACTTTTGAGAGTCCCTTGGACTGCAAGGAGATCAAACCAATCAATCCTAAAGGAAATTAACCCTAAATATTCAGTGAAAGGACTGATGCTGAAGCTGAAGCTCCAGTACTTTGGCCACCTGATAAGAAGAGCCAACTCATTGGAAAAGCACACTCATCATCCCGACTGATGCTGGGAAAGATTGAAGGCAAAAGTAGAAGGGGGTGGCAGAAGGTGAGATGATTCAATAGCATCACCAACTCAATGAACATGAATTTGAACAAACTCTGAGAGGATGCTGGGTAGGACAGAGAGCAAGCCCCGCTCCTGCTTGCCTAAACAATGCCTTTAGAAGAGTTAGTAAAATGTTTCTCCTCTGGACGGATGTGGCCCCTGGGTGTGTGGTTTCTAGAACAGTTGGTGCATTTGGCAAAGGAAAGGCTCTCATTCCCCCAGACTAACAGTGCTCCCACCATGCACACAGCTTGGCTGCAGAACTGGGCTAATGTTGGCCCTCCTCAGGCAAGTTTCCCCAAGACAGGGAGCAACCCACATATCTCTATGTGGGGTTACTCCTGGGAAATACCATTTAAGGAGATGCTGGAGGGGTGGTGTTACTGGTCGAATGATGTTTTCACCCAAATTTCTATTGAAGCCCTGATCCCCAGCACCTCAGAAAGTGATGACATTGGAGACAAGGCTTTTACAGAGGTGATTAAGTTCAAATGAGGCCTTGAGTGGGCCCTAATCCAAAATGAGTGCCTTCCTTCTATGAAGAGGAAATTTGGAGGGTTCCCTTGTGGCTGAGTGATTAGGATTTCTTGCTCTCATTGCTGAGGGTCTGGGTTCAGTCCCTGACTGGGGATCTAAGATCCTTCATGCTGCACTGTATGGCCAAAAATACATATAAGAAGAGGAAGAAATTTGGACACAGAGATGCCAGGATGTGCACACACAGAGAAAAGACATTGTGAGGCAACAGGGAGAAGGCGGTGTCTATAAACCAAGGAGAGAGGCCTCAGGAGGAGCCAACCCTGCAGGCAGACACCTTGAGCTCAGACTTCCAGCCTCCAAAACTTCGAGAAAGTATTTATCTGTTGCTGGAGCCATCTAGTCTGTGTTTTTGGGAAGGAGCCATCCAGTTTCCCTGCAAAGGGCTTCCCAGGTGGTGCTAGTGGTACAGAATCTGCTGGCCAATGCAGGAGACACAAGAGATGCAGGTTCGATCCCTGGGTCGGGAAGATCCTCTGGAGAAGGAAATGGTAACCTACTCCAGCATTCTTGCCTGGAGAATCCCATGGACAGAGGAGCCTGGTGGGCTAAAGTCCATGGAGTCAAAAACAGTTGGACATGACTGAGCGACTAATCACAGTATCCAGTTTCCCAGCAAAAGAAATTGTAGGTAGGAAGGTGCCAAGCCAAGGCAGTACTTGGTGTGTTTAAAGACCAGAAAGGCTGCCAGTGGGGCTGGGACCCAGGAAACCAGGCAGGGAGGGAGGACCCAAGGGGTTGGTGAGGCCTCAGACTCAGGCAGGGGACTGCAGTGGCGGGCATGACTCAGGCAGGAGAGGCCCCAGGTCCGAGGCCATCTTCCCACGTAGAGTTGGGGCAGAGGAGGGGTACACGGATGGACGATGGGCCTCTGGGGGCTAGCCTAGCACTACTTCTTGCTTGAGGAGGACCCGTGACTGCAGGGCTCCCATACCTCACGTTATAACCAGAAAGCAAAGCCCAGAGCGAAGGTGGCATGCACCGCCATCCCTGGATATCTATCTTTTTAATTTTTAAATTTTATTATCTATTTATTTTTGGCTATGTTAGATCTTTGTTGCTATGCACAGGTTTTCTTTAGTTGTGGCGAGCAGGGACTATTCTCTAGTTTCTGTTGTTTTTTAGTTGCTCAGGCGTGTCTGGCTCTTTGCAACCCCATGGACTGCAGCACACCAGGCTTCCCTGTCCTTCACCATCTCCCAGAGCTTGCTCAAACTCACGTCCATTGAGTCAGTGATGCCATCCAACCATTTCATCTTCTGTCATCCCCTTCTCCTCCTGCCTTCAATCTTTCCCAGCATCAGGGTCTAGTTGTGTGCGGGTTTATTGTGATGGCTTCGCTTGTTGCAGAGCACAGGCTTCAGGGCACGCGGGCTTCAGCAGTTGTGGTTCATGGGCTTAGTTGCCCGGAGACATATGGGATCCTCCCAGGCCAGGGATCGAATCCACGTCCCCTGCATTGGCAGGTCGATTCTTAACCATTAGACCACTAGGCAAGTCCCCAGATAACATTTTGCATGCAGAGTTTTTCTTTTCTTTCTAAGGATTCATTCTTTAAAATAAGTCCCAGGAGGGAGATAATAAGAACATGAACATTTGCTTTGGGTCACTTGTTTATGCCTCATTCAGAACCAATTTGACCACATGGCTTACTTATTGAAATGTTGCTCTTTTTAAACAGCCCTTCCGCAGATGTGAGGGCCCGACTTACTCCCCTTCAGTGGAGGGATGGGCGCAGGAACTAGGAACTCCGTCCAAAGTCTCCCGGCATTCGTTCAGAATCGTCACCTCATTGTCAGAGACTCTGGGCACGGTTCACACATGCAAACCGCCTGCACCTCCCCACCACGGCCCCCCAGAAGCAGAGGCTGAGCTTCCTGAGTCTCACATGAGCCCTCAAGCCTCTCTTTTCACCACACTCCCAGCCTCGCTCAGCACCTCCTCTTCAGCCCCAAGAGGAAAGATGCAAATTCCAACTGGGTACTTAGAGCCCTTAAGCTTGCTCAGACCCTGGAGGGAATGGTTGATTAAGAAAGACAGCAAAGATTCTGGGATCCTGAGGCCTGGGTCGGAACTCAGCTCCTCCCTGCCCCTACTCCTGGCTGTGCTTGGTCGGTATTACTTGACTTTTCTGTGTCTCAGTTTGCTTCTCAGAAAGGCGAGGGTCCTTATGATTTCCTTCTCGATAGGGCTGTTCTGAGAACAGGGTGAGGTAGAAGTGTAGCTTTGCTCTCATCAAGGAGCCATGGCTGAAGTAACAGACCTTCTTCTCATTTAGCTCAAGAGAAGGGAAAGAGTAGGGTGGGGGTAATTATGAAATACAGGGATCTGGAGGCATCTGCAAAGAACTATCCTTCAGGGGTTAGAGTGTCCCGAGGCAGATTTATCTTCCCGGGTGGAAAGGCCTGAGGAGGGGGCTTCCCTTTCCAGGAGGAGGCGGGGCCCCTGGCTGGCTCTCTCCTGAGGAGTTTCCTGTCACACAGCAGCCTATGCATGGTCCAAGGCGGCCACTGTCTCTGACAACCTGCCTCCCACCTGCCACCCTTTCTGCTTCAAGACCCACAGTCGACACCCCATTTCCTGCAGGTACTCGGTGTCTCTTGATCCAAATTCATCACAGAAAGCAGGGATCTGGTGGGCTCAGTGTGGAGCCTATGGGTGAGCTGTCTTTCACTGAGGAGCTGTGAAGGAGGCTGGATGCTGGGTGAGGTGACCATGGGTGATTTCTGAGGAGGAGACAACTGTTATAAAATGCTCTGCAAAGGCTACTTTGTTTTGTTCTATTAATTTTACTGTTTTAACCCTACCAATCCTTATCTCTAAAATAGCCTATTGTCTGTTGACCATGATTTGCTCTTTCTCTCACACATGCTACCACTTTGTCCAGGTGGTGACCAGGTTTTAGAACTTGTCACCAATCCTTCTTGGACCCAGCACTCTGTCAGGAAGTGAACGTTTGTTACGTGTGTGAATAAGTCACCCCATGACCCTCCTCTTCAAAGTCTTTCTGAAGAGTTGGCCAATTGGCCCAAACTCAACTCTCTAGTCAGCAGAACAAGCTGCCCCCAGCGCTGACCACCAAGCCTCCGTCCCATCACTGGGATAAAACATTCTCTCTTGTTCCTCATTATTTAATCCCACCTTACTGGCTGTCAAGACCTCTGTGTTTCCACTTCTGGCCTGTGAGGAGTGCTCAGACATGTTACCCCACCTCCCCAAAGGAGTGGCTTTAGCCAGGCTGAACTACAATCCTCAGAATTCTTTGGAAATTCTTTAGAATTCTTTTTTAAATTACATTTGGGTTTCCCTGCTCAGTTGGTAAAGAATCTGCCTGCAATGCAGGAGACCCTGGTTTGATTCCTGAGTCAGGAAGATTCACTGGAGAAGGGATACGTTACCCACTCCAGTATTCTTGGGCTTTCCTTGTGGCTCTGCTGGTAAGGAATCTGCCTGTAAATGTGGAAGACGTGGGTTCACTCCCTGGATTGGAAAGATCCCCTGGAGAAGGGAAAGGCTACCCACTCCAATATTCTGGCATGGACTGTCACAAAGAGTGAGACACAACTGAGTGACTTTCACTTCACTAATTGACTTTATTTTAAAGTTATATTATTATTATTTTGGCTGTGTTGGGTCTTCACTGATGCGCAGGCTTAGTTGTCCCATGACATATGGGATCTTAGTTTCCCAAGCCTTACATTGGAAGGTGGATTACTTATCACTGGACCACGAGGGAAGTCCCCTCTTAAAAGTTCTTTGGAGTTCCAGTTGGAGGGTGGGGCACGGGGGCAACTTGGGGGAGATCTTGGGAGGGAGGCAGCAGGCATTTTGTAGCCGCATCTGCTGCCTCAACAAAAGGGAATAAGCAGCAGCTGCGGCTGCACCACTCGATCTTTCCCTGCATCTTTCTTGAGCATCCTGAGCTCTGATGAAGGCCTCCTGGTTCTGCTAACACCCACCCCACCGAGATCAGAGACAAAATTTCCATCTGTCCCTGGGGGCTCCAGCTCCTGCCACCGTTCTAGCTTGTTCTCACCCTCCTGACTTTACATCCATCTTCTTTTCCCTGAGGACAAGTTCCAGCCTCAGACATGGGAGAACAGCCTTCCAGGGACATCTTAATCAGCCCCCTAGCCCCATGTGTCACATCGAATCCTAGGAACAGGCACATCTCCTAGTGGGTTCTGCTTCTCAGATTGAACCCTGACTGATGTGTCTGCCAACACCTGTCTGCTCCCACGCAAACCGAGGAGGCTGGGCCCCAGTAAAACTGTAACGTTTCCCTTCTTCCCCTGTCTGGGTGGATGTGCTTTAAATTCAGAGGAATTCTAACATCATCAAAACAACTCCTTTGGAAACCAGGGCTATATTTACTACTAAAGTTATCAGCACCACATTTCTACTGAAAGGCAGACAAGGAGAAGGAAAAATATTCCTGGTTCCAGCTGACTTTGTGGGAGATGCTCTACAACTTTCAGATGAAATTTACATGCATCAGTAGGGGTATCGCTACCTCCAGGAAGCTAAGAGTCATCACCACTCACAGTGACATCTTATGTGTGCCTTCACAGGAGTGCCTCACAGCACTTGGACAGCAAAGCAAGGCAGGGAATGGCCTTGTCATATTATAGCTGAGGAGACTGAGGCTTGGGGTGGCTCTGTGATGTACCCAGGCTTCCATAACTCAAAAGCCAGAGGTTGCAAACCTAGGGGCCTGAGAACCCAGCACAGCCTTCGGTTTTGTTTTATTTGGCACAGGCAGTATTTTTTGTCTGGTTTGGTTTGTGTTTTTTATTAGCTTCCAACATTTGAAAATCAGGAAACTTGACTCTCTTCCCCCTTAAAAAAAAAAAAGTCCAGATTTGTTCTTTGGCAGCAGACCCTGGAAGTCAGTAGAGGCTGCCCCCTTTAGATAGAGTGGGGGACCCCTAGTTCCTGTAGACTAATCTCCCTCTTTCACTGTTTGTATTATCTACAGGCTCCTGTTGGCATTTGCATTCAAGTTCCTTGAAGATGAACAGAATTGAGGCTCAAAGCCAGTCTGATCGCAATTCTGCTGCTCTTTCAGTGAATCCCAACACAATTGTGAACATTTAAAATATATACATTCTCAGTCTTTTGATAAGAATTTACTAAGTTTCTATTCTATGTAGCTTGGGGGCGGTAGTGAACAAAACAGGTATGTAAGTGTGTGTACGTGTGTACATCAGCACACATGATCATTCTCATAAATTTGGTGTGAACATCAGTAGATGTTCAACACACAAGCCAGCTGTCATCTAAGACCCTCCCCACACGAAATGCAGACACTCTGATGTCCATCTCCATATTCCAGAGATTGCTTGCTTTTTCTGTCCACTCTTCTCTGAAAAGGTAGCAACTGATGTCCTTTTGGGAACGTAAGTGCTTCAGTTCAAGGTTTGGCCCCCTGGGTTCCTAAAAGACAGCTTACTGAAGCACATCGGCTCATGGAATGGTTAACTCCAGGGAAATTAAGTGAAACAGCCAGGCAATGGGCTGGGAAAGAGGACCAACTGTCCTGGTTGACCAGTTCCTAAAGCCAGACTTTTGGGGCTAATTCCATGGGAAAGTGGGTAGGAAACCGGAAGGAATTACTCACACTAGCTAGAAGGTTCCTCTTGACAATGAGATTTTCAGGGAGGGCCAAGATCAGTGGCTGGAGGGGGAGGGAGGTTGAAGAGTCATGCTGCTGATTTAAAAGCTTTCCAGTGGAGCTAGAGGAGTAAATCGGGAGTCTTTGCTCATCTTACAGGGTGGTGGGCTGTCATGCGAGAGGGCAGGGTCAGTCGTCAGCGAGGCCCCTCCTTCCCTTTACCTGGCTGTGTCATGGAGTAAGACTTTGCCTTTCTCCAGCCTCAACTTTCCCATCTGTAAAGTGGGCACTTTGGACTCAAAGACCACCGAGCTCCATTCCAGTCATAACAATCTGTTGTGAACCATATAATGTCAAACCTACTTTTAGGGCTATTTTGCTTTGTTCAATAACCATGCAGTGTGACTGACCCCACAGTATTAGTAATGGCCAACATGTATTTTGTCTTTGCTAATACTAAGCACGCTTTAGGTATTTTAAATGTATTAATGCATTTAGTTCCCACAACCAACCGAAATTAACAAGGGAAGAAACGGAGGCAAGGAGAGGTAAAGTAACTTGTTCCATGTTACAAAGCTGATAAGTGGTGAGGCTGGGACTTAAACCCAGGCAGTCCAGCTCCAGCATCTCTGCTCTTGGCCTCCACCCTGCTACACCACCTCTCTTAAGGTGGGTCTTGTCTGTCTCTTTGGGAATTTTAAAGCTCTATTGATGATGAAACTGGGGCACAGAATGTCACTGTACCGGGCAGTGGTTAGAAGTTCAGGCTCTGAAGTCCGAGACCTGGGGTCCTCTGTGATTTGTTGCTTTCTACCTTGGGGGCCTTGGGAACATCACTGCAAGCCTCAGCCCACTCATGTGTAAAATTAGGCTAATAATTGTACCAGCTCATCCAGTCTTTGTGGGAAGGCAGGGAGAGATTGCCTGCAAGACTTTTAGCACATCACTCCCAGGTGTGCATCAGCAGGCGAGCATCTGTGTGTCCACTGGAGGACGTATACTGGGATGTTCTTGTTCATAGGCTCACCATTTGTAATAGCACTAAACTGGAGAGTGCCCCCATGCCCATCAGCAAAGCACAGATAAGTAGTGAGAAGGGTATTCACACAAAGGAATACTCTACCACTTCAAGAATGAAAGACCTGCAACCACACGCAGCAGCAGAGATGAGACCTGTAAGGGCTATGTCGAATGAAAGAAGTCACACACAGAAGAGTATATCCTGTGTGATTCCACTGACATCAAGTTCAAAAGTAATCTGGGCTGCTAAAAGTCAGGGGAGTGGGTCCCCTGAAGGGTAAAAGCATCATTGAAAGGCAGATGGGGGCAGTTTTGTGGGTGCTTCCATGTTCTGTCTCTTGATCTGATGCTGGTTACAGGAGTGTGCCTATTCATGAAAATTCATTGAGCTGTACTCTGATGAATACACTTGTTGTATATAAATTATATTCCAAATAATGTTTAAATTAAACAACCCAATAATAATTATTATTGTTATTATTATTAGAAATGATTGATAGCCAGTTCTGGGAGGGTGGGGAACTTGCTGTAGAAAAGAAGATGGTTTTAGGGCCAGCCAGCACAGCACCCTGCCCCTGCTCTACTTCTTCTAGCTGTGTGGCCTTGGGTACATTGCTTAACCTCTCTGAGCCTCAGTCTTATCTTCTGTAAAAATACCAAGTATCTCATCAGGGTGCCTTGGGACAAAATAAGAAAATGCATGCAAAGTCTGGCATGAGATCTGGCACCTGATGTACACTCAATAAAAGGTCCTTTCCTCTTTACCTTATCTTTTGGTGTGCCTGGCACAGTGCAGGGTATGCATGTATGCCAACTGGTTTCAGTCATGTCTGACTCTTTGCAACCCCATGGACTATAGCCCACCGGGCTCCTCTGTCCATGGGATTCTCCAGACAAGAATACTGGAGTGGGTTACCCTGCCCTCCTCCAGGGAATCTTCTCAACCCAGGGATTGAACCCATGTCTCCTGGGGTTCCTGTAATACAGGTGGAGTCTTTACTGCTGAGCCACTGGGGTATACAGTAGGTGCCTAATTTTGGCTTGTTGAATTGCCCAGGAAACCTTTTGGCTGCTCTGGGGGTAGATGTGCCTCCTACATCTGCAGATGGGTAAATGAATGAACCCCCTGCTTCTCACTCAGATGCAGATGAGCCACCTGCTCAGAGGTCAGAACGTGTCTCCCTGTGCTCAGCTCACTCCCATGGGAACCCTGGGTTTGCCCTAAGCATATGTATTTCCTCTACCAGCTTGCCGGCTCTATTGCTTTCAGCAATGAGGTGTGGGGAAATCGCTCATCCCCTGTGTCAGCTAAGCTTCTCCCCTCTGGAGCTAAGCGAAGAGGGAACGGCCCTGAGTTCCACCAGATTTCCCTCCCCTTCTGGTTGGATTAAGCCCCGCTGATCCCTTGCAGCTTGGCTTTCCTTACTCTGTGTAAAGGCAGAGCCTGTGAGGTGGGCAGTACCTGAACTCCCCACAGGGCATCGTAGGAAGAGCCTTGGTGGTGTGCAGAGCCCTGGAGGAGTCTGAATCCTGATCGCACAGTGATAGCCTTCCCACCAAGGGCCATGGGTGGGTCTCCCTAGTGGACCCCACACCTCACGGCCTCTTCATCTTCCTGATGGAAACTAGAACAACTGCCACAGCTTCCATTTCACAGTAGGATAAACTGAGGCTTAGAAGGGAGATGAGCCTCAGAAGCTGCCCAGGCTGGGAGGCAGTGATGTCCAGGTCAAGGTCCTCACCTCCAATCTAGGGGGTCTCCTGTCCTGACTGCAGGAGTCCACAGTGCCAGTCAGGCAGAGTGATGCTTGCCTGGAAATCACTGCTTTATTCTCTGCCATTCCTGAGCCTGCAGACACTTCCCTGTTTCCTGCTTCATTCCATGAGTTCAGCCACCAGATAGGTATTCGGTTTCTACTACATGACAGTCACTGGTCCGAGTGCTGGGGATGAAGACCTCATCCCTGCCCACTTGGAGCTGATGCTCACTGGTGCACTTTATGACTAATGGCTCAGAAACTAAGTAACAATGCTTTCATGAGACAGATTTTCTCCTCTTACACTTCGTTCCTTTCACCAGCTCTGCCAGACCCCAGCATGGCATTGTCACTCACATGGTCACCATCGAAGAAAGGGAAGTGTAGGGCAGGCAGTGTCCTTGAAGGGCCTGACCCCAGGGTTGAACACAGCATTTATGCTCATGTCCCATTGGGCTGATCTTAGTCACGAGGTCTCATCTAGCAGCAAGGAAAGCTGGGAAATGTAGTCTCCAGCTGGGTGGCCCTCTGCCCAGCTAAAACTTGCAGGTGTTGTGACTAAAAGGGAGAGTTGAAGGATGGATGTGGGAGCTCTCTCTGCCACACTGGAAGAGACAACAATAAATAGATACCTTTATACCCTAAGTCAAGTGGACAGAGAAGGGATCTTAAGATGACATTTGAGCAGAAGTTTGAATGAATTAAGGTAGCCACACACTATCTAAGGGAAGAGGGTTCTAGCTGAAGGGAGCAGCAAGTAAAAGGCCCTAGGTAGGTTGGGGTGGGGTAGGGGTTCTGATATGTTTGAGAAAAGCAGCTAGATAATGACTACAAAGGGCCTGGTAGATCATATTTAGGGCTTTGAGTTTGATTCTGAGGGTGAAGCATGTCTGTGTATGTGTGAGGTGGGGTAGTGAATGGAATGAGGTTCAAAGAAGAAGCCAAGTAGGAAAGCTAAACATTCATCCAGGTGGTAGATGGGCCTTCATCTAGTGTGAAAGCAGAGAGGATAAGAAGAGATGAGCTATATTTTATCTACAAAGAGGAGTAGCAGCATATACCGTTCATGGTTAGAACATACTAGGTCAAAGGCAGCTCGGAGAGGTCAAGGGCATTGTATCATTTTAGGCCTCTCCCTCAAGATTAAGGCCAATATTCTGGATAATCTTACATGCCTTACTTTCAAAAGATAATTTTTTATTTTTAATAAACAATATATTATTAACCATTATTGTGCCTGTATCTTTATAACCCTGTCCCAGAATTTCTATAGAAATAATTATTAAAAGTAGAATTATTAGAACAAATGATGTAAGCAATTTAAATCCCAGTAGATGATACCCAATCACCCTCCAAAGATGTGAATAATATACCATAGATTTTATTTTGTAGGTGTCTTCATTAAAAAATTTTTTTTTTACTTTTTTTGCAGTACTGTGGGTCATGTGGGATCTTAGTTCCCTGACCAGGGATTGAACTTGTACCCGCTGCATTGGAAGCGTGGAGTCCTAACTTCTGGACCATCAATAAAGTCCCTTTGCAGGCATCTTTAGGGCAGAGGAATGGCATGGACAGAGCTATGGCATTCTTTCATAGAGTTGTAGGGGAAGTGATTTCATTAAAGATGGACAGGAAGTGTTTAGGGGATATGCTGGCAAGACGGCAGGGGAAGTGCCAGCTTTTAAAGCTGATGCAAAGTCTGAATCTGCCTGTAGCTGGGCACCGGGAGCACAGAGATGCCAGACAAGCAGATAAAGTGGAAAGGATTCTTCAAGACGTGCATCCACACACACATTGCTCCGGAAGAGGCCCATATTGCTAGAAGCAGCAGCGGGAAGCCATTATGAGAGCTTGCACAATCTATTCTAGCTGAGAATGTTTCCCAATATAATTTACAAAATTTCAGTTGGAAATGCATTAGCAGCTGAGCAGTGAGGAACTTCTATGGGGTAAATAGGAAAACTAAATTAAAACCCCAGCTTCGAACACGATCGAACCGTGTGAGCAGCCCCTGCAGTCTTCTCTAACCTTTTCAAGTCCAAAGAGCCCTTTTGTTCTACCCAGTTTATGGGATGGTTTTCATTTGATTTGGTTGCAGGAAGTTTTTATGGAATCCGCGTAAATGACTGCTGATGAGCTCGCATGCAAAACCATCCGTTCACACATTCCTCGTAAAAGGGTCTCGGAAGGAAAGAGAGAGACAGACATTTTAAAACCCACAGCACAAAAGAGAGATCAAGAGTGAGAGTAATAAGACAGACAGACAGTCAGGCAGGGATGAATGCAGAGAAAGAGAGAGACAGAGAAATAGGATGAGTGGCACCGAGGGAGAGGCTGAAAATGATGCAATGCCCTTGACTTCTCCAAGCTGCCTTTGACCTAGTATATTCTAACCATGAACTGATTCTCTTTAAGCTCTGCAAGCTGTCTCCTGGCCCTGTGTGGACTGACCCATGCATTGGGAAGCTTTACTGTTATCTCCAAGGCCGTGCACCCTTCTTCTTGGGCCTCTGAGACCCTTACCGAGAGGAAGACCTTCACCTTCTCCCGACAGCACCTTTTCAGGCTCTGTTCTCCCCTCCCGATGACCCTCATTCTTTCTGTTCTGAGTTGTCCTTCCAGCTCCACTTCTTAGAACAGGCTTTAGATTCAGCTAGACCACACAGGGTTAGTTATATCCCTCCAGGGATCTTAAACCCAAGTGATGCCCTGGAGAAAATTTAGGCAGAGTCCCCAGTCCTCTTTGAAGACTGGGAGATATCTATTCCCCAGGTGAGGTGACCAGCCGTGCAGCCAAGAAGGTCCCAAACCGACCCCACCCGAGAGGCCAGTACCGGTTTCCAACCCTGCATGTTCTGGATCCCTCCTTTCAAGGAAGCAGTCTTGCTGACAACCCTGTGGAGCATCCACTGTGTGTCCATCAGGGGCTGGGGATACAGGGCCAAATCTCCTCCTTTGTGGAGGGTACATTCCAGCTGGGAGACCATAACAAGTGAGCAAGCCAATGAATAACACGACTCTAACTGGACATCAGGGCTTTGCAAAACATTAACGTAGAAAGATGATACTCGAGGTAGGGGGGAGAGGGAGTTTCTTTAGATGAGATGGGCAGGGTGGCCACTCAGGAGGAATATCAGAGCAGAGTTAAATAATGAAAGGAGAAGAGATAGGCATGCCCTGAGGTGGGAACGAGCTGGGCAGTGTATGTGTTTGTTTGTTTGTTTGTTTTTTTATATTAGAGAATAGTTGATTAACATTGTTGTGTTAGTGTCAAGTGATTCAGTTACACAGATACATGGATCTATTCTTTTTTAGATTCTTTTCCCATTTAAGTTATTACAGAACATGACACAGACTTCCCTGTGCTACACAGTAGGTCCTTGTTGGTTATCTGTTTTATTTACTCATTGAATATTTACTTTTTGGCTACACCATGCAGCACATATTTAATTCCCTGATCAAAAATGGAATTACAGCCCCTGCATTGGAAGCCTGGAGTCTTAACCACTGGAAGGCCAGGGAAATCCTGATTATCTATTTTAAATATACCATTGTTAAGGAACAGAAAGAAATACTTTTCTATTTCTTGGTATCATTTGGTGACCTAGATAAGTGAAAAAACTGTTTGGAGTCCCCATGGCACTTCAGTGATCAGGATATGGTTAAAAACAATGCCCCACACGTACCCAAGAGACCACAGCCGAGGGGGACACTAACAGAGGAGCAGAGCGAGGGGAGAGAAGCCATGTGGCACTTTGCACCTGAAGTTGCACGGTGCATCTGCGTGCAGCCAGTCACATGCACACCCCCTAGTGTGCTAGCCCTCGTCCCCCACCCCTGAAGTCCAGCCAACCCTCTTGTCACTGCTAAATCAGAGCAAAGCAGGCCTGGACGCTGCAAACAGTCCAAAGCCAGGCAGCAAGCATTCTTCAGGATGCAATGGAGACAGAAGGGCGAAAAAACCCTGAAATCCTAAGATATAAATAAGAGAGACTGATGGAACTTTAGACATGCAGATGATAATTCTCAATACTTACTTAACTCTGAGATGTTACATACCGAAAAATCAAGAATTCTCTGTGATGCATGTTAAATAGAGGAAGTGACTTCTACCCAGGCCATAAAAGTTGGTGCTATAAAAGTTGGTTTTTGAAATGAGAAAGAAATCCACACAGAGCAGAGAATTCTGCAGTCATACATGGATATATTCCAGAGAGGAAAGATTAGAAATTAATGCTAAAGCTTGACTATGTGTATAATATATATAAAATTTATTAGCTATAATTTTATATATAATTTTATCATAATTTATTACTGTATAAATATATATAGTAAGTTATCTATATATAGAAGTGGGCTTTGACAAGGGTCCTTCTTGCTTGAGTATACTTTTCATCAGACTTGCCTCTTTTATGGGCAGAGCTAAAACCAAAGCAGTAAATGGATGGAAAGAAAGTTATTTTAAATCTGATCTTCTTGTTGATTATATTAAAAAATTTAAACTTCTGTATGGTCAAAATGAGAAAAAAGAAGTCCTAACCAACGTCTGAAGCTGAGTGGCAATGTGGGCAACAGCATCGCATAATAGACAAAGGGCTAATTTTTATTATTTACAAAGAGCTCTTACAAATCAATAGCGAAAAGACAAACAACCCAATAGATACATGAGCAAAGTACAAGAACAGGCAGATAGCAGGGGAAAGCAAAGTATTTGGCCAGTGGCATACAAAAAAAGGTTACTCTCACTCTCCATTAGAAAAATAAAAAATGAAAGCATTTAGTTATCTTTTAAAGCATAGAATTAAAAGGTTTAAAATGTGTTTTAATTTGGACCTCCCAGAACCAGACCCCCAGAAAGTGTTTGGGTACAAATAATTGATTTGGAAGGGATCCTGGGAAGCCCTGGTGGCTTAGGCTATAAAGAATCCACCCGCCAATGCAGGAGACACAGGAGATGTGGGTTCGATCCCTGGGTTGGGAAGATCCCATGCAGAAGGAAATGGCAACCCACTCCAACATTCTTGCATGGAGAATTCCATGGACAGAGGAGCTGGGTGGGCCACAGTTCATGGAGTCACAAAGAGTTGGATATGACTGAGCTTGCACACGCATGCACACACACACACATGCGTCAGGATTTGGAAGGGATGCTTGGGAGCAGAGGACCTGGGAGAGGGGAGGGGTCAGGAGGAAATTGATCAAGTCACCCTGGTGACTGGAGTTCAATGTCACTGAGGAAGTCAAGGTGGGAGGGGTGGAAGGTGGTGTGCGGAGGCAGAGGGGCACACTCAGAGTGACCTCATCTGAGAGGTGGGAGACTACACCCCACTGCCATCAGGTACCAGCCAAGGGCTGCCTGGAGATGGAGTGATCATTAATTCTGCAGCCCAGCTGGCCAGCAATGGGCATGTGCAAGAGAAGCATCCCCAGGCAGCCAGCAAAGCCTGTGGCAAAGAAACTTGGGGGCTACAGCACACATGGAGATGAGAAGGGGAAAGAGACATATGGTCCAGGCATCAGTAGGGTCTGCTGAAGGATATATGTGTTCACGGTCTTACAGACTGCACAGCACTGATTAAGCATTCACGTGGATCATCAGCTCATTTCATACTATATCTCCACCTTAGGATATAGGTCCCACGTGTACCCCTGTTTTCAAATGGGCAAACAGAGATACAAAGGGCTTGTCTAACTTTCCCAAGGTCCTGCAGTAAAGAGATGGCAAGCCCATGATTCATTTCAGGCTGACCAACTTCCAGAGCCTTGCCTCTTAACCAGTGTGCTTCCCATGGATACAAAGCAATGTTCTCACCCACTATGGATGGAAACGTCAATCTGCTACAACTAGGTCCGTCTAGTCAAGGCTATGGTTTTTTCCAATAGTCATGTATGGATGTGAGAGTTGGACTATAAAGAAAGCTGAGCGCCGAAGAATTGATGCTTTTGAACTGTAGTGTTGGAGAAGGCTTTTGAGAGTCCCTTGGACTGCAAGACTATCCAACCGGTCCACCCTAAAGGAGATCAGTCCTGGGTGTTCATTGGAAGGACTGATGTTGAAGCTGAAACTCCAATCCTTTGGCCACCTGATGCAAAGAGCTGACTCATTGGAAAAGACCCTGATGTTGGGAAAGACTGAGGGCAGGAGGAGAAGGGGACGACAGAGGATGAGATGGTTGGATGGCATCACCAACTCAATGGACATGAGTTTGGGTAGGTTCTGGGAACTGATGATGGACAGGGAGGCCTGGAGTGCTGCAGTTCAAGGGGTGGCAAAGAGTCGGACACAACTGAGTGACTGAACTAACTGAGAAGGGTGTTAAAACATTTATGGCATATCCATACAATGCAAATACCATGGAACTGTTAAAAGTAAGAGTGAGGAGCCATCTATATTAAAACAGAAAAAGTTCTACATATTTTAAAATTTAAGCTTCATCTATTATTTTTTTAATTTTTATTTTATTTTTGGCTGTATTGGATGGATATTTGTTGCCACACTCAGGCTTCCTTTAGTAGCAGTGAGTAGAGGCTACTCTTCATCACGGTGGCTTCTGTTGTGGAGCACAGGCTCTAGGTGCATGAGCTCAGCAGTTGCGGTGCATGGCCTTAGTTGCTTCTTGGGATGTGGGATCTTCCTGGACCAGGGATCAAACCATGTCCCCTGCATTGGCAGGCAGATTCCTATCCACTGTGCCACCAGGGAAGTCCTAAGTTTCACCGTTTAATAGCATATGATAGCAACTTTTTGGTGTTAAAAAGTTCAAAGTTAAAAAGTTCTTCATTTGTTCAAAACAGAAAAGGGTGCTCATTTATTACATGTATGTACACAAGATTCAAAGGGAACACTGATCAGGATTGAGGATCTGAGAGATAAGGGGGGTCTTCTCTTACCCTGTACCTACCATTCTGAATTATATGAATTTTCTCCCATGTGCTACTTTTATAATTTTAAAATCCTAATAAAAATCAATGAACCAAGGAGGGGAAGAAAAACACACAACCCAATACTATCCTCAGGATATTAATACTTGGCTTCTGGGGTCCTCTCTGGTCAGCTTCTCTTCTTCCCTGAAATGCACACTTCCCTGAGGCTTACCCCCCTCCCTTCTTTGCCAGGTTGCTCCTCCCCTTGGGATGCTGCTTCTCTGCTCTGCTCTTTTCAAGTCTTACAGATCCTGCAGGGCTTCCCAGGTAGCGCTAGTGGTAAAGAACCCGCCTGCCAATGTGGGAGACATAAAAGACAAAAGGGTTCAGTCCCTGGGTTGGGAAGATCCACTGGAGGAGGGCCTGGCAACCGACTCCAGTATTCTAGTTTGAAGAATCCCATGGACAGAGGAGCCTGGTAGCCTGGCAGTCCATGCTGTCGTAAAAGGTTGGACATGACTGAAGTGACTTAGCATACACACAGAACCTGCAAATCCAGCTCAGTGACCACCTCCTCCAAGAAGCCACACTGACTCCCCACAACCTTTTCCTCTCCAAACACTGATAGCATCTGTGTTCCCTACAGATCACATGACCTGGAATCTCACTTTGCTTGACTTCGTGTCTCCCATGTTTATATTTCATTTTCTAGTATTTTTCAGGAAATATATGTTTTGCCAACTCTTGAGAAAAATTCAGCCAAAAGATTGGGAAAATGAGAAAAAGTATTCTAGTTCTCCGGGGAGAATTGGAGCTCAGCAATCACTATGCAGACGTTACTCATTTGAAGGAATCCTCTGATGTCACTTGAAAAGCCAGAGCAGGAAACTCGGTCATGTGGAGTTGAAGGTTAAGGACGAGAGCAGGTAGGAAAAGCGTTCTTATTTTCTGGGTTAGTCTTGCTGGTGGTTGTGTTTGTGACCTCGTATGCTGTTTAACGGGCTTCCCAGTTGGCGCTAATGGTAAAGAACTCCTTTGCTAGTGCAGGAGACATAAGAGACTAGGTTCAATCCCTGGGTAGGGAAGATCCCCTGGAAGAGACAATGGCAACCCACTCCAGTATTCTTGCCTGGAGAAGAATCCTTGCATGGACAGATGAGCCTGGTGGGCTACGGTCCATAGGGTCACAAAGAGTCAGACATGACAAAAGCAGCTTAGCATGCATGCATGCTAAGTTAATGGTGTGTCATTCTTGAAACTAAAATAAATATTAATGTTATAGACATTCTATTCTTTATTCAAATCATATGAGCAGAGTTCTAAGAAATTAGACGCAAAATAAATCCTTTCGCAATTTCTTGATTCTGTGTGATGCTTTTACCCTTGCTAGGAGATCTGAATGTTACACTGTTCAAATATTACCCAACAGTGTTCACTGGCCCTTTCCAGCCCATGAATATTTGCAAATATTCTTTTTAAAAACAAACGAAAAAAAGCTTTCACACCCATGGTCTGCCAGGGCAGTGGAGCCAGAACCCGCCTGTAGCGGATGTTGAAAGGCCCGGGGTCAGGGGTGGTGTGCAACATCCGTCAGCCTTGCTCCAGCATTTGCCATAGTCCTGCTCCCCAATCCTCAAATATTCTTTATAAATTTCTTGTGCCACTGTTTATAAATACTATTAAACTACTTATTTATCAGACAATATTTTTAGACATCCATGGTTAAAAATATTTTAAGAATAACATGATTTGGGTGATTCCAATTTCTGGAATGAGATCCCAAAGATTCATGTCTGTTGGAAATTTGGAAACACTAGTGCTGTGAGTGAGAATACTAGTCTCTCAATTAGGAGAGCTTTGCTATTGGACCCATGGATGGGATGATTGGGTGAGAAAGCGCCCACGCCCCAGAAATAGCCCACAGTCAGTTTTCACAATGCCCACCAGCAGGTGAGAATGAGATGCGCTTCAGTTTATGGATGCAGGACTGTGATGCTGGTGATGTCGATGACGTGTGCATGCGTGCGTGCGTGCGTATGTGTGTTTGTCAGGTTCTCATACAAACACGGGCTTCCCTGCTCTGTAAACCTTCCATTTGCAAAACAAAGACATTACAGAAGCCAACAATTTTTCAAATATTATTTTCAGTGAAATCTGACCCTAGGAAGAAATCCAAGGTGGACCGTAGAATTAACAGCAATATTTGTTATGTGCCTTCCAAGATTCTGAACACTGTATACTGATGAACTTACGTTTCACAGTGACCCATGTGTCCATATCACAGATAGAAAGCCCAAAGGGGTCTAAATAACTTTTCTAGAGACACATATCAGCAGTCTGGCTCCAGAGCCTAAAGTCAAGGTGGGTGGCAGGAACCCCAGGCCTTCTTGCTCACCTTCCCCTTGGTCCTCAGGGTGGTCCATAGCACCTTGGGCATCCCCCCCAGAACACAGCTGGAGAAGTCACTGCCCTAAACAATCTCCAAGGTCTTTTTCAGCTTAGGTCTAATATAAAAATATTCAGTATTCATATACAGTCCATGTTCAAAATTTGCTGAAATTTGCAAATCTATGAAACAATACAAAACCTCACACGAGTATCACACCGTAACCATCTAAGACAGAAAAGGCGTGGATTCTTAGCCTTATATTTACACAAGGAACAGAGAGATTCAGCCTGAGGTCAAACTTCAATTAAATGGCAGAGGTGACTCGAGAAATCAGGTCTCCTGAGTCCTGGCTCAGGGCTTTTTTTTTTTTTTTTTCCCCAAAGCATATGAAAGCACTTTGTCAAGTGTGAACACTGAACAAATATTCGGTATTATTTTTCACGCCCTTCTCTTAGCCTTGTACAAAGTAGCTGTTCAATAAGGGTCTGTGGAATTAAATGGATGAGAATGGCGGCTTTATGGTTATAGAATTCAAGTCAGGTGAGAACAATGGGACCGCTCATAAATTATGATTCTGTTTACCTTTCCATTGTTGATCCTAATCATTTATTTAAGCATGCCCTCTGCTATCCTTAGACTAACACACACACAAAAGGGAGTAGGTGTTTGCTGATTATTCTTCAACTGACCACAAGGACTGGTGGCTCCGAAGCACAGTGCATGGTAGAGTCGCCAGGCTGGGACTCAAAATTCGTTGTGGAGCAGTAGAAGGAACCCTGCCCCCAGGCACTAACAGGATTGCTTTCCGTTGGGCTATAAGCCTGTAAGCCCTCTACTTGCCCATCCTCAAGGCCAAAGAAAGAGTCAAGTGTCCGCAATAGAGACATCAGTGGTTAAATGGGTTGGACGATCTTACACGTCTGAAGCAAGGTCCTGGAGTTACCCCCCACCACCGTGTCAGATGGCAGGCAGGACATGGCAGGGGTCTTCACTCCCAGGGGGAGAGGGAGGTTACCAGTTACAGGGGGAACTGAAGTCAGGTTGGTCTGTCAGTTGCCAGGGAAACAAATAGAGGGGCATATCCCTCACTGTCCCTGTGATAAACTATCATCAGGGAGATAGTTCTGATCTGAGGATTAAGACAATCACTAGCAGGGGCCAGGAGCCAGTATGCAGGCACTTACTAATTAGGCTCTGTGATGTGGGAGGTCAGTCACGTGGATAAGGTGTAGATGAGGCAGGACCTGGTCAAGCAGGGGATGTACAGAGAGCAAGAGAACAGCCATTTTAGGTGGCCTAACCATTCACCTTACTTACTGTACAAAAGCTCCCAAGAGCCTGTGGGCACCATTCACTGAGAGTTATAAAAATCTGCAAACTCAGCAGGCTCCCTGGTGGCCTAATGGTTAGGATTCCAGGCATTCACTGCTGTGGCCCAGGTTCAGTCCCTGGTCAGGGAACTGAGATCCAGCCAGCTGTTTGACTCGGGCAAAAAAAAAAAAATCTGCCAACACTTCAACCCCGAAATCCCAGTCACAGAAATTCATTCTAATAAGATCCAGAGATCTGGCAATGCCACAGCTGTTCATTGCAACACTATTTACAAAAGCAAACAATTAGAAACAACCTACATGTCTGCAATAAGGAGTTGGCCCAGAAGACCATTAAATCGAGTCTATGGAATACTATTGGAATTGTGTGTGTGTAGAAAACTCTCTCATATGAGATAATAAAGTAAGGCTGAAAATATGTATACTCAAATTTAACAGTAGCTATCTGTTGATCAGTTGGATTAGGGATGGCTTTATTTTTTAATATTTATTTGGCTGCACCTGGTCTGCACCTGCAACATACAGGATCTTTAGTTGTGGCATGCGGGCACTTACTGGTGGCACGTGGGATCTAGCTCCTTGATCAGGGATCAGACGCAGATCCCCTGCATAGGGAGCTCACTGGGAGCTTGAGTCTTAGCCACTGGACCACCAGGGAAGTCCCAGGGATGGCTTTATTATTTATCATGTTGTTTGTCTCTGTTTTCATGAATAAGCATATTTACCATAAAGAAGGCTGAGTACCAAAGAACTGATGCTTTCCAATTGTGGTGCTGGAGAAGACTCTTGAGAGTCCTTGGACTGCAAGGAGGTCAAACCAATCAATCCTAAAGGGAATCAACCCTGAATATTCATTGGAAGGACTGATGCTGAAGCTAAGGCTCCAATACTTCGGCCACCTGATGCGAAGAGCCAACTCATTGGAAAAGACCCTGATCCTGGGGAAGATTGAAGGCAAAAGGAGAAGAGGGCGGCAAAGGAAGAGATAGTTAAATAGCACCGTTGACTCAATGAATTGGAGCAAACTCTGGAAGACAGTGGAAGACAGAGGAGCCTGGCGTGCTATAGTCCATGGGGTCACCAAAAGTCAGACATGACTTAGCGACTGAACAACAACAATAACGTATTTACTTGTATAATGAGAAATAATAAAATTGTCTTAAAGTGATGCCATGCAAGAATAGATAATAGCACTGAAGGGTGTTCCTATGATGTATGCTCAGTCGTGTGCTCAGTTGCTCAGTCATGTCCACCTCTTTGTGACCCCATAGACTCTAGCCTGCTAGGCTCCTCTGTCCATGGACTTTTCCAGGCAAGAGTATTGGAGCAGGTTCCCATTTTCTGCTTCTGGGTATCTTCCTGACCCAGGGATCAAATCCATGTCTCTTGCATCTCCTGCATTGGCAGGTGGATTCTTTACCACTGTGTCACCCGGGAAGCCTGTTCCTATTATAATTTTAATAATAATAGTAATGATGCAGATAATATTCATTGAGCACTATTTCATGTAACTCCTCTGCTAAATTCTTAACTAGATTCTTTCATTCAATTCTCACAAAAATTATATAAAGAAGGCACTTTTGTTTGTCTCATTTTATAGGTGAGAAGTCTGATGTTCAGAGAGGTGGAGACTGAAACCACCTCATGGCGTAATTTCCCTCTTGTCAAATGCAAAAGCAACTAACTTATCAGCATTTATCCACATGCATACACACACACATGCAAATAGTTGTCTACATTTGACGCTTACTCCTTGGAAGGAAAGTTATGACCAACCTAAACAACATATTAAAAAGCAGACAGTACTTTGCCAACAAAGGTCCGTCTAGTCAAGGTTATGGTTTTTCCAGTGGTCATGTATGGATGTGAGAGTTGGACTATAAAGAAAGCTGAGCACCAAAGAATCGATGCTTTTGAACTGTGGTGTTGGAGAAGACTCTTGAGAGTCCCTTGGACTGCAAGGAGATCCAACCAGTCCATCCTAAAGGAGATCAGTCTAGGGTGTTCATTGGAAGGACTGATGTTGAAGATGAAACTCCAGTCCTTTGGCCACCTGATGCAAAGAGCTGACTCATTGGAAAAGACCCTGATGCTGGGAAAGATTGAGGGCAGGAGGAGAAGGGGACAACAGAGGATGAGATGGTTGGATGGCATCAGTGACTCAATGGACATGGGTTTGGGAGGACTCCGGGAGTTGGTGATGGATAGGGAGGCCTGGCGTGCTGCGGTTCTTGGTGTCACGGAGAGTCAGACACGACTGAGTGACTGAACTGAACTGAACCGAACATTTGCATGGTGGGATTAAGAATTATCATTTTTTTCCTTTGCTTACCTATAGTTCTTACTTTTTCTAAAATGAGGCCTTGTTTTTTATTAGAAAAGGTAAAAGTATTTTAAAATTGGCAAAGTAAGTTGGTCACGGAGATTCCATATTCTACACATAAAACCTGAAAACAAAGGGAGGGAAAGAGGGTGTAGGGTAGGGATGGACCAGGAATTTGGGACTAGCAGATGCAAACTATTATATGTAGAATAGATAAACAACAGGGTCCTACCATATAACCCAGGGAACTATATCCTATAATAAACCATAAAGAAAAAGAATATGAAAAAGAAGTATATATACACATACATGTATATTCAGTTATATATATAGGTATATAGCTGAATCACTTTGCTGTACATCTGAAACTAACATGACATTGTTAATCAACCATTCTTCAACAAAATGAATTTTTTAAAAAAGGAAAAAAAGGTGGGTATATTTCAGAGGAAGAGAAGCAAGGGAGCTAGAACGTTAATTCCCGGAGGCAGAGTCTATCTTCCCTTCTGCATCCCTCTTGCAGAGTTGGATCCTGCTGTGAGAAAGAGGTGCCCCTCAGGGTAGAAGAGACCTGGAGAACCCAGGCTGCCCCTGGAAGCAACATGCCTGGACCAGATGCCTTGAAAAAGGGCTGTTCCTTCCCAGCACTCTGGAATTCTTGGTAGTCCAGCTGGACTCAGAAGCAGATGGATTTGCACATAAATCCTAAATCTGTCAACTGTGACATTGCAGGTAAAACATCGTGTGTCTCTAAACCCTGCACAGTGTGCACTGTATTATGTCTTACCTCTTAGGATTTGGGAACTGACAGAAGTAAGACCCAGTGCAGTGCCTGGCATATTATAGGGACCTGATCAAATGTAGGTGTTTTGTGTTAGTATGATTGATTCATTATCACCAGGACAGTGAAGCTATGATCTATATGATAAGAATAGGATTATTATTATCTGCACCTCCCCTCTTCCAGGCTCCCACTCCTGCTTGGCCTTCTCAAGTCTAACTCTCTTTCCCCACCCCGATACCAAAGTCCCCTCTTTTGTCTTTTTCAGACTTGAATCAGTTTCTCATAGTCAGACTCAACCAATAAAATTAATGACTCTGAAAGTGCTAGGAGTTCATCATAGCTCCACACTTGCTCTTAACAGAGACCTTCAGTTCCTAACCACAGAGGTCGACAATAGTGTGAGCGTGGGCTCTGTACCTTGTTGATTTTACAGGGTGATCAGTACTTGGTTCCTGAGAGAGGGAGGGTCCTGGGGGGAGGGAAGTGGAGGCCTCACCGGGTCGCCCACATTTCCTAACCTTTGATTCTTTCCAAATCTTCTCTTTCAGGCTCTAGACATTTTATGCCCATTGTCATGTTTTATAAACTTTTATTAGCAGCATATTAAGACGGATGAGCGTGGAAATCCTTGAAGTTGTTCCCAATAACCTGGCCTCTTTTATTATTACCGTAACCTCACCATGTAAGCCATTTCCATAGTCTAAGGATCAAAAAGAGCCTTTTGCTTTTGCCGAACAAACAGCTGCCCAGCTGTACGACCAAGCGGTAAGGGAAGGTGTGGTAATACCATACACACAGAAGTTTATGGATTTAATGGTTGGAAACACAGAGCAGAAAATTGACTGTTCTTAGTCATGGCTGCAAACTTGGAAACATATGCCATAAATACATTGTGAGCCCATCAAAATGACTAACTGGGATATGAAAACCAGAAGATATTCCGTTATCACTCAGTGGTCTCACTGTTCAAACGCAGTCTTCTGATGGCTATATTTACGACTCCATCCCTCCAGATTTGCCTTATTCCCAATAAATCATCACCCATCTCACTGACCCAAATCCCATTTCTTCCTAAACATCTTCAATCTCCCTCTCTTGAGCCTAAATGCAAGTGCAGTAAAAAATATTATGAATCCTTTAGGGTACTTTTCACCAATTAAAAGTGGCATATTAAATTTCTGAAAACCTTTCTAATCTGCAGTATAAAATCACATTTTATGGTACCAGATAATTTAGAATCCATAAGCTAATTAAATGAAGTGAATGACAACTGTATTCTCTAGATAAATGATATATCAGTCACAGATAATGTACAAATTTAAGGGACTGGAACCTTTGGAAGGAAAGAGAAACAATGAAAAAAATTGAGTTGCAAATGCTGCTCCTTTCCACATAAATCCAACTGGTTATATTAACTGCATAATGGGATTAATTGCCAGAGTCATTTTGTCTCCAAATCTCTCCAGAGTTATGGGAACATGCTCTTCCTGCTGTTAAGAAGGACTGAGGCGTGCTGCTGGCACTCCCAGATCGGGAGAGAGGACGCAAGGGCTCCATCCCTGATGAGAAGGGAGAAAGTTTCCACATTAAGATTCAAAAATTACATCTAGTGGAACTGTCAGTTTCATGGCCCAGAAGCCTTAGAATCATATACAGTAAGTCCCTGACATACAAGCTTTCAAGTTGTGAACTTTCAAAGGTGCGAATGACTTTTCAAGAGGGTAGATAGAGGGGCTTCCTTGGTGGCTCAGTGGTGAGAGTCCAGCTGCCAGTGCAGGAGACATGGGTTTGATCCCTGATCCGAAAGACCCCACATGCTGTGAAGCAGCTAAGACCATTTGCCACAACTATTGAGCCTGTGCTCTAGAGCCTGGGAACTGCAAGTACTGAGCCCCCAAGCTGCGACTACTGAAATCCACCTGCCCTGGAGCCCCGTGCTCTGCAGCGGGAGAGGCCACGGTAGTGAGAGGTCCTCCCACCGTAACCAGAGAGTAGCCCCTGCTTGCTGCAACTAGAGAAAAGCCTGTGCAGCAACGAAGACCCAGCACAGCCAATAAATAAATTAATGAATTATCATTATTTTTTAAATAAAGAGGGCAGATAGAATTGAATTCACCAAGAAACTAGAACCTGTGCCATCAATGTCAGGATTGAGTGAAGTTGCAGCTTGCCCTCCATCTCCTGTTGCTGATGATCCTTCAACTCTACCATCTCCCACCTCTTCTCCCTCCTCCAGTCAGTAACTCTTCTTGCCTGTTCACTCAATGCCCACCCCTGTATGCCAGCTGTTGTACTGTACTACTGTACTTTTCAAGGTAAGATAAATACTTTTTTTCCTTATTTTTGTGTTTGTTTTTTATGTATTATTTATGTGAAAAGTATTATAAACCTATTATGCTGCTGCTGCTGCTGCTAAGTTGCTTCAGTCGTGTTCGACTCTGTGCGACCCCACAGACGGCAGTCCACCAGGCTCCCCTGTCCCTGGGATTTTCCAGGCAAGAGTACCAGAGTGGGTTGCCATTGCCTTCTCCATAAACCGATTATAGTACAGTACTATACAGCCAATTGTGTTAGTTGGGTACCTAGGCTAACTTTGTTGGACTTGAGAACGAATTAGACTTAGAAATGCTCTCTCAGAACGGAACTCGTTTGTATATAGGGGACTTACTGTAATGTAAAGGTTTCGGAGAAACTTAAAGATCATCTAGTACGGGGTTAAGAAGGATTCTGAATCTTTGTTTAGGTTCAATAAGAAAGAATATATCGATAAATGCGAAGTGTGTGGCAAGGACATGGGAACAATAAGACACACACACCAAACAGAATCAAGTTCAAATTGTTCATTTGAGAAAGAAATAAAGCCTCCCCAAAGATGAGGTGATTACCTGAAGTCAGAAGGTCAAGGTCAGTGGTCAGAATTGGAGAGAGAATCTAAGATCCTGAGTTTTTCTCACAAAGCACCCCCAGTTCCCACCAGAGGCCTCAGTATAGACTAAGGCAGTTCTGACTTTTCCTAAAAGAGAACCGCATGGCTTATATTTGTCTGACGCTAGCAGAGAAGGAAGGCATATATCTTCATGGATCCCAAGCTTCTCCAGGCCAAAGCCAGCCCTCGTTAGGCTGTAAGTGAAGAGTTTAATGACTTCAGTCAATCAGAGAGATTATTTCAAAGTTGAATACTCAGACATACAGAGGAAAAATCCAACTGTCTTAAGAGAGCCAAGGTCAGACTGGCTATCTCATATACAATAGGAAAAGATCTGAAGGTCAGGATAAGCAATCTGATAAAGCCATGAGGGAAAAATCCTAAAATAGATAAAGCTAGAAGTATGACTTCACTTGGTTCCAGGGTCCTTGCCCCAGCCCCCACTGATTTAAAGGAAGAACCTCCAAGAAGAATAGAGGCTTATTCCTTTAGTGTGTCAGGCCCAAATAGCGCACTCAACACAGAGCTGCACATGGTACTGAGTGAATCTCCCACTTAGACTCAAGCAGTCAACTCGTAGGTGGAAGCTGCATGGCAAATGTGTTAGTGAGAATGCTCTGAATTGTAGGTGACAGAGACTCATTTCAGACTAACTTAAGCAAAAGAGGGTAATATACCGTTCATAAAATGAAAAGGTCAAGCAAAGAGGAAGTTTCAGGTATGGTTGGATCCAGGTTTCAAAAGTTGGTCAGTGGATATTAGATTTCTCCTCCACATTTTGGTTCTTTTTTCCTCTGGTTGGCTCCATTTTCAGGCAAATCCCTCACATTGTAGCACCCAACACCTGTAGGCTTATATCCTCTCAATTTCAAGTCCATCAGAGACAAACAGAGGCCCTCCTCTTCTCATAGTTCTTGCCTAAGTCCAGGTCTGAGACTCACTGTGACTTGGATCACGTGCTCTTCCTAGAAGCACTCTCCCTGGACCAGGGGAATAAAGCAGTCTGATTGGCTGTGCTGGATCCCACATCAGTCACCATTTATTCTCACCAAGACTTACTGAGTGACTAGCAAGTTTTTAAAAAGGTGTGTTTTCAAGGTATAACTTTGGCGGGCGGGGCGGGGGGCGGGGGGGGGAGGGTCAGCCCCATTTATACCACATGGCAGAACTACGTTCCTTTCCACAGGAGAGGCTTCCCCTAAGGAAATCCAGGCTTCCGCTACTCTAAACCACAGGTGTTACCAGTGGAGGTGATGAGAACTCAGAACCTTCCTGAGTAGCACCACAGAGGTGGTTAGAAAACTGACTCTTTGGGAAAAAAGGGTGGACAGGGGTAGGGCTGTGATGCCCCCATGAAGTCAGTTATCTCAATGCGTACCTGTAGAGGGAAGAGGAAACCGGCTGGGTGCCAGCCAGGTTGAAGCCTCCTCATAAGTGCAGGGGTGAGGCCCAGTAATAAAATGTGATCTGGTGCTGCGAGCTGAATGGTGGTCCCTAAAGATAGCAGGTCCTAACCCCTGGGACCTGCGAGTGTTATTTTTGCAGGTGTGATTAAGTGAAGGATTTTGAGATGAAGAGATTATTCCAGGTTTTCCTGGTGGACCCTATGTGATATTACAGATGTCCTTATAAGACACAGGCAGAGGGAGATTTGACATGGATCAAATAAGAGGACACTCTTCTGCAACGTGACGATGGAGGCAGAGGTTGGATTGACGGCCAAAAGTCCGGGAATGCCCGCAGCCACCAGCAGTTGCATGGGTTAAAGAACAGCTTCCCAAAGTCTCTGGAAGGACAGAGCCCAACAACTTGACTGTAACTTGCGATGCTGATTTTAGACTTCTGGTCTCCAGAACTGTGAGAGGACACATTTGCTTTGTTTTCAGCCACCAAGTTTGTGGCAATTTGTTATAGCCGCCACAAGACACTAACATGGACGGTATGGGAGAAGTGTATCTTCAGCAGGAAGGTTTAGGTGAGCACAGAAAGGAGCAGCAGAACTTTGCTGGGAGAGAGGGACAGGGTGGACGTGCTGTCAGTAGGGTTTCACCCACATTTCAAGAGTCAGATTGAAGGACTGAGTCATCTTTCGACTCCCAGTGGTGGTCAGAGTGCAGGACTTGCTTTAAGACCAAGCCAGTACGTGGCATGGCCTGTTCTTACACTTGGAATAAGGAGGCATCTTACTGACTGAAGACAAGCTTGGACCAGGGAGTCAGAACACCTCTGACACACAGTGTCCAGAAGACCTGGCTCCTTAGTTTCCTCCTCTCCCCAAGAGGAGGAATATTCTTAACCCTCCAGATGGGTTTAATCCTCTTAATGGGTTGCCTTTTTTCATCATCCTAGGAAAAGACAGAGACTTGATGACCAAGAGGAGTAGTATTTATGAAGGTAGCTGATAGTTACTGGATACTCACACCATGCAAAGTGCAGTACAGTCATTGAACCCTCACCGTAGCCCCATGAGGTTCAGCTATTTGGCAGATGAGGAGACTGAGGCACAGAGAAGGTGAGCACCTAGTCTAAAGTCACACAGCTAGTGTGCAGTAGAACCAGGCTTCAAACCCATGCAGTCTGACCTCTGAGCCCACACTCTTAGCCTCAGGCCACAATGCTCAGGATGGCGTTAACCCCACTCATCACCCGCCCCCACCCCGCCAGCTCATTCCTGGGGGCCTCAGCCAGAGATTTGCCAGATATTGCTTTTTTGCTGGCTTCTCATTCTTCATGCTGCTACTTTTTAGCCATGTTACTGATGAGAAAACAGCTTAGTAAAATCAATGGTTTTAAATTATACCTTTATGTAGCAAGGATACAAAACAAGCTACAAAACAGAAATACTTTCCCGTGACAAAAAAATCAATCTCACTGATGCTACTGTTCCTTGAGCCTGCCTCCACCACCACCCCCCTCCCCCGTCCCCATCCCCCCTAGTACTTAAGGCTTTCTCTGCTCTTGCATCTGCCGGCTTTGTGCAGACTTTCTTCAGGTTTCTTGCTCGGGAGACTCGTTTTATCTAAAAGGTCAATTCTTTCAGCAGGGCACCAAGCAGAATTGAATATAATTATCCCAATCTCTACCGTGTAGAATTCATGCTTGAATTCATTCAAAAAATAGCATGCAGTATAATTAACTCAGAGTCCAACCAAATCTATTGAGAAAGCCTCAGGTATCATACAGTTCCACTTACAATAGAACATTTTCATTTAAGGACATTGTACGTATTAACCCAAGTCAGCATCCAATTACTCTGAATAAGTGAATTCTCTGTTCCAGGAATGTAATTTGAAAATGTTGTCATGCAATCTGAGGCAAAAGGTCCTTTTTCATTAATCTAACTCTCATTAAAGTGGAAGCCTGCAGGTTATTTCAAATCCATTAGTTTTAAATACAGGTGATTACAATTCTATTGCACGTAAGACAACAGAAGTGTCTATCAAGAAATATTGGGACGTTTTGAGGGATGGGACTGGTCGGAGGCTTTGCTGTCACGGCTGAGCATGAAATTTACCAGCTGATGGAAAGGGAGCCTGTTCTAACCCCCTTAGGGCATACACAGTCCACCGCATGAACCCAAAGGGTGAAACTACATGTGGGAAAGAGCTTGTGTGGGTCCCACTCTCCCACAGTTACCAGTTGTGTGTATTTCCGATCCACTTAGCTTTGGAAGGTCGGTGAAATTAACACTCACAGTATTAATTCTTTAAGAGGCTGGCAGTCTTTGGACACATGGCTTCATCTGCCTAGCTTCCCCTCCCCTGCCTCTGTTTACTAATCCTTCAGATCACTGACTCAAGGCCCCTTCTCCCAGGCAGCCTTCCCTGACTACCCAACTAGAAGTGCTAGGCTTCTGCCTTGAACCCTGTGCAAATGACTCCTTCGATATTTGCCATCTGTCCCCTCAGCCTTTTTAGCGTTTCAGATTTGATTCAATTCAATAAATATTTCTTGAGAAGAGGGAATGTCAGGCACTGGACTAGTTGCTAGAGATTGAGTAGCCAGGGTCACAGCCCTCATCCTCAAGAAACTCACATTCTAGTGAGTGAGGGTGTGGGGACAGAGGGGACGCCAGGCGGTGACACTGAGTGCCTGTGAGCCTTAGACACGGGACTTACAGGGGAAGGTGGAAGCCCAAAGGAGAAGCTCCCAACCTGAACTTCATATTGTTTCTTTACCTAAAACCCTCAAATGGCTTCCCCTCAGATATGGAACAGAAGCCACACCTCCAAGAAGGCCTCCAGGTTTCCAAGATGATCTGGCCCCTCCACTCCCCTCTCACCTCCATATCTTCACACTATTCTCCGTCTTCAGCCCCGCTGGCTTCTTTGAGTTCTTCAAACATTCGAAACCCTTTGCTGTCTCAGTGCCTTTGCACGTGCGATCCTCTTTCTGTCTATGCACTTCACTCCTAAATTCTTCAGCTCACTCTTCCCTCCTTACCCTGTAGCTCTCAGCTCAACTGCCACTGCCTCATGGAAGTTCCCTGAACTATACGTTCTAAAGTAACTTGTAAGCCTGAAATGTTTTCAGTTATTTCTTTTGAAACGCTTTTTGTTCAATTGCTAAGTCATGTCCAACTCTTTGTGACCTCGTGGACTGTAGAACGCCAGGCTCCTCTGTCCTCCACCATCTCCCAGGGTTTGCTCAGACTCATGTCCATTGAGTTGGTGGTGCTATCTAACCATCAAACCCTCTAGTCACCTGAAATATTAAGTATCTGTTCAGTGTTATCTCTGTCCCTCCTTAGAATATAAATTACTGGAAGGCAAGGACATGGTCAATTTTAATTATCATGAAATCTACTGCACCTGGCCCAGAGCCTGGCATAGAGCGAGCACTCAATAATATTTGCTGGAAGGAAAAGAATGAATAAATGACTTGGGGATAATTAAAACTGAGACTTTAGGAATTTCCTGTCAAAAGATAATGGAAGAGGAGGGATGTCTTATTTTCAAATTGGATCATAACTTTGGGTGGGCTTCTTCATTTGTGACTCACGAGAGTCATGTCTTCTGTATCAAAGATAACCCATACATTTCTGTTGTTAGATTCCCCACATTTTTCAACAGTGTCCTGGTGAACCCCAAACTGCTGGAATTGCACTGAGGTTGAATCTGGCAGCAGGAGTCCTCAGGGCTTGCTTGTATCTCTCCTGGGTGAGCAAAATAACACAACTGAACACAGGAGGGAATTTCCACTCCCAAACCCTCTTAACTCTCTCTACCACCTCAAGCTTCCCTACCTACAGGCCAACTGGAAAGACTTTTCTCTTAAATAAGTTATGTGCACTCAATATCTATCTCTAAGCTATTTTGGGTGGCTGCTGGGTGCAAAGTCCAGGGCTGGGGAGCTGGGGAACTAAAAAATTTCACTATCTCAGCATTGGAGAGACTTACACTTGCTTTGAGAAAATAAATCTTTCCCAGAGCAGTGAAACCTTTTCAGGTGTGAAAGTTCATTTACATCCATTGCCTCTTTTAAAATCCCACAGAAGCCTTCCAAAGTCAAAGCACAATTACAAAAAAAAATTTAACAGGCTTCAGATAAGGGAATGATGTGCTAGAAGTCATATATGGAGGAAGAGGAAAAAACTCAAACATTATGGTCAACATTAGTTCACCAGTTTTGGCCACCCCTCAAATAACCACAGGATAAATTAAAGAAAATTGATCCTCTTGGAAACTCTCCTAGAATCCCCTGGGACATACAAGGTCAGGTAGAGGTGGCTATGTTTGTAAGACTGACCATCACAGAAGTAGCCCAAGGGTCCCCTGGGATGTCCCCTGACCATCACCCTTTGAAAAAGTTGTTCAGCAACAATAATTTCTATCACTTCAAATTTTTCATCCCAACCATTTCCCATTTCCCAGGCCACTTCAAGGATCACTACTTCCTTGAAGGTTTCCACGAATATACTTCTAGATCTTTTTCCTCCATACAGTGACCACCAAACAATCCTGCAATTACTAGATACCATCTTGTGCAGTTCTCTAATGGTTTCACGGGTTGTCTTATCTCTCTGACTACAGTGAAAAGAGTTTGGGCAGGAACAATGCCTAATAATACTAATTACAAGATAATAATCTCTTTTATGTAGCCATACTTTCAAGTTTACAAAACAGGTTCAAATCCTCACTGGACCCCAGGGAGGCTGGCACACCAGTGCTATGATTATTCATGTGTGACAGATGAGGAAAGGGAGGCAGGGAAGATCAAGAGACTTGTCTGAGATGGCACAGGCCATCCAAGGGGATGCATGGTATGAATCAAACTGGGACTTAGAGCTGGTTTCTCTAATTCCAAGTTTCTTTTACCACATTGCCCAAAATCTCCTTTCTTTGGCCAAAATTCTGGCGTTTTCAACTTCCCCTTTCTTTTCTCAATCAGTCTTTCCACTGTTCCACATTGAGCACTGAGTTTCTTGGGGCTTTTAAGCCAACCTAGATGATGTGCACCCAAAAGTAACATCCTCAGAGAAAGGATATTTTTGCTTAAAAAGCAGTACATGAATCAATGAAAATAACAGGCTCACTTTAATGGTAGCTGTTTGTCTTGGATTCCTACAACTAAGCCTGTCAAGTGTTGATGGGCATCCAAGACTTCTATGAGCTCCAAGTCCATATGTTCTAGTCTTCATTCATGACCAAAAAATAGACCTTGCATTGACATTAGACACTGGTTGGTCTGATTGGAGCTTTGGTATGGGCTTGGGGTCCTGGGCTACTCAAAGGGGAGAAAACTCACAAGGAAGGATTTACCTGCTGATCACAGGATGGCTTAAATATCTCTAGTCCCTTTCCACCTCATCCTCCTTCAGTAAAGAGAGTAAGCTAGCTAGCTCCCTGGAAGATCTTGCAGGATCTTGGCCAAGAAAACAAATTTAGGGAATTCCCTGGTGACCCAGTGGTAAGAGTTCCACACTTCCACTGCAGGGGGCATAGGTTCAGTTCCTGGTCAGGAGCTAATATTCTTCGTGTTTTGCATGGCACAGTCAAAGGAGGGGGGCGGGAAATGAATTTAGACCATTCTGAGCTCAGAGATATCTTAGAAAAGGGAATGTGATGAGAAAAAGGCACCAGAATCATTCTCCAAAGCTATTTGTGTAAGTGACATGTAGGCATCCAGCCTGGTGCCTGAAACATACATCACAAACAACATCCACGAACACATGGATGGTTTTCCAGAAGCAACATATGACCTTAGGTGAACTAGGTATATGTGACATTCCCCACACCCACTCTTTGAAATGCCCAGCATGCAAATAAGTGGCATCTGTGTATGCACAGACTTGAATAGCTCTAATGTGTGAGAAGTATCAGCAAACGTTGGCTTTTTAGCTATTAAAGTTTAAAAACAAACAAAACCCGCTTGTCTCACACCTTCAACTGATCGCTGCATAAAATATGTCACGGTACTGGGCTGCCAATTTTTTTTTTTAATCTGCCCATTTCCTTCCTCCTCCCCCTACTGCCCCAGTTCTCCTATCATTTTAAACAGATCCAGGAAAGAAAAGCTCCAGAGGAGAAAAGCCAACAACCTACACTAAAATTACACGTGCATGAGTCTGCATGTCTGTGCATGTGTGTGCACGCGAAAGCACAGCCCCAAGGATCTTGATGCCGTTTAGTATTTTTTAAACGCTTCTTTCCATTCCAGTCCCTGTGCTAAGTGTGTTTTTTCATTAGCTTATGTAATCCTCTGATATTAAAATCAGCCCCTAAACAATTCAGAGCTTCATGTAACACTTAACCAACCAAAACTACGCTTTCAGTTTTCCACCTTAGAACAATCCTCGGGACCTCTTACCGACCTCAAGGTCTGGCTTCCCTTTGTTCTTCTGAACTGAGCCAGTGACTCCTACTTTCTAAAGGGACATTTGAATTTCTTTTCAAATGTATATCTGACCTCATTTACTGTGACTCCCCTGATTTTCAAAATGTTCGTTTGAATGTCTTTTCAAATGAAATAGCCTTTTGAAGTTTGTTTACTTGTGAATGCTTTCCCTCTGGATTCCAAAGTATTTTCTGGAAGCAGTGGGGGAGGTGGAAGATGTCATATTTATATATTGCTTTTATGTCTAAAATTCCTTTTATTTATGTATAAACACCTGTACTACTGGATTAAGTATTATACTCCAGGTATTATGTATAAATGCTCGCATTTATACCTAAAAGAGAACCAGTGAGATGGATATGTCAAGAACGGAGGTGGAAAAGTCCCCCAGCTCAACTTATTTCTTCCTGCCTACATATTTTGAGTAAATGTGAAAAGCCATACTTCAAGTCTGGACTTTTTCCCACAATATCTCATGACATTTTTTGAGAAATGTACTGTAATTATCCTTGTTTACCACTGGGATTTGGAGATTAAAAAAATGCACCCAATGTCACATAGCTACCAAAGGGAGAAGCTGATGTTTACACCGAAGGCTGATTCTTTTGTGAATTTTCTATGCAATGCTCATTTACAAAAAGCTTTTGTTCTTCTTGTAGTTGTTTTGTTTGAGGTCACGTGTGTGACTGTTTGGGCCTTAGTCTCACTTTAAGAGACTGTTTTCCCTCAGGTACCTCCCACATCTATCCTTTGCTTTGCTCTGCATGACTGGCCTGGACCCTGCAAGGTGCATCCCAGACTTCATATCTCTTGGTTTACACCTAGATTCAGCCAATGGAGGTAGGTGCCCAGGGCAGCAGCTAATTCTCCTCCGTGTTTCCAGATCCCATCTGAGAGCTTCTACCTTAGACTCAGGCCCTTTGCCTCCTCCCTCTGACCCTTCATCCTAGAGACGATGGTTCCTGTGTGCACACATGCTCAGACGCTCAATCGTGTTCACTCTTTGCGACCCCATGGAGAGGAGCCCGCCAGGCTCCTCTGTCCATGGGATTTCCCAGGCAAGAATACTGGAGGGGGTTGCCATTTCCTTCTCCAGGGGATCTTTCCAACCCAGGGATAGAATCTGCATTTCCTGCGTCTCCTGTACTGGCAGGTGGATTCTTTATCACTAAGCCACCTGGGAAGCCCAGAGATGACGGTGGATTGCTGCAATTTCTAATCTCTGATTGGCTACTGTCCCTTCTAGCTTCTCAGCTCTTTTATCACCTGTGTAACCAATCCTGTATATTAGATTCTTCCCTTTTACAATATTTAGACTGGGTTCTGCCTTCCCGGCCTGAAGCCGCCTGATACAGAGAAGAGCGCACATGAGATCATTTAAGAAAAACACAAGAACAATCGCAATCAAAATGGTGTGGAGCTGATTATGCTTAGTGACTACATTTCTCTATTGCAAGGTAGGATGTTACCAAGAATGAATGCAGACTGGGAGAAAATACTCCCTATGCAGGCAGATCTAAAGATAAAATATATCAGTGCATTTCAGCAAGTATCATTTTCCACTTTTTTGAAGGGTAACAATGATGGATAGAGCCCCATGGATTCTGCTCCGTAAAGGAACCCTAGTGGTTCCTTTACTTGTCTCACAAAGGAGAGCACGACCTGGCACCTCTATCAGACAAATGTTATTGCTGTTTAGTCGATAAGTCATGTCCAACTCTTTGTGACCCGATGAACTGCAGCATGCCAGGCTTCCGTGTCCTTCACTATCTCCCAGAGTTTGCTCAAACTCATGTCCATTAAGTCAGTGATACCATCCAAACATCTCATCCTCTATCACCCTCTTCTCCTCCTGTCCTCAATCTTTCCCAGTATCACGGTCTAATCCAATGAGTCAGCTCTTCGCATCAGGTGGCCAAAGTATTGGAGCTTCAGCTTCATCATCAGTCCTTCCAATGAATATTCAGGATTGATTTCCTTTAGGATTGACTGGTTTGATCTCCTTGCAGTCCAAGGGACTCTCAAGAGTCTTCTCCAGCAGCACAGTTCAAAAGCACCAATTCTTTGATGCTCAGCCTTCTTTATGATCCATATATGATCTCACATCCATATATGACTACTGGTAAAACCATAGCTTTGACTATATGGATCTTTGTCGGTAAAGTGATGTCTCTGCTTTTTAATGTGCTCTCTAGGTTTGTCATAGGTTTTCTTCCAAGGAGCAAGTGTCTTTTAATTTCATGGCTGCAGTCAATGCAGACAAATGTAGTGACTTTAAACCTGAATCTCATGAGTACATACGTGATTTGGAGCTACCCACCTTTGCTCTACCTTTCTCCATGATTCTGGTCCTGTTCAATCAACAACATGAAGGAGGGAAAAAGAAGGACTGATGAGGCATTACTGGGAGGCGCATGTTTCATCTGGAACTACTGCAAAGACAAAGGACAAAATCCATTGTCTTTCCCGAGGCACCTCCCAAAAAACACACTTTTGATTTTCTTGCCAAGGAAGCCCCTGGGAGACATCTATGCCTGAATATGGTATAACTAACTGAGTTACAGTAGCAAATATTAGCTAGAGACATTAGTTCTAACTTGGTTTCCAAATTGTCCATATTGTAGGCAAAATGTCAATCCTGGCAATAGTGGGTGTGTTGGTCAGGAATCTTCAGAAAAACAGAACTTTGGTGTATATATATATACACATACATACATATATATACATATATATGTATGTGTACACACATACATATACATATAGATGTATGTATACACACACACAAAGAGCTTTATTGTAAGGAATTGGCTCACACAATTATGGAAGCTGCAAGTCCAGAATCTGCAGGGTTGCTGTCTCAGTTTGAGTTCAAAGGCTGGAAGCTGCTGAAGAACCAGGAAGAACTGATGTTTCAGTTCAAAAAGGAACAGTTTTGATGAGGCCAGGAAAAGTAAATGGTCATCATTTTGAAGCCCATCAGTTGAGAAAATTCCCTCTTACAGACTGAGGGTCCGCCTTTTGTCTTAGTCTGACCTTCCACTAATTGGATAAAGCCCTGCCTACATTAGGGTGGACAATCTGCTTTACTCAGTCTACTGATTTAAATGTTAATCTCATCCAAAACACCCTCACAGAGACACCCAGAATAATGTTTGACTAAATATCTGGGTACCCTTGGCCAGTCAAGTTGACATATACAATTCATCCTTACAGCAGGTAAGAAGTTCTGTAACATATAAAGGTTAGAACCACAAGGATTCTTCCACTTACATGAAGTACCTAGACTATAGTCAAATTCATAGAGACAGAAAGTAGAATGGCAGTTTCCAAGGGCTAGGGAGAGGGGAAAATGAGCAGTTATTTTTTAATGGGTATAGAGTTTGTCTGGGATGATTAAAAAGTTCTGGAGTTAGACAGGGGTGATGGTGGTACAATAAGGTGATGATGCATAATGCCACTGAACTGTATGCTTAAAAATGGCTAAAATGATCAATTTTATGTTATATATATTTGACCATGATCATATTTAAAAAAACAACTAAAAACATTAACAAAATATTACTCAGATAAGGGGGTTATTGCTGTTTTTTAAGTAAATTAATAGATATATTCTAATAATTTCGCAGTTAAATAAACAAAGATTGTTTCAGTTATCTATTGTGCCCTAACAAATCACACCAAAGCTTAGTGATTTAAAACATTATTATTATCATTACTATAACTATTATTATTATTATTCTGTTCTCACTTGGGATCTCTCACGTAGAAGAAGTCGGATGGTGGCTGAGGCTGCAAAATCTAAGACAGCTTCTATCCCATGCCTAGCACCTGGGCAAAGATGGCTGGCAGGCTAGGACTTTGCTCTCTCCACGCATTCTCTCCATGGGGTCAGCTTGGGCTTCCTTACATGGTGGTTGGATCCCAAGAATGAACTCTGCCTTGTCACTTCTGTCACAGTCTAGGGTTAAAGCAGTCAGAGGCAATCGTCTTTCAAGTGGCAGGAAAATAGACACCACTTCTCAACGGGGAGAAGGGTAAGAATCGGCAGCCACCTTTAATCCACCACAAGGTGAGGGAGGTATGCAGACAGCAACGGCATTCTTTGTTAAATTTCATTCCTTGTTGTTGCTGTTGTTCAGTCACTCTGTCGTGTCTGACTATTCGCAGTCCCATGGACTGCAGCACACCAGGCTTCCCTGTCCTTCACCATCCCCTGGAGCTTGCTCAGACTCATGTCCATTGAGTCAGTGATACCATCCAACCATTTCCTCCTCTGTTGTCCCCTTCTCCTCCCACCTTCAAGCTTTCCCAGCATCAGGGTCTTTCCCAATGAGTCAGTTCTTTGCATCAGGTGGCCAAAGTATTGGAGTTTCAGCTTCAGCATCAGTCCTTCCAATGAATATTCAGGACTGATTTCCTTTAGGATTGACTGATTGGATCTCCTTGCTGTCCAAAGGACTTTCAAGAGTCTTCTCCAGCACCACAGTTCCAAAGCATCAGTTCTTTAGCACTCAGCCTTCTTTATGGTCCAACTCTCATATCCATACATGACTACTGGAAAAACCATAGCTTTTTTTCATTCCTAGTCATCAATTCTAAGAAAATATTACTTAGGAAAGCTACATTAGCCAGGATGTTATCATTTCAGGCTTGACACATGAGAAGCTCTTGTGATCCCATAGAAATGGTGATGGGTTTTCTGGCAAATCAAATCCTCCATTGAGTAGAGTATCAAAGCACCCCACCACACACAAATGCTATGTTCAAAACCTTGGTTTAGATCCCATCTATTTAATGCTAAAACTGCAGAAATTCATTTCAACTTTCTGAGATGACTCAGAAGGCTGCAGCATGGGGGAGGGGTCACCACCACTGGCATCCATTATCATTTCGATGGTCCTGCACCCCAGGGCTGGTTGACAGAATGCCAAAAAGATAAACCGCTTTTACTGTAATTCCCAGCCTGAAAAAAAGGGATTTACTAAGCAAATTAAGAGGGTGAAGAAACTTGCAAGGGGTGACATTTAGCGTACTCACGACACCAAACTTTTCAAGCACTTTAGAAGCACAATTTACATACAATTACAGGAAGGCTTCATTTATCCACCCTTGTCAGAGGAGGAGCAGTTTCACAGAAGTGGATTTTTCAGATAATGGTTGCTTCCCCCTAGAGGCACCAAGCCATCCTAGCCAGACCGGACTGTCCCCAGATGTACTGCAAACCTCCCGAAGCCTCTACATGATGAACACACAGCATATGGCTCACCTCTTTCGCATGAGTACAAGTTCCCATGACTACCTGTTACAGTTGTTGTTGTTTAGTCGCTAAGTCCTGTCCGACTCTTTTGCGACCCCATGGATTGTAGTCCGCAAGGCTCCTCTGTCCATGGGATTTCCCAGACAAGAATGCTGGAGTGGGTTGCCATTTCCTTCTGCAGAGGATCTTCCTGACCCAGGGAGTGAACCCACATCTCCTACATTGGCAAGTGGATGCTTTACCACTGAACCATCAGGGAAGACCCTTGCAGGTCTCTAAAATGATAATGCACCTGAAGTTACCCATTCACCACGTGGCTGCCTTTCATCATTCAGATCATGTTTATTGACCCTCTACTTCTGCCAGGTGCTGTTTTTATTGTTCTTTTTATCTCCTCTTTCCTGACTTCAGGTACAAAGAGTGGAGAAGGCTTACTGCTATTTCACCAGTCTGTTTTGTTTTATTGAATTTTTAAAATAAAAATATAGTTCATTTACAACGTGTGTTAGTTTCAAGTGTACAGCAAAGTAACTCGGTTTTATATACAGGCTTCCCTGGTGGCTCAGATGGTAAAGAATCTGCCTTCAAAGCAGAAGACATAAGAGATGCAGGCTGGATCCCTGGGTCAGGAAGATCCCCTGGAGAAGGAAATGGCAATCCCCTTCAGTATTCTTGCCTGGAGAATCCCATGGACAGAGGAGCCTGAGGGGCTACAGTCCTTGGGGTGGCAAAGAGTCGAACACGACTGAAGCTACTTAGCATGCACACACACAAGTATAAAACAGGTAAACAACAACGAGGGCCTAATGTCTAGCACAGGGAACTCCATTCAATATCTTATAATACCCTGTAATGAAAAAGACCCTGAAAAGAGTCTTTTATGTATATGAATATATATATTTATATGAAGTGAAAGTGTTAGTTTCTCAGTCTTTTCCAACTCTTTGTGACTCCATGGACTGTCGCATGCCAGGCTCCCTTGTTCATGGAATTCTCCAGAAAAGAATATTGGAGTGGGTTGCCATGCCCTCCTCCAGGGGATCTTCCCTACCTAGGGCTCAAACCCAGGTCTCTTATGTCTCCTGCATTGGCAGATAGGTTCCTTACCACTAGCAACACCTAGGAAACTCATTTTATATATAGTAGTGTGTATATGTTAATCCCAAGCTGCATTAAATCTCAGATTCCCTTACTCATTCCTCACCTCCCAGAAGGTGTCCCTACTTATATATTTGGTATCTATTCTTTTATAGACGTGTCTTTGTAAACTGCATAATGCTGCCTTATTTGTCTATATTCTAAATCAATATAAATGGTATCATGCTATAGCACTTTCTGCTACCCACTTTCCCCATTAAACTCCTTATCTCTAAGACAGACTTATCCTTCTTCTAAATGTTGCTTTGTATTCCATCTATATCCACATTTTATCTGGTGGATGCTCTGGGGTTAGATACCAACTCACCTCCAACTTCCTGCCTCAGAATCTGCACTGCCACGAACATCCCTGTATACCTACTCCTGAGGAAGAGTTCCTCTGGGGGTGAGACCAGGGCTGAGATGACAAGATCTCTAGGTTTACAAGTACTCTTGCCTGGAAAATCCCATGGACAGAGGAGCCTGGGGGGCTGCAGTCCATGGGGTCGCTAAGAGTCGGACATGACTTTCACTTTTCACTTTCATGCATTGGAGAAGGAAATGGCAGCCCACTCCAGTGTTCTTGCCTGGAGAATCCCAGGGACGGGGGAGCCTGGTGGGCTGCCGTCTATGGGGTCTCACAGAGTTGGACACAACTGAAACGACTTAGCAGCAGCAGCAGTTTCATAAGAGCTACCTGAGTCCTCACCAAAGAAGTTGTGCTAATTTATATGACATCGCTGACTCAATGGACTTGAGTCTGAGTGAACTCCAGGAGATGCTGAAGGACAGGGAAGCCTGGTGTGCTGCAGGTCATGGGATCACAAAGAGTCAGACAGGACTAAGCAACTGAACAACAAGCAGTTCATGAGGAGTCCTATATGCTCACATCATCAGCACAGGGTATTAATTTTTAAAAAAATCCAATCCAATGAAGATAAAATGGTACCTACTTGTTTAACTTTTTATCTTGCCAAGTATGAGACTGTCCACCTCTCCATAGGCACTGTACCCATGGTGAATCGCCTAGTCATTTTCCCCTCCAAATCTGTCACCCCCAGTTAACTATCTTTGGTGACCTTCAGCAAACTGAGATGCTTCTTCTTGATGTAGTAAATACATTCCTTCCTGTTTTCTGTGGTTCTATTCTTTTTCCCACTAATCTCATCTGTCCCTTTCAAGCCCCTCCATATTTTTTCCCCTAATCCCCCACCAAACCCAATTCCACACCTGGCCGTATTTCAGGCATCTGGCATGCCCTTTTCTCCTGTGCTCTGCCAGCAAATTCCTACTTAGCCCTTCAGTGAGATTCTTGCCTTTTACTCCAAGTTCACACATCACCCTTGCTTGCATTTCTGTTTAACTCCCATTGCAGCTCTTCATCTTGTAAAGGTAGTCAGGGTGATCTCCATCTCTCCTCATAAGATGAAAAGCTCCTTGAAGGCAGGGCTTGAACTCCACTGGGCTTTCCATTCCTGGGATGAGCAGCACAGATAAGCAAATAACAGGTAATCAGTTAAGTGTCTATCAAACAAATTAAACAGATCTTTAAAAAAGTATACAGCTAAAAAGTTAGCTAATCTCCAGCTAGAGTTCATATGATCTACTGAAATAAGCTGAAAATGAAAGAAAACTCCAATGTCAAGCCCAGCTAGAATCTTTCCCCATGGAGCAAGTGAAAGCCCTATAGAAGGAATTCATTCAGCGAATCCAAGGCTCTGGACTGAACTGGTTTCTACAGGATAGATGTAGATGTGAGAGGAGAAAAGGGGGAGGAGGGAAGATGCTAGAACTTATCTCTGCCGGGCGAAGATGTCTAGATCATCCCATTCCACAAGGGTGCACCTTTTGTGCTCTGGTTATTTACTGCTGCATAACCAACCATCACAAATAGTGCTGATAGCAATGGCAGTGATTTATTATCATCTCTTCCAGTTCTGGGGTTGACTGGGCTCAGGTGGCCAGTTTTTGCTTCAGGGGTGGGTGAGTGGGCAGTTCAGTTCAGTTCAGTTCAGTCGCTCAGTCGTGTCCAACTCTTTTCGATCCCATGAATCGCAGCACGCCAGGCCTCCCTGTCCATCACCAACTCCCGGAGTTCACTCAGACTCACGTCCATCGAGTCAGTGATGCCATCCAGCCATCTCATCCTCTGTCGCCCCCTTCTCCTCCTGCCCCCAATCCCTCCCAGCATCAGAGTCTTTTCCAGCCAAAGTACTGGAGTTTCAGCTTCAGCATCATTCCCTCCAAAGAAATCCCAGGGCTGATCTCCTTCAGAATGGACTGGCTGGATCTCCTTGCAGTCCAAGGGACTCTCAAGAGTCTTCTCCAACACCACAGTTCAAAAGCATCAATTCTTCGGTGCTCAGCTTTCTTTCAGTGGGCAAGCATTACAGTCAAACGGAGGCTGTAGCTGAAAGCATCGTCTTTGTCTGGTATGTGGGCTTGGTCAGCTAAGGGCTGGAAAACTGGGTCCCTAGAACAACTCTCAAGGTGATCTCTCCTTAAAGTCTCCAGCATGGGGGCTTAAGGATAGCCAGACTTCTTATTCGGCAGCTCAGGGCTCCAAAGGTGTCTGAAGAGGTAGAGAAGAAGAGCAAGGGAGCCAGGAAGAAGCCCTTCACCTTTTATGATGGAGCCTTGGAATTCATGGAGCATCACCCCCACCGTATTCTGTTCATTGAGGCAGTCAAAGGCCTGCCCAGGGCCATGGGGATGGGAAACAGACCTCACATTTTGATGGCAATAAGCAAAATTTGGAAAGACCGTATGGGAATTAAAATATGACTGAGGCCATTTTTGGAAAATAATAATTGACCATAACTTGCATGTATTTAAACCAAAACCAGGCTGAAAGTCCATCATCTGTATCTCAGAGCCTCAGTCACTCCATCTACACAGTGAAGAAGTTGGGTCATGACACTGGTTCCAGCAACTTTTATTTAGCACATCTTTTTTTTTTTTTTTTTCAGTGAAGCAAAGATGAATATTTTTAATGATAAAGGGTACAATTCACAAAGAAGATAGACATCGTAAACCATTAAACACCTAACAACAAAGACACATAAAGCTTTTGCTTTATGTATTTTTTTCTGATTTTTATCAGAAGAAATATAAGGGAAAAGAAAAGAATATACAATGAGACATACTAACATTTCTCTTTGAATATTTTATCAAGTGCAGAAAAGTAAGAATAGGAGCATCTTGAATGATGCCATTAATAATTTAAATATGATAGATCTATATTTAATTAATTTATACTAATCATATCCTACACAAATATATTTAAAATTTTGTATCTCATATGTGGTTATTAGATGTCCTTAACACATGTTTTTTGAAATTCAAAATACAGATCAGGAAACAACAAAGTTGTTACTTTAGAATAAAGTTAACACAAAGCCTCACCCCTTTAGCTGCCTGTTTCCACAGCAAGCCTCTAAGCTCCCTTTCAGCTGGCATTTTCTCTACTTTGACAATTGCCTGTCTTCCAGGTAGAACCCAGGTCCCAGGAAGGATCGGGCTTCTTCTCTGGCTCCCCAACTTGTGCCTCTAAAGTTCAGAAACTCTGCTTCTGCCGCCATTGCCATGACCAGCCTGCAAGCTGATTGATTTGACCCAACAGAGATAGATTGGTGAAATCACCCTCGCAATAGGTGCCGGAGAGTAATGGTACCCAGGAGGGACAGGTAAGCAAAAAGGGAACAAACCCAGGCAATTTCCAGACATCTCCACTGCCCATTACTTTGTTCACTTAAATAAACAAATAACCCCCAGGCAATCAGCAGCCAGAACCTCAGCCGCTGCAGGAATGATTTCCTTTCACTAGACGCAGAGACTAATCAATGTCCCTTAATCGCACCACCACGTGCCCTGAACAGCACACGCACACTCCCAGCCAGCACTCCACTTCTGGGCATCTGTTCCACACAGGTGGATGTGAAGCTCCTCCGCCCCCATTTCCACCCTCCTAAAGCACTGAGGAGAGGAACCCAGCCCCTTCCCACAAGTCTGGGGTCTCAGGGAGAAAAGGAAGCAGATGCAGCCCAGGGTGCCTGAAATGGAGGCAACAGTGAAGTGTGAAAGGGCTCCTGGGAGTGGGACCGTCCATAAGAATACACGGAGAGCATCTTCCATCACCTCTCGCCTGCTGCCTGGAGCCAGGAGCGGGCTGGGGTGTGGGGTGTGGGGGTGGGGCATAAGGAAACACCAGGTCCATCCACAAGCAGTCTCTCTGTCAACCTCGAGAGTTTGAGAGTCTGCTCTGTGATTCTTGAATGTGTCTGGGAACTACTGCTAGTGAGGTTGTGGACACAGTTCTCCTTTTCCTACTGAATGGATTCCTTGGGGGCTAAAATCATGTTGACCCTTGGGCCAGATGACCAGGGAATGACCCCTTTTGACAGGCCAGAAACCACCTTCTCTCACTTTGGCTATATTTCCAACTCCAACACCTTACCCACAGGCCCATCCTGAGGCTTGGGGGAGTTTTTAAGGGTCCCACCTTCCCAGACTTGACTTATAGGACAGTGGCACCATCTCAGATTATGAATTCTGTGAGCAGCTCAGCATCGCTGTCAGTGTCCATCTCTGAAATGTCCATGAAGAGAGCCCCACAGATAATTCTGTCTTATCTCCCACGGCAGGAGAACATGACGTTCTAACTCAGTAAATCTCAAATATCTGTCATTTCATATTACCACCATGATTCCGGCCTGACCCTACATTTTATTTAATTTTTTTCTTTAGATAGGCTCACTTTCATAGAAAAAAACAGAACACATTTATTTTGAAAGAAAACTTTTTATCACTGCTCAAACTGGAAAATCGATATTGCAGGCCATAAATAGACCATGACTATAAAAATAAGCACAATGGGAGTTCATGGTGGATTAAACACAAATGCTTTACTCTGCTCGTCACTGAAACCCTAAGAAAATGACAGTTAAGGAATAAGAAAACAAAAAGACATAAAGTCACAGGACCGAAAGAGAACAGAAGAGGAAGACAGCAAATGACAGATTTCAAGCAAATTTTGGAGACTAGTGAGAAAATGGATCAAGAAGAATTGACATCTAGGTCTGAGAGAAAAGAAGCAGAGAGATAAGCTGCTCTGAGTAGCAGTGCCTGGGAAGGCTCCAGGAAAGGCTGGAGCTCAGGTATGGCTAACACTAGCAGAATTAATGGAAAGCCTGAATTAGAATATGTCAGATCCCTAGATTTCTTCTCCCACCAATTCCTTGCCAGGCATCACTTCTAGCAGAAGATGGGAAGTTTGTTATTTGGGGAAGATGATTACAAATGAGTTCTTCCATCGTTAAGAGAATGTTACAAAGCACATTCTAAAAGTTGAAAAGGCAACTAACTACAAAGACAAATCCTTAGTATTTTATGACCTGGGTGGTACACTGTCCTTGGGCAATGGGTGTGCATACACTAAAATGGTAAGCCTGGGGGATACTGCGGGCATTGAAACTTCTGCAATACTCAAGTCATAAAAGAGATTACATTCCATGAAATAGAAACACAAGAGTATAAAAAGGAACATCCAAAGAACAGAGAAAGGGCAAAAATGTGGAGAAGAGCAGATAGAGGATGAAAAACAGGTGCATTGCTACAGGTCTGCTATCTGAATAACAGACCTTCTAGAGTCAAAAGAAACAGGATACAGAGGGGAGGAAATTATGAAAGAAATAATTCAAGAAAATTTCCCAGAAACGGAAGGCTTTCGTTTTCAGATTCAATGGGCCCCACTGAGGATCCAACAGGATGAACAACTGACTACACCAAAGGATATCATCGTGAAATTTCAGAGTGACAGGAATAGGAAAAAAACCTAGGATATTGAATCATATGCCTTTGAATCACTCAATATCCTATGATAAACCATGATGGAAAAGAAAATAAAAATAATGTATATATTGTATAACTGACACTTTGCTGTACAACAGAAATTGACACAGCATTGTGAACCAACTATACTTCAATTTAAAAGAAAAGAAAAAGAAAGAAAAGCCTAAACTCTTCTACAGCGGGGGAAAAACAGAAACAAAACAAAACAATAGCAAAACCAGGTCACATATATTAAGGAATTGGGAATGGATGAGGCAATGGACTTTTCCTCAGCAACACTAGAAGCCAATGGAATAATACTTTTAGAATTCTGAAAGAAAATTACTTCAGTGCTTGAATTTTATACACAGCCAAACTATCAATCCAAGGGAAGGGAATAATAAACACTTTTTTTTTAAAGGGATGTCAGATCAGATGTCAAAAATGTGCACTCTTTCTCAGGAACATATCAAAGGGTATGCTCCATCAAAACAAGGTAGTAAATCAAGAAAGATGAAGACATGAGATCCAGGGCAGAGGCGCTCATGCACAGGTCGGGGCAAAGGGAAGTCCCTGGGGACAGCTGTGTTGTAGGCCCAGGGAGCAAGGGGATCAGATGGGGCAGGAGGGTGGCTGGCTCCGGGAGGGGTGTCTCCAGGAAAAATGGAACTGACAGACTAACTGACAGGTGTGGCCGGGTGTAAAATTGGATTGAGAGCCTTTGTACAGAGCGACTGGAGGGTGTGGGAAGAGTCACCCGGGCATTTTAAGAAAGCCAAGCCAAAGGCCAAGAAAGGATGACATCCTCCAAGACACTATCAGACCAAGCTGTGAATATTCACACGTTTATCATAAGATAAATACTAAAGCTGGATTTAATAAAAAATACAACAACCAATGGTGGGAAGTTGGAAGGAAGGGGAAACATATGTCAGTGAGAAGGGGTCTAAGAGACCATTGTTTATATTGGGAAATAATACCTATCTGTTGTATGAAAAAATCAGGAGACATAAAAAAGAAACGTATCATTCAAAAGTATAGAGGGGAAAAAACCCTGAAGAAACAGCTCAAAGAATTGACAGCAGTTGCTTTGGGGGATTGGTGTTTGAGGGCTGGAAGGGAGGGGTGGACCAAGGGGCCTGCTGTTCATTACAGGCTTTGTACAATTCAGCTCTGGGTTAAGCAATGTTTATGTGTTATTTTGTCACAACTTTTCAAAGGATCAAACATGAATACAACTATAACAAAACAAGATGATCCGATTTTCACTAGACATTGTTGTCTGTTCAAAGCTCTGCACTCAAGGCCTGCTCTTTATCTATAAAAGGATATTAGGGAAAATTAGACGGTGGTGAGAAAGAGTTATCACCCAGTAGTGACTTCTCCCAGGCAGGTAGTCAGAAAGACAGGAAGATTTTCAAAGCTAGCTCTCCAAATACTATGAACATGACCTGTTGCTAAGAGATAGCTGAGTTTATAGCTTACTAAGCAAGGGAGACCATCATCTTGGCAGAGTTCTAGTTGTATCTCAAAAAAGGAGGAGTGGATCAGAATTTACTGAAACGTGGAAGAATTGGAGGCCCTCGCAATGCAGGGACTTGAATAAGATTGGGTAAGAACCAGGAGATAACATTTTGGAATTAGTGAAACAGCAAGGTAAGGATTTTGAGAAGACAGATGGAAAATAATTTTTGGGCACAAACTACCGGCCATACCACCCAGAATAAGTCTGATCTCAGCTGATCTCAGAAGCTAAGCAGGGTTGGGCATGGTTAGTACTTGGATGGGAGATTGCCTGGGAATACCGGGTGCTACAGACAGGTGGCACAGTGGTAAAGAATCTCCCTGCAGTACAGCATGCAAGAGACATGGGTTCCATCCCTGCATTGGGAAGATCCCCTGGAATAGGAAATGGCGACCCACTCCAGCATTCTTGCCTGGAAAACTCCATGGATAGAGGAGTCCATGGGGTTGCAAAGAGTCAGACACAATCAATCATGCGTGCACGTGCACACGCATGCACACACACACACACACACACACACACAGAGCACAAACTGCTTGTGAATGCTTTCACTGAAGAAGTGATGGTTCTTTCAGAAAGTCCAAACATCTTCTTGAGCAGAACAGTCCCAGAAAAGTCCAGTCAGGCTAAAGAGGGTGGAATAGCAAAGTTGTGCCAATGTGGACAGTGAAGTACGGCTTAGTTCTCAGCCCCTAGGCAGAGCATGGGGCAGGGGATGGTTTGGATTCCTAAAGACAAAAAAGAAAGAATAATTGACCAATATTAATGAACGCCACCTCGGTGTATTATCTTTGTACCAAGGAACCTTGGCTCACATTTAGGGATAAAACAAGTATTGTAGTATACAAAGTGTTACTACTGGGGAATGTTAAGTACACTCTGGTTATTATTATGTCTTAAAACTTGAGGGCCTGAATCTTGATGATCTCCATCTTCCTTCAGTGATTCAGAAATAGGGAGAAAAAGAGAGAGAGAGAGAGAGAGGCTCAGCCTCAAAGCCATCGCGGGCACCGCAGCTGCCTTGCAGAGCCAGCTTGAGGCCAGTCCCAGCCTGTCCCCATCTGGCTGTAGAACAGGGTATCCAGGGCTCTTGCGTTGGGGCCTTTTCAGGTTTGCAGCGTCCTGGGTACTTGGTGTTTGAGACATTTCATTCCATTTTGTGTATACCTGTATGCTGTGCTGTGTTTAGTCACTCAGTTGTGTCCAGACTCTTTGCAACCCCATGGACTGTAGCCGACCAGGCTCCTCTGTCCATGGGCTTCTCCAGGTAAGAATACTGGAGTGGGTTGCCATGTCCTCCTCCAGGGAATCTTAACCAACCCAGGGACCAAAACCAGTTCTCCTGCATTGCAGGTGGATTCTTTACCATCTGAGCCACCAGGGAAGCCCATATACCTATATACATACACACATATATGTATATATTGTTGTTGTTCAGGGGGTACGTCGTATCAGACTCTTTGCCACCCCATGGACTGTAGCACGCTAGGCTTCCCCGTCCTTCACTATCTCCCGGAGTTGGCTCAGATTCATGTCTATTGAGTCAGTGATGCTATCCAAGTATCTCATCCTCTGCTGCCCCCTTCTCTTTTGCCTTCAGTCTTTCCCAGAGTCAGGGCCTTTTCCAATAAATCAGCTCTTTGCATCAGGTGGGCAAAGTATTGGCTCTTTGGCTTCAGCATCCATTCCTCCCAATGAATATATACAATTTTTAAATTGTTAATCCACTAAAAGATTTTGAATAATATACAGTGGAAGGCCACAAGGGCATAATATGTCATTAGATATTTGCTCCTCACTTTTCCTGGCCCATCCCAGGTGGGAGTAACAGGGACCGTGAGACCCCTTAGGGGTCCATCAGAACACCCGAATGGGGGATCTGGGTCCTGATAGCCACGGTTTGTAAGTGCTGCCTGCCAACTGTTCATATACCTGCTTCTGAGGTTCTCCCCTTCTGGAGAGGGGGTGCTGAGGATCTTCTTACCCCACCTATAAAGTTCATTTTCTGATGAAAACAGGATGGAGCCTAGTTATTTATTTTCAGAAACAATCTGTGAGCCTACATCTTCAGCCTCCTCCTTGCAAAGTCCTGGGGGCAGCCTCCAAGGCCTCACTTGCCAGGCCAACATCCCTCTTCCTGTCCTACATTCAGGCACCCAGATAAAGGGATAAGTCTGGTGGGATTTTTATTGCTGTTCAGTTGCTAACTCGTGTCCAACTCTTTGCATGTCCATGGACTGTAGCATTCCAGGCTCCTCCACTATCTCCTGGATTTTGCTCCAGTTCATACCCATTAAGTCAGTGATTTTTAGACTCTAAAAAATCAGTGAGGCAGGGAGCCTTCTTCAAGAAAGCCACAGAAGGAATGTCACAACTGCCATCCCTTGACCTGCAAATCACTTTTTCTCAAAGAAGCCGCAACACGACCTGGGGTGAAGTTTCTATCAGATTCCAGCTTGAGGGGCCAATGGTGGGGAGGGTTGTTTTTAAAGTTTAATCCACTCATAGAGGCGTTGGGGTGGGAAGGAACCTGTAGCAAGCTGTCTGCATCAGCTATTGCCTGGAAAACAAAAAACAAACAAAACCAAACAACAACAAACCCAAAAGGAATTGAACAAACAAAAAAAACACTTTCTTTAGATTTTTTTTTTTAAAGTCAGGTTCATTTTGGTGGAGGCTGGGAGGGACCAACACCCAGCTTGCCTGGAAGCCTCAGTAGGGCGGGGGTTGCCTCACTTACCTCCCCCAATCCCTGCCCACCCCACCCGCTAGACCCAGAACAAGACAGGAGATTTGTGACCGCTGATGTGTGGCCCGTCCCAATGAAGGAGGCTTTTCTTTAACCAAGTAGCGGGCGGTGTCATCTTCCCCTGAGTCGGAATCATTCACTATTAGCACAATGTGTTATTATTGTATTTTTAATTGAAATGTAAATTCTGGGAACTCTCTGACCCAATTTACTCCCAGGGAAAAAAAGGGCAAAATTCTCATTTTCAAGGCTCTAGAAATGCAAGTTAGTGTTATTAATGATTAAGCTCTTTTTCTCCTCCACCTCTCCGCCTGCCTGCTGTGGGGTGGAGGCCGGAATGGGGACCTTCTTATCCGGGCACAATGGTAACATTACCCCATCCTCCCTTCCTGGGGCATTTGATCTCAAGGTAGATCCTGGGTGGGAAGCTCACATATTTCCCCCCTCGCCGGTCCTGGGTTCACACCTGGACCGGGAAATGGCCCGAGTGCCCAGATGCGGTTTCAGGTTTTAAATGACGACGACGATGATTGATATGCGATTAAATGATTGATCTGAAGCGATTACTGTCCCGTCTATTTTAAAGAAACTCTCTTTGTCAAAACAGAACCAAGTGGAGACAGGAGGATTCAGGGCTCGATTCAGACTTTGCCCGCAAACAGTGTACACTCACACCCCACTGGCTGATAATTCTAGAACTGACGCTAGAATTCAAAGGGCAATGAAGATTTGCAGCGCGGACTCGACAAGCAGAGTCCAGAGCGGGCATTAGGGCTACCAACAAATATTGACTGAGGACCTGTAAAGTATCAAGCAGGAAGCCATGGGTGAAAACACAAAGAATGCTTTTTTAAAGGTTGTACTCCATTTAAGAGTTATTAGAAAATATTGGCTATATTCTGTACTATACAGTGTATCCTTGTAGCTTATTTTATATATAATAGTTTGTTCCGCCCACTCTCCTAAGAGTGTGTATTGCCTCTCCCCACTGGTAACCGCTAGTTTGATCTCTCTATCTGTGAGTCTGTCTCTTTTTTGCTACATTCACTAATTTGTTGTCTTTCAAATACTTTACATAAGTACCTTTGATTTCTTCCCTAAGTGACAGCTCAAATGTCACCATCTAAGTAAGAGAGGCATTCCCTACTACCCAGTCTCAGGCTCCCCAACTCCCATCACTGTCTCCTGGCCTTTTAAATATTTTCTTCTTAGGGCTGATCATTCCTGGAAATTCTCTCATTCACCTATCCATTTATTTACGGCACACCTACCCTGACCAGCTTGCTCCCACTAGAATGTTAAGTCCTGCGAGGCCCTTCCCTTGACTGCCATGTTCTTCAGATTACCCCTAGAACAAGTACCTGACGCCTACCAGTGATGGAGTCTTTATTAATCCGAGGGTGACGATGGTATACAAAGCGCAAAACGTCCATCCATCCCAGAAACCTACTGTGTCACCTGAACTCCATATACCTACTATGTGCTTCAGAAATGAATCAACACAGCCTAGGCCCAGAGGCACCTCAGAGTTAGAGCAAAAGACAAGTAATAAATGCAGCTCAGTGTGTTCATGTTGTGGACCACAGTTCTCAACCAGGCTGATTTTCCATCCCTCCCAGGGGGTGCCGGGTGCCATCTGGTGATCTTTTCAGCTGCCATTCTTGGGGGAGATGCTACTGGCCATCTAGTGGGTGGAGGTCAAGGAGGCTAAACATTCTGCAAGTGTAAACAATTAAGATGAAGAATAAACAATTTTCTGGTCCAAAATGTCAGTAGTGCCAAGCTTGACAAACTCTGTTATAGACAAAGAATCATGGGAAAGTGAAAGTTGCTCAGCCGTGTCCTACTCTGCGACCCCCTGGGCTATACAGTCCATGGAATTCTCCAGGCCAGAATGCTGGAGTGGCTAGCCTCTCCCTTCTCCAGGGAATCTTCCCAACCCAGGGATCGATCCCAGGTCTCCCACATTGCAGGTGGATTCTTGACCAGCTGAGCTACAAGGGAAGCCTAAGAATACTGGAATGGGTAGCCTATCCCTTCTCCAGGGGATCTTCCTGACCCAAGAATCGAACCAGGGTCTCCTGCCTTGCAGGCAGATTCTTTACCAACTGGGTTATCTGGGAAGCCAAGAATCACATATAGAATTCATTATGGAGGCAAACCTAGGGTGAAGGTAGAATTCCTCGGCTAATGGTCTTGGTGGGTCTTGCAGAAGAGATGGGCAGGGGCATAGCACCATCACACCCATAACTCTGGGAGTCACCTCTAACTCAAGCCAGAAGAACGAGGCTCTAGAAACTCACTAACCCTCTCTCACTTATCAGTTTAGACAAGCAAACTCTTCTGATGCGTGCATGCATGCTCAGTCTCTTTTGTCATGTCCAACACTATGTGACCCTGTGGACTGTAACCCACTAGGCTCCTCTGTCCATGGGATTCTCCAGGCAAGAATACTGGAGAGGGTTGCCATGCCTTCCTCCAGGGGATCTTCCCAACCCAGAGATCGTACCTGTGTTTCCTGTGTCTCCTGCTTTGCAGGTGGTTTCTTTACCGCTGAGCCACTGGGGAAGCCCAACTCTTCTAATAGGAATCCCCTAATTTACTCTATTATCTTATAGAAGGAAAGGTTGAGACCCTGATAAGACTATAAGATCACCTCGTAACCCTTTGGTTAAGGAAGGATGTTAAAGTCCCTGGTTACAAAGGGGAAGACAGTCTAGTGCAGGAATCTGGGGGCATCTTCTCTTTAATTTTTTCTTGAAGTAAAGGAACAAGGGATGTCCTTTGTGACCTGGATGGCTCACACTCACAAGTCAGCCAGGACCAGCTCCAACATCCCTTTTACTTCAGTCCTACCTCTTTGCTGAAGCAAGAATTTGCCAGGGAAGAGATGAGAGCCTTCTAGCTCACGCTTTTCATGTTATACTAAAATGAGCTATTTGTGGCTTCCTAGAAACAAAATAAAAATAAATACAAGATAAGAGGAGAAATGATTGGTGAAACCAAGCAGGAGGCAGGGATCTGAGACGTGGAGACTTCTTTGAGTGAGAGAGGGTGCCCTAGTCCAACACGAGTGAGCTGGGTATTGTCTGTTATTGGACGATCCCCAGGTTGAATCTTCGGGGGTGTGTGGTTTTCTTTTTAAAGAAACTTGGCATTTCATTACATCTACTTTTAGACCATAGATCAAATGCTCAAGGCAGGCTTGTGGTGGGGTGGGAGAGAGTCAAGGATGATGTAGGGAAAGTCAAGTGATGGGTGGCAGGGAATAAAGCCATGAAGAGTCACTTCCTTTGGGGACACCACCTTCTCAGAGCCTGGGACTATAATGGTGTGGGTTTACAAGGCAGGAGTCAGAATTGAACTGAAAAAGCATCTGCCTCCATGTCACCCTGTGAGCTCAGAACAGACATCGCAGGGTCCCCACACGGTCACCTCCCTGAGCAGATGTCCCCTGCCATGTGGACTGAGCCAAGTTCCCATTTTTGTAGACAGAGAAGACAAAGTGGAGAGATGCCAAGAGCTTTCTCTGGAGGCAGAATCCTTCCATTTATCAGTGAGCTTGCAACAGATCCCAGCTCTGTGCCAGGTACAGGGGGTGGGCATGGGGGTGATAGAAAAGAAGTTGTTCCACCACCCACGACTGTGTCCTCTAGCTGAAGCAAGGTATATGTGTCAATTAAATAGTAGCAATTGACTCTTGAGAGTCCCTTGGACTGCAAGGAGATCAAACCAGTCAATCCTAAAGGAAATCAAGTCTGAATATTCAGATTGGAAGGACTGATGCTGACGCTCCAATACTTTGTCTACCTGATGCAAAGAGCCAATTCATTGGAAAAGACCCCAATGCTGGGAAAGATTGAGGACAGGAGGAGAAGCAGGCGACAGAGGATGAGATGATTGGATGGCATCATCGACTCAATGGACATGAGTTTGAGCAAACTCCAGGAGATGATGAAGGACAGGGAAGCCTGGCGTGCTGCAGTCCATGGGGTTGCAAAGAGTTGGACATGATTGAGCGACTGAACAACAGCAACAATTTCTAAGTGGCCCCAAGGAAGAAGTCATGCTTTAAGAGTCCAGGGAAGAGAGAGAGCTCTGGGCTGGTGAGTGGTCAGAGAAGCTTCTTAAAGATGGTAGATATCTGTTCTGGGGTCTCTTTGAGAGACAGGGCTCTCTGGACCCTGCCCTGAGGGTAGTTCTGGAAGATTCAAACGAAGAACTAACTATGCCCCAGGCTATGAGGAGCTTTCGGAGAAGGAGGTTCTCAGGAGTCCATCCTTCTATCCCAAGTGCATTCCAGGCAGCATCACTGATGGACCCAAAAGCACCTCAAATCCAACACCTCCCAGTCTGAACTCTCATCCCCTCCCAAGGCTCTGGCTTGTCCTATAATAACTGTCCCATGGAATGACACCAATGTCCACTCATTCACCAAGCCAGAAATGGGGACGGCATCTTAGACTCCTCCAACTCCTTCAACCATTTCTCTTTAAAAAAAAAAAAATTAATTTATTAATTTATTTGGCTGTGTCTGCTCTTGGTTGCAGTGCGCGAGATTTTCATTGCTTCGCATGGGCTCTTCAGTTGTGGCTCAAAGGCTTAGTTGCCCCGCAGCATGTGGGATTAGTTCTCCAACCAGGGATTGAACCCTCATCCCGTGTAGTGCAAGGTGGATTCTCAACCCCTGGACCACCAGGGAAGTCCCACCTTCATCCACTTCTAAGAGCCCACTGCCCATGTGATCCCCTTAATATCTCCTCTCTCTGCTGCAGTGATGACTTAGACTTCTGTCGCCTCTTGCCCAGTTACCCAATCAGTGTCTTAATTTATTTTTTTTATCCAGCTTGAATTCCTTCATATATATTCCTTCCTGAAGGAGCTTCCTATGGTGTAGATCTGATCATTAAAAACAGCTAATGTATAGCTAGATAGCAGTTACTAGGTACCTGGCTCAGGCCCTAAGCCTTTCATCTCCCCTGTAACTTTTGCAGCTACCCTCTGAGATGGGAATTACTTGAGAAGGACTTGAAGGCTTAGAAGAATGAGATGCACATAGTTGAGTCTTGAGCCATGCCTAGTGCCTGAGATCAGACTCGCAGCTGCCTATGATTGCCATGCTGAAAATTCTCCCATGGAGCCTCAGTGCTTTCTGGATGGGAATGGACCTTGTCTAATCTTGGAGCATCATTTCCTACCCCTCCATCTTCTTCTGTCCTCCCATTATGTCTCACCACCATGTGCTCACCAATGTAAACTACCAAAAGTAACCTGCCATGTTTTTAAAGAAACAGGCCATCCTTGACCACAAGCCCTCCTCCAGCTGGTTATCACCACATGCTCAAGGCTTCCTGCAAACACCACTTCCTCCGTGAAGCCTTTCCCACGTGGTCCAGGTGAAGGGTGCTACCTCTGTGCCCCAAAGTGCCCCAGGCATCTGTCACAAGTCTTCTATTATACTGCAATCATCTCCATGTATTTGTAGAAACCAGAGTGTGAATTCCTTGAGAGCAGGAACCATGTCTTTCTTTTCTTTTCCCTAGAAGTGATGGGCATATGGTAGATACCTGGCAAACAGTTGTTCAGTGACTATATGAAGCATGTCTTTAAAACAGCAGTCCCCAACGTTTTTGGCACCTAGGGACTGGTTTCTAGGAAGACAATTTTTCCATGGACCAGGGCATAGTGGGGGTGGGGGAGTGGTTTCAGGATGATTCAAGTGCATGACATGGAATTGATTGTACACTTTATTTCTATCATTATCATATTAGCGCCACTGCAGATCATCAGGCATTAGATCCTGGAGGCTGGGGACCTTTAAAACATAGATAGTTAGAATATGTGTTCATTTGAAATTTGCAAACTTTCAGCTGTGGAGAGAGAGACAGAGACACAGAAAAGACAGAGACAAGGAAAGAGACTCAGAGAGTCAGACAGAGAGAGACAAGGGAAATATGCATGGTGGAAGAGGTGTTCCTACCACATTGCTAGCTGAGATATCCAGGCCATCTTGGAGATTCTACAGTCTCAAGGCTGCAAAGAGACAGTGAAGGTTTAGGGATAAAGGAGACCATAACTTCTGTATTTTTAAGCCTGGTATCTTAACCAAATATTATCACAGGGCATGAAATCACACACAGGACTCAGCAGCACACATGAGCTTTATTACCATCATGTAGGGAAGTCTGACAGCATGGGTTGGCATCCTACCTCTGCCATGGGCTTGCTGGGTGACCTCAGACAAGTTCCCAAACCTCTCTCTACCTCTGTATCCTCATCACAAAATAGAGAAATAAAAATATCAACCTCTGGGGATTTCTGTGGCTAGAAAATCAAATACGTAAAGCAAAGCCTCTGAAATTGGAGGCTAATATCATCATTGCACACCTAATATCACTGCAAATAGTGACACATTTCAGTAGAGAAATTTGTCTAAGAAATTCATGGCACTCCTTTCTGATTAACGGAGACCTCCCCAGAAAATTACAGTGGTAGGGAGGGAAGGCACGGAATCATTTGTGCAGGAAGCTACATCTGCTGAAAAATCCATAAACTAGGAGTTAAACCCAATCATCAGCTAGTGAAGAAGAACTATTTGATACTTTCTCGCTGTGTGAGCTCAAAAATCCTGCCATCTTGGGGAGCAAGAAAGCCCCACATTCGGTAACTCGGGATTAAAAGACTGTCGATAGCTTGTGACAGGCGCTTCCTGAGAAATGCATCCTGGTCAAATAGCAGCAATCATTAAATATATGAGGATCAGTCAATTTAATCTGTTCTTTTCATATAGATTGATTGGGTTAGCAAAGTAACCGAGCTGGGAGACAATTGACATTTCTGCATCCTTTTCAGACAGCTGGGGAGGGGTGCGGGTGAGATGACTTGCAGAAGTCCATCCCTCCCCACTCCTCCCTAGGGGCTGCCCCCCAAATTTCCACCTGGGCCTCGGTTTAAGCAGGATAAGGAGTTCACCAGGTCTGGGGGAGGGTCAAAGGCACAGACATCCAGGGTGATGTCCAGCGATTCCCAGGAATGGTCCTAAAGAAATTCCTCCTCCTCCCTCCTTCCTACCGACTTGCTCGAATTGCAAGACCCACCTGTGAAGGAGCCACTGAGCCCTGCAAGCCAGTGGCCCTGAAAAGCCTCCTCCAGCCAGTTCTACAGCAAAGGAAACAAGAAGTCAGTGTTAACTTGACACGGGCAGTAGAGCTCAAGGAAGCCAAAGCTGGGTTTCTACTCCTGGAACATTTCCCAGAAGGAAATCACAAGAGTGATGCTGCTGCCTTGAGAAGGTTTGGTGGGTGGGTGGAGAGACGAGAGAGAGACTCAAGGCCTGTCCATCACCACTTTCCATCACCACTACCTGGGGGGAGGTACAGACTCCTTCCTTGGGGTACAACCTACTTTTGGCTTCTACGCCACCCCTGTTTCTCAGAGCTGGAGAGGATCTACTGAGACCTTGGCTTTCTGTGGCCTGAGTCACATTCCTGAGGCCCCACAGATTTCAGCACAGAATGGTAGAAGGTTCTACACCCAGTACCTGCATGCCTGGCCTGTGTGTGTGTGCGTGCTAAGTCGCTTCAGGTGCCAGGCCTCTCTGTCCATGGGATTCTCCAGGCAAGAATACTGGAGTGGGTTGCCATGCCCCTTTCCAGCAGATCTTCCCGTCCAGGGATTGAACTGGCATTTCTTATGTCTCCTGCATTAGCAGGTGAATTCTTTACCACTAGCATCACTTGGGAATTCTCTCCACTTTTCTTTTTTCTTCATTTCAAAGAATGTTACTATTTAATCTAAGTAGTTGAATTTATGAGTGTAGAGTTGTTAGTAGTATTTTTTTAGTAACCTGTTATGATATTGTCTTTTTTGTGTGTGATGAGCTAGGTATACCAGCTTGTTTTACTTTTTAATTTTTTTAATTGGTGAAAAATTGCTTTACAATTTTGTGTTGGTGTCTGCCTTACAACAATGCAAATCAGTCATAATTGTTGATACATATACACGTCCCTCCCTCCCCTCCCCTCATTCCACCCCTTTAGGTCATCAGAGAGTGCTAGGCTGGACCCCTGTGTTATTTAGCAACTTCCCAATAGCTATGCATTTTACACATGACAGTGCTTATAGGTCAATGCTACTTTCTCAGCTCTCTCTACTTTCCTATCTCGGTGTTCCAGAAAGTGTGAGCAGCTACTCAGCCCTGGTGCAGGTACAGCCCTGGAGTCCAGTTGGTTGTCCTCACACCCCCAGGGGCTACCCTCCACCAGTGGAAGTGGGAGTCAGTAGATGATCCAGCCTCATTCCCTGGGAAGCCAACACTGAGCTGAGTCCTGTGTGGTCCCCAGCAGTCCCCACGGCAATGGGACCTCTCTGCCCCTGGCAGCAATCAGCTCAACAACTTTATTTGGTTTTCCTATCTTTCCTCTCACACTCTGCCCTCTCCTTCAACTTGTCTCCTGGGACCATATCTCAAGTTACCTTCACCCAAGTCTTATTCTTAGGCTCTGCTTTGGGGGGAATCCTAACTTCAGACACAAAGGAAATGGAAGATCAGGAGCTCTTCCGGAGAAGTATCTTTGAGAGCCCATAGATGGGTTCGGGCTTCCCCAGTGGCTCAGCGATAAAGAATCTGCTGGCAATGCAAGAGACTCTGCTTCGATTCCTGGGTCAGGAGGATCCCGTGGAGAAGGAAATGGCAACCTATGGCATCCAGTGTTCCTGCCTGGGAAATCCCACGGACAGAGGAGGCTGGCGGGCTGCAGTCCATGGGGTTGCCGAAGAGTCAGACATGACTGAAGTGACAAAGCACAGATAGATGAGCTCAGGCCAAGTAGGATGTGTGCTGTGCCCTGGCCATGCCCCACACAGCAGGAACAGACTTAAATCCCCAGGAGGTGTTATCCCAAGGCTGTGCCCTGCTTCCTTCCTGCCGTGGGGGTGCCCTGGGAGAAGGCTCAGGACACCTCTAGGGAGAGCTCATCAGCACATGCACAGCTCTTGGATGTGTGACACTTTCACTGGAGCCTAGGACCATCCCAGGAGGCAGGACAAGCCAGGGAATCATCCTCATTGGACCAAATGGCAAACCAAAAGCATTCTCACAAAGAGTTCTTTGAAATAGGCTTGATGCCATCTTTAATAAAATTATTAAACAAATGCATGCCAATCTGACACTTCCTTTTTCCTTTACTTTGATTATCAGTAAAACAATGCATTTTGGGGGCATATGGAAGTGACACATTTTATTTCATCTCGTTCTAGCTCAGGATTTCCCAAAGTGTGATATGCTGTAGGAGGTACAGAGCCATATTACTTAACCTGAATCACGTAGTAAGATAAAATTTTCCTCTTAATTCACTTCTCATTCTATAAAGACAAACAGAAAAGCCTGACTTGGTGCTAACAGGTCTTTAACACTTCTCCAAACTTTGACCATCTCTCTACTTAAGGAGGGCAGGAAACAGTGACTGGCTAGAGCTGTCTGATTACTTTATTTTTACAGAGTTAATTTTCAGGTTTGTTTCTTTTAATAGGAAAAGAAAGGTTGACTTCCATATATGTAAATAACACAAGATTTCTCTTTTAAATAAATTCATTTAAGCAAAAATTGGAATTAATTAAAATAGTAACCCATTGTGGTGAAATTGATGAGAATGACTAAAGTTGGGAAACATCATTTAAATCATGACTCCACTTATGATGTCTCTTTCCTGTTTTCAGAGTCAGGTCTCTTATTGGTAATGAAAATGAAAATGTTTCCATCGAAAGGGAGTAATCAATCTGGGAAAGGATTCCAGAGAGCTTTGTGGTCTTGACAAGGTCCTTCCCGTTTCTAGGACTCAGTTTCCCCATCTTTAAAATGGTAGCAGGATGAGTAAGGTGAACTCCAATAACCCATCGGCTCTGATGTTTTAGGTTTACAAATGTGGGTGAGCCCTAAGTTCTGACCTTCATCCTAGACTCCTCACCCAAGAAGCTCAAGGTCTCAAACACATCATATGCCAAACTAAACCCATCTTCATCCCTGTAGCCTCTACACATTTCCTGGTCTGCCTCCCAACTGCCCGATCTTCACTGTGACTCCCTCTGCTCTGGTCCTAGGCTTCCTCCCCACTCATGGACTAAAATGACAGCTACCTGGTCTCCCTGCTTCCCTACTTGTCTGCTCAGAGGCAGACCTCACAGGTTACTCTGATGGATGGATTTCAAAGAAAAACCCAGGCATGTGAGGTTAACATACAAGCCCCTTACTATGGTCTACCAGATCTTCCAATTTCTGGCTTCTGTTTGCAACTCCCCTGTTTATATCTATTGCCACCTCCTTTATGTTCACTCTTTCCACTCACCCACAATATTTTATCAGGCTAATTCTTGCCTATCCTTTAAGATTCATCTCAGGTGTCACCTCTTCTGGGAAGCTTTCCTTGATCAGCTTACCACTGCCAGTCTGAAATAGGCATGGCTTCCTTCCAAGCCCCAGTGTTACCTTGGTTTTGACTTTCGCCATGTGGCATCATGACAATCTATCTATATATGTGCCATTTCTCTCGTCAGACTGACAGCTTCTTTGTATGCTTTGTCCCTCCCACGGGCTGGCATAGAATAAGGTGCTCACTAAATAAATGATAGACCTGAATGATTTGTTGACGATTTATCTCATAATCCTGTGAGTCTACCACTTTGCCTACAGAGCAGGTGGTCTTCCTCTTCATATGTGGCTTTTTTTTTTTTTTTTGGTATAACCTCATGAGGACAAGGTGAATTTATCCCCTACATCAATACTGTCTCTTTCCGGAGACTCTAAGCTTCTGGAGGACAGGGATTACTTCCTGCTTCACTGCCTTGCTAAGAAAACAGGCATTTGAAACTGTAATTGTCCGGAGAAACACAAACTCTGCATAAACACAAATAAAATGTCCTCTAAGCCCTCTTCCACCCCCTGTTTGTCCTCTGCACCCCTCTCAGGCAGGCCATTCCACTCCTCCTAAATCATCATCTGTATAAGCTATGCCCTGCCATGACATCAGATACAATTATACACGGAGGGAAGAAATTTCTATTTTGGTCTCAAGAAAATTATGTGATTTTGCTTAAGTTGAATTTTAAAACATGGAATATGACTGAACTTAATGTTAGTACTTAAGAAAAATGTTCACAGTAATTACAGATGAGGATACCTATATGCAATTTATTTCAAATTTAGTAATGCAAAAAAATTCTGGATCCTAACATCACTATTTATAACTTGGCCAGGAGAACTCTGAGAATCCCAGTTATTTCACCAGAATAGGTTATTCTTCATGTATCTTATTTAAGCAATAATGCATGACAGAGCGTGAATTATGGCATATTAATTCCCACCTAGTGTGCTATTAGGCTAGCGCTGATGGCCGAGAGCTGTCAGGGCAGCTAGGCATGAATTAATATCTAATAATTCCCCGCTGAAATGTCTTATTGAGATTATAGCATTTTATTAGCAAAGGTTATTCCTTTAAAAATGTTTTTGTATGCTAATTGGGAGATGGGGGCTCGGCATGGAAAAGCCATCCCTGCTTTCTCCAGCAGCCATTTCTAAGACTTCTCTTTGATGTCCTCAGCATCTCATCCTTGTTGATACGCTATCATCTTTTGGAAGTTTTCTCAGAAGCATGACACAGAAGAACTGCCCGGCAAGTGGAATATGAACATAAGCACATGCACTGCCCAGATGCTGCATTCAGTAAAATGTAAGTGAGTCTCGAAAACATGAGCATTGCCAGCAGGTGCTAAGGGGGAATGTGAGATGTGGAAGACTTCCATGGGCAGAGGGGACCAGACACTGTCTGAGTCTAAAGAAGAGGCTTTGAATACTGGCTCTAAACACACTTACCAGCTGCAACACTCTGGCCAAGCAACTCATCTCTCTGGCCCACCATTTGCTTCCAATACCACAGGCATTCTGCCCACCTGGCAGGTGTGCTGTGATGCACAGAGTCTACTCCTTGAAGCTCCTCTCTGCACCCACTTGTCCCTAATACTGAAACCAAAATGAACCCTGCGTGACCACTCTTCTCCCCTGGGGCATGACTACCAGCCTTCCATTGGCATCTAATGCCCCATGGATTCTGTTGGCATGGAAGCCACTTTCCCCTTGCTCACTGGGTGGTTAGAGATACTCTGGCCTTCCTTCTGCTACTCAGACAGGCTGTGGTGCTTCCTACCTCAGGGCCTGCACACATACTGCTGCCACCTCCCAGCTGTTCCCCCACCCTGCCCTAATGTTACCCTTTCCCTTGTCAATACTTATGCACATTTCAGATCCTTGCTAAAACCAGAGGAGCTGTCTATACCCTCCCTGGTAGGCATTCTAGAGTTCCTCCTCTGGGCACATGGAGAATGCCCCTCTCCAATCCTCCTTTAAGTTAGGTGTGGCCATGTGACTTGAATTGGTGGATGGAAGGTGAGCAGATGTGACCTGTATTGCTTCCAAGAAGAGACACTGAATGAAATGCGTTTCTTTCTCCTGTGATTGTGGAAGCAGGATTGAGATGGAGCCTCTCAGATGGTTCCTGAGTGAACACAAGAAGCAGACTTGCATAAGGAAAAAACAAATATTCCTGCTAACCTTGGAGGCTTGGGGGCTATTTGTTACACAACAAAACATAACCTAACCTAGCTAATGACACCCAGTCTTACTCCCACATTTGGTCAGATCCCTATAAAACACTCAAACTCTCTGCTCAGATCATTTATCATGGCTGCAATTACTTAGTTATGTGTAATTATTGTTTAATGTCTGTTTTCTTCATTAGACCAAAAGTTCCACAAGGACACGAACCACATCTGTTTAACCAACTACTGTATCTCCATTTCCTATGTGCCTGGCTCATGCTAGATGCTCAATAATATTTGTTGAATGGTTGAAAAGCAAGTGAATACACACATAGAAAAAAAAAAAAGAATGAATGATTCAAATGAATGAATGGTGAAAAAAATATATTAGACCAAAAAAAAAAAAAAAGTATGATCATCCCCCTAATAAAGTTTCTTAGTTCAACAGATTAAAATCTCTGAATGGCAGGTCAAAAATGGCTCCCACCCTCTGAGTAATATGCCCTTGAACTCGCTCTGTGATCTTGAGTAAAAATCTTCCCCTCTCTGGGCCTTGGCTTCCACATCTTTCCAATGAGGGTAATGGAGCTGGGATACAATACAGTATGCATTTATGTATTTATATAAACATAGAAGTAAACCACACTGAGAATGCAGTTAGAGTATAATATCATCCTCAGTTATACTTCTCCAGGCTGACAGCAGCCAGCCTCTCCAGGTCTGTCAGCCACCAAACCCTGCAAGATGCCTCATCTACCTGGCAGTTCTCACTTAGAAACTTCTTTGGGTGCCCTTTAGCAGTGTCCATCATAAAAATGTCCCCACAGAGGCTCAGGATAAAAAGTACATTTTCTTAGGCTGACAAGCATCTTCTTTCACTTGAAATATATGGAGATTGCTTTGTCCAACCCAGAAATGAAGTTACAAATATGATTTCTCATCTATAGCCTATTGGTACAAGCAGGGGTCCTCTAGTGTTTGGGGCTCAAGAAACCTTTCCATTCTCCCCACAAAAGGAAAGAGGCGCAGGAGAGCAGAACAAACGAAAGTGCTCATGTATTACAAAATCAATGCCCATCAGTGCTCAGAATGGCTATGCTGCTCCATGTGTGGACAAATGTGGCAGAGAAGACACTGGGCAACATACACATCAACATGGCTTTGCTCCCTGCACAGAATTTACAGCTGTAATTAAGTTCTGAACGGATCTAGGGGGACCTTCACAAGGAAACAACCAAGCTAAAAGGCTAAGGAGTGATTGCCTCCTGAATGGTGGTTCAAAAACACATCCTGCCTCCCAAACAGCCATTATTCCATGGAGGGTTGACTGCAGGGGAATGGCCAACAGCACAATGAGATCTCCAATAAATCCTTGCTATTCCAGTGGTTTGAGACTCTCCATCTTCGCTTTGAACTCTCATGAGACAGCCAGTTTGACTCTCAGAAGCTGCCTGGGTCTGAGTCTCTTCCTCTCAGCATGTATCAAAGGAATACACATTTTCCTTCTATGAGTCCTGGGGCAGACAAGAAATTTAGCATCACCCTCTCTCCTTTCTGACCACTTGCAGAAAACTGACTTATAGGCTCTGACAAGTCAGAGGGCTGCAAATGACACTTGTGAATGTTCTCCTAACCCTCAGGGGGGCCACTGTCTCCTTCACATTAGGGAGCCTCTGCTTTTAGTTCCAGCCTTTGTGCAAAGCACCCAGCTCTGCCTGGGCCATGTCTCTCAGATATCAGTCCAGAGATAATCAAGAAACTGTCGTCATCATTTGTTAAAAAAAAAAAAAAAAAAGAAAGAAAACCCAGGAGGCTGAGATTTACAGCCTGGCAAAGATGGTTATGTCTTCATGGTCTTGTCTACACTCTACCTTGCAGATGCCATCTCCCTGGGAACAATGCTCCCCTCACCTGAAACAGTGCTCTACCTCCCAAGTGTATCTGCTCAGAGGCCTTCACTGCATTTTATGGGGAAAACCGCGTGATTGAGGTACTGCAGAGGGGAGCCCACTGTAGAGATAGGATTACTGAGACAAGTGGAACAACTAGCTATGACGAAAGTGATGCAAGGCCCCTAGCATCAGAACCGTGTCATCCTTGTTAAAATGCATATCTTCAGGCCCCGTGCCAACCCAGAATATCAGAGCTACTGGGGCCGGAATTCGGGCACCTACAGTTCTAGTAATCTGCAATCACCACTCTGTTTTCATGCTTCCTCACACACTCTTACTCAGCTCAAGTCTGATGAACTGTGAAGTCCAAGAATCTCTGCAATAAAACCTAATTCCACCCATCTTGCTCTAGAGTTACCTTAAAAGGAGGCAGATTTGAAAGTTGACAAAGACAGACCATTAGCAGGGGCTAGTTAAACTGGCCTCATGGAAAACATACAAGTTTTAAAATCCTTTCCTTCTGCCTGGTATTTTTCTAGTGGTGCTTGTTTGCTGTCGTTAAAATCCCCTCTCACTCACTCATGCAAAACCCAGGAATTTTCTGAAGGTTCTGCAAAGAGATCTGATATGACCAATCCCATATTAACAAATTTAGGCCAGCTTCAGATGAAGGTAGCCAGCTTCCCAGGTGGCTCAGTGATATAGAATCCATCTGCCAATACAGAAAATGAGAGTTCCATCCCTGGATTGGGAAGATCCCCTGGAGAAGGAAATAGCGACCCACACCAGTATTCTTGTCTGGGAAATCCCATGGACAGGGGAGCCTGGTGGGCTACAGTCTATGGGGGTCACAAAAGAGTCAGACACGACCTAGAGGCTAAACAACAACAATGATTTCTGAGACAACTGGGCTGGCCCCTTGGGCTCTGTACTCTATCCAGGCTGTGAGTTTCCATTTTTTCCTCCTGGCTGTCCAGAAGCGTTCTCCTGCTCTCACCTCCTCGGAAGTCCATTTCCCCTTCTTGGTAAGCAGCTGGGTCCTTCTTGGCAGCTGCTACAGATTAGTAAATTACAAGTTCAAGATTAAAAAAAAGAAATAACTAAAGAATAAAACCTTGAGTCTGGCAATTTGAAGTCAGACTACCACAATGAACACCTGTTGAGAAAGACCATTATTAGAAGCTGGAGGTTCTGGGTGAAAAGATCACTATGAATTAATTTTGATTGCCTCACAAAACTCTGCATAACAAGCAATCTCCGATGGGGGTGTCAAGGGACTTGCATTTGAAGAGGGGGGGAAGATTTTGTTTCCAGCAAGGTAATACAAGCTCTGCCACGATATTACAATTCACCATTGGCTCTGCTTGTCTGTATGCCTCTGTGGAAACAGATTGTGTGTGCTAAGGTTACCATGTATTATGCTTCTGGGGAAAAAAGAGAAACAATTGATATCAAAATCTTTTCAAAAGGTTAGTTGAGAAAGCCTGAGGTCAGAGACTCATGACTCCCAAATTGTTCAATCATTTATTTACGTCTTGTCTATGTAAATGGAGATTTGGGTGTGTTCTCGGGGATTTAAGGAAACTTTACTTTTTAAACCGTATTATGTACACCCACATCGATAATTTTTTTTTTTTTTTGTAAAGAAAGAACAGAGTAAAAGATGTCCTTAGACATAGATTTGCTTGCAGTTAGATGAACTTTGTACTTGGTAATGTCATCAGAAAAGAGAAAAAGTTAGGCAGCTCCAGGTCACAAGGCACGATGGGTGGAAGAGTTGGGCAGGACTGGAGGAGAGGGATGGGTATACTGAATATTAAGTGGTTTCATTCTTTTCTGAAAAGAAAAGAGACTCCAACTCAAATATGCCTGTGTCCTACCTGTCTGTCAGCCCCTGATTAAATCGAAAAGCAGGCATTCCATCTGTTTGCCCCAATGAAAAGTGGAATATTTACTAACTACTTTCTATTATGGCTTGTCTTAAGAGTTTCCTGCAAAATGATCCTCGCTTCATTTGAAGTCTATTTGGCACACAAAAGGAAGCTCCAGAAAGCTGTATGCTTTTAAGTTAATAAGCAATTCCCCCCGGGTGACTCTGTGGCTGAATCTTCACACTTGACCATTCATAGAACATGAATTTTCATAGTTGTGGGTGTCCATTTGTCATGAGACACAAAATCCCAAAATATCTCAAGAGCAAGGGACAATTAGGAACATAAAATCATAGTTCTTTGTCCCCGTTTGGGATAATTCTGAGTCTAGAAGTTATAGAAATTCACGTTCAAATTATGTAACCCTATTTTTCCCACCAAGCATATTATTTTACTAAAACCAATTTTTTTCTTCTTTCCAATGTATTGGGATGTTGCCTCCCAGATTTGAGCACAACAGGGGAATGAAACCCCCACCCTCACCCCAAAACCTCCAAGGAAAGTCATGCCCACAAAGTTTGAGGATGTTTCTGGGGTCCTTGCCTTTGTTTCTAGTTTATCCAGATTTGGGAAACCTCGCGGGCAGGGAAGACTCTTTGGGTGGCTGGCAAATGTAATCTCCCCAGGAGCAAACGGTTGGTAAAAAAATTCCAATTTCTGCACGATTTGGAAAGTCTTTGGGGGTTCCTCTGAGATATTAGATAATTGAATATAGCTTTCTCCCATTGAAAAAAAAATTCGCAACTCCAACGACAGCCCCCAAACTCCCAAGATCCCTGAGCACACTAGTCAATTTTATGACAAAATTAATCTGGAGCGTGACTTACGGAGCCCCAGAGGGAGGTCACTGGGGCCGGTAAATATGTAAACACGGCTTTTTCGGTTTCCGTTTCGCATGAATACAAAATAAACTGCGGCCCTCCGCACGCTGGAAAGTTCTTCCTTAAAGTTAATAAAATCTGTCAACTTCCATAAAGGCTGAGAGGAAGGGGTCCACAGGTGCAGGCGCTCGGGCTCCGTCTCGGGAAGTCGGGGCAGCTAATAAAAAGCCCTGGGCACCGCGCGGCTCCCTCCCCATCAATTCCCATCAAGCGTTATTAGAGTCATCTGCCGCCTCCGAGGTGCGTCCCCCGCGCTCGCCCCGCAGAAGCGACAATGACATTTGGCCGCGCTGCAGGTGCGGCTGTGTGTGGCCGCGCGGCCCGAGTGGGCCGCCTTTGTGGCGCTCGGGTCCTTTGATCTGGGCCACAAAGGGCAGCGGAGCTGCAGCCCCCTGCTTTCTGCCCGCGGCTCCTCCCGGGCCAGGGAGGGGCTGGGGCGGGGGGTGCTGAGGGGGCGGCGAGGAGGGAGATGGGAGCCGGGAGCGCGAGGGAGGGGGCCTCGGGAGGGGGCGATCCATAATATTTATTTCAACAATAGCTTCAAATCTTTTTAAACATCATAAGAACACGGCTCATTAAGCCCACAACAGCCTTGAAATTGTGTTATAAAACCGCAAAACAGAAATCAATACATTTGCTAGAAAGGAGGTAATGAAATATATTGAGTTGCCCGAGAAGTGGTTTGTATGAATCATAATATTATTATGTGCGCATCAATTCCATTTCCAATACTTAAAGTTAACCAGCTAGCGAAGAGCGCTCTGAACCCCTCGTTCAACAAACTCTCCCCGGTTACTCGCCAGGCCGGCGCATCCTATAAATAACCTGGGGAGAGGGGCCAGATCAATGCCGCCCACCCCAGAGCTTCAGCTGCCGAAGCCCTATTGCTTTCCCGTCGGATCAATACGGGGCGCACAATGGCCCGGAGAGCGCCGGGGGCAGGCGGCAGGCCCAAGGCTCCGCTCCGAGCCGAGCCTCCCTCCCGCCCGGAGCAACGCGGCCCGCTTCTATCAGGCCGGCTTCGGCCAGCTGCTCAGCCCCTCCTGGCCAGAAACTGCGGCTTCCCTCCCCAGCCTTCTGGAGATCAAGGCTTCTACAGCTTCCTCTCTGAGGACCCTAGTCTCCGAAACCAGCACCCACCCAGTGGATGAACTCCAGTTTGTTTTCTCATGACTTTGTGGTTGGAATGGGTGTTGTTTTCCTTCCCCTATGCTGTTAGTGAATTAAAACCGATAACGTTTTTCTTCTCCCTCCTGATACGTTTTGAAAGAGAATCTGATTCTGTAATGTACAGGCAGCCACAAGTCAGGATAGATCCAGGTTTTGTGGGAACTGAAGTTTATGCAGTTTGGCGGGGTGGTTGTGAAGAAAATCTATCTTACTCTTGCAAATTTCATAAAAACACGGCCAAGGCCCCTCCCAGTTTGAGAGCCGTGGAGGGGGTGAGGGTCTGAATTGGATCCTCATAATTTCTGGGAGAGTCTGACCCAGAGAAAGTCCAGGCCCCCTGAAATCATCTGATCTATGCAGTTCCCTGCTGCCTCCCGCTTCTGGAATGTAAGCCCCGTGAGGGGTCTGGCCCCAGAGCACTGGACCTGTCACCTGGTAGGTGATTGGTAAGTAGGGGGATCGGGGAGTGGGCTGCTCTGTGGGGTCTCCTGGGGAACCACAGGCTCATGTAAGAGCTCCAGAAGTTTCCTGAAGGTCTTGAGTTGGTCAGCCTTGTGTCTCCCTTCTAACTCAGCTGCACCTATGGTACTTGGACTCTGCATTTGGAGTTTGGCCTGATCATCAACACAAGAAGAGCTGGTCAGTGTCCGAGGATTCTCAATAAACACAGACAGCTGTGTGGGACTGTGTGTACACACACACGCAAACCCTCACAACTGAACAGATGCACACACAAAGCAGACAGGAATCCCCAGATAATCTAAGTCTGGGGAGGTATCAACGACTAGTATACGAGGGTCCCAAACAGTGGTTCTCATCCTGGAATGATTTTGCCCCCCACAGGGGATATTCCACCATGTCTGGAGACAGTTTTGGTTGTCATATTCTGGGGAGGGGGAGGGGGTTGAGAGGGAGAAGAAGGTACTGGCATTTAGAAGGTAGGGGCCAGGGATGCTGCCAAATAGCCTACAATACACAGGACAGCCCTTGCCACAGAGGACTCTCCAACCCCAAATGACAGGGGTGCCAAGATTGAGAAATCCTGAGCTAACGCTGTACCAAGGGTGTCTTTCTGGCCAGAACTGACAGGGCTGCTGGCCCTGTTTCAACTACAGAGCCTTGGACAGGCTCTGTAGGAGAAAGGGGATGAGCAGTGTGAGACCCCATGCCCCTGCCTCTCTTGATGTTGTGGCTGGTTACCAGGGCTCTGTGACTGATAACCACTGACAACCATTGCCCCTGGTATATTGCTGCTGCTACAGCTCTGGGTCTTTGCTCCGGGGCCTCTTGAGGACAAGCCCTTCTGAATATTTCGGACACACCAACCAGTCACTTGTTTGCTAGGAGTTGTCTACTGGTGCTCCTGCCTGGCCTTTGAGGTACCTGACTCACAGGAAGAGCCTGAAGAAGTAAATCCTCAGTCTTGAAATCAGTGGCATAACCTCTGCTCTCCATAACCCCCCTTCCATGAACACCCCTAATACCCCTCACCCCTACTGCATATACAAACCTCTCCCTCCAGCAGATACCCTACCACACACTGGCCCTCTGAAGCTACTGGATAACGCCCCAGACTCTACAGTATAAGTACAGAATTAGATGCTGAATGTGCCTATATTCCAGAATCTAAAAGCTGAGTAATTTTTACAGCCCTAGAGGTTCCCCGCCCCCACCCCCCGCCCCGATTCCTTTGTCTCTTTCTCCTTTTTCCCCTCCCCGACGGCCTATTGTCTCATGCTTATCCCAGAATTGATCCCTCCTACCATCTTGGCCATTCTCAGACACAGACTTTATGACGACCCAAGTTTCTGCTTTTGTTGGCCAGGAAAGATCAGCGGTCACATGAAACAGCACAAATGTGATTTTCTTTGTTTGAAGAGGGGAGTGTCATCTCTGCTACATAATCCCAATTACGCACAATTAGCTGACTCAGGCCAGTGCTGGCCACTCATTGACCAGGCAGATGGTCACCCGGGCTATGATTTTGTCATTGCAGAACCTGGAAACCAGTTTAATTTGGGCACAGAAAACTAAGAAACTGTCTCCTATTTCCATTTGGCTTAATACCTACAGATAACCCTCTGATCATTTTAAGAATAAAATCTGTTGGGTAGTTTTTGGATTTCAAAAAATTGTTGTTTTTTTTTAAATTAAATTGTTTTCACTTTCAGTTTGTATCTGAGGAATAAGACCAAAAGAAAACTGCTGCAGAACAAAATTTTCCACATTGGAGAGCTCAGAGATGCCTAACAAAAATTAGCCCTAATGATTAAGTTTTAAAACTTCAGAGGATGAAATTTAGGGAAAACAAAAAACTTTGCCCAGTTCTGAACATATTAAACTAACCCAAACAAAATGATTCAGTCATCCTTCGAGTCAGGATTTGCCATAATTTGGTCATGGCTTATGGAACCAATATTGAGAAAGAAGGTCAAAATAGTTTCTTTCCCTGTAAATTTTTGGGGTTTTGTTTATAAACACAGAGATTCCATCATAAAATATGTTTTTTTTTTAAACTGAGTATGCAAAACATTGAGAATTCCTCCAAAATGGCAAGCAATTTATTCTTGTTTATGATGTTTATTATGTTACAGGATGTCCATCTAGTCTGGAAACATAGGCAAATATAAATAATGTGGTCAAGAACATCTTCAGTCTTAAAAATAACTAATAATATATTTCCAGACTTTATGGCCATCTTTTATTATCATTGTCATGTGGACAGTACAAATGAAAATCTAGTTCACACTGCTTATGTGATGTGAATACATACTCAAGAGTTAAATAGATCTTCTTTCACATAATAATATCCATTTGCATAAATTTTTTGGAGGGCAGATCAAACTTTACATGAATACCATTGAAGATACCCTTGGAAGGTGAAGAATCGTTTTTGAGAAGGGAGTTTTACCTGTTTTTGAAGTAGAGGCTTGCCTAGGTTGAATTTCCTTAAAAAGCAAGACGCACAATGATGATGGCAACATGAGGATGATGGAGATCAGGATGGGCATTCATGTCTGTTGCACTGTTAGGTAGCAGGCATGTTGCTATACAGGCTTTGCATGGTTCATCTCAATGGAATCTTCTTCCATCTCTGCCCATGAATTAGGACACATCTAGGTACATAAATCTAATGCAGGGAAGATCCATGTTTTACTTGGTTCCTAGATGTGAATGCAGCATGATGTCTGTGATAGAAAGACCTGGAAAACAGAAAAATGTGCAACCCTGGGTTTTACTTCCAGTCTTTTCAAATAATCAGCTGTGCATCCTTGGTTGCTTCACTGACCCTTTGTAGGTCTTAGTTGCCTTTGCTGCTGCTAAGTCACTTCAGTTGTGTCTGACTCTGTGCGACCCCATAGACGGCAGCCCACCAGGCTCCCCCGTCCCTGGGATTCTCCAGGCAAGAACACTGGAGTGGGTTGCCATTTCCTCCTCCAGTGCATGAAAGTGAAAAGTGAAAGTGAAGTCACTCAGTCGTGTCTGACTCTTTGTGACCCCATGGACTACAGCCTACCAGGCTCCTCCATCCATGGGATTTTCCAGGCAAGAATACTAGAGTGGGGTGCCAGTGCTTTCTCCGTGTCAGGCAAATTTATTCTAGGGCTAAAAATGCTGGAATTGCAGTACTGTCAACCCCACTGATAAGGAAGCTCCCTTTGTCTTCACAAAAAATCCAACTCACAGATTCCACTATCCATAGGTGAGGAAAAAAGTGTCACCTACAACCTGGACTGTCCCATCCACTGGGAGGCCCAGCTGCATTGACTGGAGCTACTTGAAAGAAATTTAGGTGTCAATTCCAATACTCTTCTTTGTTTTTTTTTTGTTTTAATTTTATTTTATTTTTAAACTTTACATAATTGTATTAGTTTTGCCAAATATCAAAATGAATCCGCCACAGGTATACTCTTCTTTGAAATTAAAAAGTCTATTTGAACCGGGGTGTGATAACTTGGGCTGTACCTTTGTGTAATACCATCGTATGTCCCATTTCTATTCTAATTCTTGAGGGCAATGCCGCTATCCTATTTATGGGGCAACACTGTGGTATCTGGCAGACAGAGCGATGCTGCCTAAGTATCTCTTCAATCAAAGACAAAGCAGATTGAAATAATAAATCAAGATCCAACCTCGTGGCTTCTACTTGAGTTGGAGTCACAATGTGGAGGCATTCTGCGGTAGGAAGTATGTTTGTCCATATTTTGAATTTGATTCCTTTCAACCTGCTTTTCTTATCACTTGCATCCATTCCTGTCCCAAGGATTTGAATCTTAGATTCAGCTAAATATGAACAAGTTACATTTGCCACACCGCCTAAGTTTACAGCAGTCTCTGGTGTGTATGCCTCTACGTGTGTGTGTGTGTGTGCGCGCGCGCACGCACTGCCACCCAGATGTTTGGGGGCATTTGCATCTGCAAATGGGTGTCTCTTGCCAGTGAGGAGAGGGCCTGCCTTTCTACAGCCCTGCAGTTCTTGAGAGCATTGGCTGTATCATTTGCAGCAGCTGAATCAATATTTTAATGGAAAATTACAAAGAAGATGAGTATTTGGAAACCAAAGGTTGCCGACCAAGAGCAGAAAATAAAAAAGACTGCACCTCACCTAGAAGATGGAGACCTAGGAATTGACTTCCCATCCATCTCTTTTATTCCTGTACTCATTTTATAGCCGGCGTATTCTCTCCCAGTCCCTGATTGCTTATTTTAAATTGTCTTCCAGTTCCCAGCCTCTGTCTTCCCTGTCCTCCTCCTCCCTGCCCGTCCCTTCTCCCAGGCCTCCCAAATGATACAGTTTGTGCCATTAGCAATGTAGCTGATGGAGAGCCCAGAGATGCTTCTTGTCTTCAGCCAATCCTGGGGAGAGCAGATGAGGAGAAGGGGGTGTCTTCCTCCTGGAAGATGATCTACAGCAAGCGAAGCCCCCCTGACCCTCTCACTGCAGGTCCAAGGCTCCGCAGAGGAACCACAAAAATACTGCAGAAGGTAAGGCTGCCAACAAGTGCAGTCAATACACAGAAGGGATCTGGGTCAGAGGCACAGATCGATATCAAGGCGTGAATCACTGACCTCCGTCCACGCTCACCCGCTCTAAATTCTGAGTCCCTGTTAACTAAAGATCGCATTTCCATTGTTACAGCCCAGAAAGTGATTCCTGGTTCCGTTGTTTTATGTCTCTTACCCAATGCCTATTTGGGAAGCCTTTTTATTCCATCTTTTAAATATCCAAAACACAATTCCAAATATTTCCAAGGTACACTTCTCTTCCATGCACCATAAACCCCAGAAAGAATGCAGGTAGAAGAAAAAGGTGCAGTAAACATTCCTTTGTTCTGCACTGAGCTAATGGTATCTGGATCATTCTGGAGGAGGTATCATAACAAATTGTCTCTCTAACCATTGTCTCTGCAAAGTTTGGGTAAAGTCCCAAAGATCAAGAGCACATTTCTCAACAGGAGGGAAGGGCGGTGGTTTGGGTGACTTTTGCTTACTACACAGGGAATCCCCACCCCCTGCCCCTCCCCAGCCACCCCATGAGTTCACACATTGCAAAAACTCTAAAGGAGGAAAACCTCCACTCCAGGAATAGTGCAGAGAAGAAGATCCCGAATATCCAAATTTAACTAACCGCTCATCCAACCCCCGCCTTGGCAATTTAGAAACTATTTCTCTATCAGCCAGATCACTTCTCTGCCTTAGAAATATACTGTTTTCTACAGAGCCTGACTAGCAACCTGGGGCTGTACATTCCCCAACCTTTGTGTCTGCATGACTGTTTGGACCCCAGCGGGGATGAACCCCAGGATCATGAAGTTCATCCTCAGAACTTAATTAAAAAATATACAATCGCTAGTTTCACCTTTTGTAATTGTCATTTACAGTTTTCTAAGAAAATCAAAATTTTGCAGGTAAAATATCAGTTATTCCAGAATTTAGTACCTGGAGTTCTAATTACTGTAAAGCACGATGCCAGGGCAAAGTCCTATAGTTTAATGGCGGAATGCTAATTTGAATTTTAAGTGACTGTTGAATATTAACCCTGATGCTGTCCTGGCCAGCAATTTCTCAACCTCAGCACTATTGACCTTCTGGCTGGATAATTCTTTGTTGTAGCAGTTGTCCTGCTATAGGATGTTTAGCAGCAACCCTGACTTCAACCTACTAGGTTCCAACAGCAAACTCCCCATTGTGACAGACAAAAAATGTCTCCTGGGGGCAAAACTGCCACCAGTTGAGAACTGCTGCTACTCTCGGTAAAGGGAGCATTCATTTATTAAACATTTCTATTCTACTTCAAAGAAAGCACAAAGTTAGAGCGCTTTTCTGGACAATGGAGTAACAAAGAAAGAAAGAAAGAAAGTAAATGATGTATTTCTATCCATTTAGTGGAGTATTAAACAACCATTAAAAATATACTTTATTTTTAATAAGAAAATATGCTTATATTACAATGTTAAATAATAAGAGAGCAGAATATGAGAGTATATCATGTATGTATTCTATAAGACACACACATTTTAAAATTTTAATTTTAGCTAATTTTTAAGACACATGCATTTTTAAATATTGAAAATAGTCTAAAGAGAAAATACCTCTAGAAACACCTTAAAATAACGAAAACTATGGTTATCTATGAGTGGTCAGATAATGTAGTACATTTTTTTTTATTTAAATTTTTCTGTTTTCCCAAATAGTCTACTATGAACTTATATTTTTACAATTTTAAAGCAGACTCAGAAAAAGGACAAAGAATCTTATGTTATACAGCAGGCTCATGGTACATGAACAAAAAGCTGCGAACACACTGCCATCCTCTACTCCTAATTTAATTTTCCTCCACACCCTGAAGGAAGCATAGCAATTCCTTTCCTACTCATCTGATCCTTTTGCTCATTAAACCTTCACATCTGCTTCACTCTGGAGCCTTAAGTTTCTAAGGCCAGAATTCACAACACTTTATTTTGTTTTACACCTTGCTGCTCAACCTGGATATACTAATTCATTTGTTCATTCATTCATTCATTCCACACCCTGGTACTGTGCTGGGTCATGAGGATTCAGTGGGAACAAGATGGGGAGAGTCCCTCCTTTCATGGAAGACAGATACTAAATCAATAAACACGTACACAAACAAGATAATTCCAGATAGTAATAAGAGTTGTAATGGCAATAAAATGTGGTGATATGTCAAAGAGAATAAGGGGAAAGCACTATTTTAGATTGAAGGGAAGCGATGTTCCTGGGAGACTTCTTGGAGGAGGTGACATTAGAGCTGAGAGTTAATGAATAAGAAGAGATAGTCAGGAAAAATGGGGAAGATCAGGCACACACTTTTCTGTCCAAAGATTCAGAACAAGCATGGAACATTCAAAGGAGAGAAGAAAGGCCACTGAGGTTGGAGATTTGCAAACAATGAGAAGAGTAGCTGGAGCCTGAGCTGGGAAGTTAGCAGGCCCCTGATTAGACAGCCTTGGCTCCGCCAGGCTTGCATCTAGGTACACTGGAAAGTAGTAGCTATGAGTCAGAATCTTTGGTGTCAGAGCCCTGGAATCTGCAATTTAAAGCAAGCTTTCAAGGTGATGTTGAGGCACTGGAAGATCTGAGAACCATCAGTCTAGTGTGTACATGCACCGTTGCTCAGTCATGTCCAACTCTTTGGGACCACACAGACTGGAGCCCACCAGGCTCTTCTGTCGATGGGATTTTCCTGGCAAGAACACTGGAGTGGGTTGCCATTTCCTCCTCCAGGGGATCTTCCTGACCCAGGGATTGAACCTACATCTCCTGTGTCTCCTGTATTGGCAGGTGGATTCTTTACCACTGAGCCTTCTAGTGTGTACAATTTTCTCAGAAAGTGTGGGAACTCTTTGACAGAACCATTTAGTCAACTAAATTCAAAGTTTTGCTACTTAGAGGTGGTCCATGAATCAGCAGCTCCAGCATTATCTGAGAGCTTATTACTAATGAAAATTCTCAGGTCCTTTCTCCAGATCAGAAACTGCAGTTCAACCATATTCCAAATGATTGACAGGAAGGTTTGAGGAGCACCAACTTAAGCCCGTACATTATCTATTATAATAAATCTTCTTTTGAGAAAAAAACCCTGAAGACTATGATATTCAGTGTAAAGAAGATTATAGAGCAACAAAATACCCGATTATACTATCATTTTTCTCTGGTATTAGGGAGTCCCAGAAAAAAAAGGAAGCCAAGTAAAAATCTTTTCCCAGCTGTGCCACTATTAAGCCTCCTAGACTGACTGAACTGTAGCATCTGAACTGAAACCTTGAAATTTGAACTTGTGGGCTTTATAAAGGTGGCCTTGACTGAGTAATAGACACTGAAAATTATGTTACCGTTCAGATTTAAGGGAGGGAAAGTTATTGATTAAAGCAACTAAGTATCAACTTTTACTATCTTTTACTAGTATTTTATAGAATATTTAAAAATACATAAGACTTCAAGAAATACAAACACTATCATATCAGGAAAGACTTCTATCATTAACCCTTAAAAATCATCAGTCTTATTCACGGTCTCTCTTCCTCTGACCCCGCACACTTTGTAACACTTTCCTGACCTCATTGCACTTTGTGTCAGCATCTGTATGTTCTCCCTTTACTCTGTAAAATCTCTGTCTCTTTCTTTTTTCCATGGCATTTTTATTTTATTTTTTTTAATGTAACAGTTTAATTCTAGGATGAGTCTTGCTGCTTTTTCTTCTGTGGTTGGAAACAACTACATGTGCAGAAGTTCTGTGTTTACTCTGGCTCTCGCTAATCAATGGGTTTTTTTTTTTATTCAGCAGACCACGACTCCTAACTTTATCTCTTTGTCCTTTGAAGCCAAAAGCTATTGTTTCTAGCAGCCATCACTAATTCAAGAAAAAACACTCTGTTTTCTCCCAAAGTGTTATATTCTGTTTAAGGAAGCTAGAATTAGGAAAGTCTCAATTTCTATCATCTCTCTATTTTATTTTATGAAAGGATATTGAAGCAGAATGCAACAAGGCTTGAGAACAGAGGCAAAGTGTGTCTTCTCCATGTTCACTGGCTAGCCCCCTCCTTCCATATGATGATGGCCAAGCCCACCCACCCAAGGGTGTTGCATAGATTCACGGCAAAATATAAACAAGGATTCATAGGTAAGGAGAGCTATCTTTTTAAACTTGTTCTTTATTTGGAAGCAGTGGCTGCTGCTGTACTTTTCTTGCCTGCCTCAATGAGAAAGATATTTCTTCTGGAACAGATCTGATCTTTGCCCCTAACCTGGTCGAGGGTACTAATTAGGATGCGAAGGAGACCAGGAGACCTCTCCTGGGGACAGTGCTCCCGCCTGGAACAGCGATGGGGGCTGTTTTACTCAGTGTCTGAGTGCAGTCTGTGCCTGTCTTGGTTAAACTCTTTGCAGAGGGTTGTTCCTGGATCTAGAGCTTCTGTTGCAGGAGGGCTTGTCCATCCTCCAGACTTCAGAAGCAGAAGCTGCCGGAAATGAGGTCACTCTCTTAGTACATGGCCTGTGTGGTTTGGGCTACTTCTCAACTCACTGGCTGTGACATTGCTCTGTTCTCTAATGATGCAGAATGTAAATACCCAACAGCATCAATGTCATTGTCCATACCATTAATAGAGCTAGTAATTCACTGGTTGCGTAGTACAACAGCTGTTAGAAAAGTAGCAGCCTAAAGCCACATGAGCCATTTGTCCAGCCATTTCACAAGAGTGCAAGCAACGTGAGGGCAGACAGCCATTTTGCACTGGTCACTGATGTGTCCCAGGACCAAGACTAGTGCCTGGCACAGAGCAGGTGCTCTCTATGAATGAATGAATGAATGAATGGACTCCGTCCAGCAAGCCAGCGCTGTTCCCAGGGTCTCTGGTGACTTCTAGAGCCCCCGTCCCTTTTAGAGCTATGCTCCACCATCCTGTGTACAGATTTCTAGCTCACTTCACTGCACTGTGGTTTCCCTCATTCTGCCAGCACCAGAGGGCAACCCTGGGACTCCCAAAACTGCCTGGCACTTATGCGGGTGCTTCATAATTGAATCAGCTTCTAATAAGCATTTGGTGAAGGAAGGAAAGAGGTGAGGGCAAAGAGAAGGTGGGAGGGTGGAAAGGAAGTCTCTGGTAGGTGGTTCATCCAAGGTTGCCCTCTCAAGATAACTCCATCTAGATCCGAGGAAGCTAAACTATGTTAGCTTTGCTATGTTATACATCACATATATGTCATGCTATGTTATATGTGTTAGTGTGTAAAGCATTTTATTTATTTATTTATTTATATTTTTGGCTGTGTTGGGTCTTCGTTGCTGTGTGTGGTTGTGGTGAGTGAGAGCTACTCTCTAGTTGGCACATGTGGGCTTCTTATTGCAGGGGCTTCTCTTGTTGCAGAGCACAGGCTGTAGGCATGCGGGCTCAGTAGTTACAGCTCCTAAAGTCTAGAGCGCAGGCTCAGTAGTTGTGGTGCACAGGTTGAGTTGCTTCGCAACCTGTGGGATCTTTCTGGACACCAAGGACTGAATCAGTGTTCCCGGCATTGCAAGGCAGATTCTTAACCACTGGACCACCAGGGAAGCCCTGTAAGTTAGCTTTCTTATGTTATGTATGTCTTTGTCATGGCTGGGTCTGAACTAAATCTTCCCAACTCAAAACTTTGAGAACCTTCTGGCCAGAGGGCAATTACAACTCCTAAATTAGGGAGTTCATTAGAAAGAGCACTGGGCTAGCAGAAGGAAATGCTGGATTTAAATAGTTCTCTGCCCCTGGGAAGATCTCCTTCAGTTCTCTGGACCTCGATTTCCTCTTCGGTTTAAAGAGACTGGTGTTGCCATCTGCTCTGTCCTGGAGGGTGAAGTGAAACAGTGAATGTGAAAGTGCTTTGGAAGCATAAAGCCTCTAGCATGCAAAGGATGGTGAGGGAAATCTCCTCCCCCCACCTCCCATGTGTGTTTAGGGTACTTAGTGTTCTTAGTCGCTCAGTCGTGTCTGACTCTTTGCAACACCGTGGACTATAGCCCACCAGGTTCCTCTGTCCATGGGGATTTTCCAGGCAAGAATAGTGGAGTGGGTTGCCATGCCCTCCTCCAGGGAATCTTCCCAACCCATGGATTGAACCCAGGTCTCCTGTATCACAGGCAGATCTTTACCATGTGATCTTTACCACCAGGAAAGCCCAGTTTAAGCTGTCCTATATCTAGCATCTCCAGCAAAGATTTCTGCAGGAAATCCAGGGTCTTGTCTGAGATCTGCTTCCTGGTGGACCCCTTCTCCTGACATGTCCTTGTGCTGTGGATTACCTTCTTCTCTCTGACCCTGACGGTATCTACCTGTCTTCCTTCTACCCCCACCTTCCTCTGCTGAATCAACCTATGGTTGCATCCACCACTTACACAAGGTGCTCCTGCCTTGTGGCCTTCCCTTCCTTCCTTACAAAATGAGCTGATTGGACTTCATCTAGGGAGAATAATCAAATGCATACAGAGGCCAGCAGGCTGGCAGATGGGTAAGGTGGTCTGTAGTAGGGGGAATGGAAGAAAAGTGGAGAACGGGTATGCTCCCTCTAAAGGGGACAGTGACACCTTAGCGCCAGCCAATTGTTGAAATGTGGGCAAGCGAGAGCACTACATCATCTGACACTCAAAAAAAAATATGGAAATTTGAACTTTTATATGAGATCTCCTGACTTTTGAATGTTGGCAATGCTTTCAAATCTGTTAAATATGCTTTGGGAGCCAAATAAAACACATAGGCAGGCTGAACTCAGCCTCTGAGTCTCCACTTTGTGACCCGAGGTCTCTGAGCATCCTTTAAGCATTAAGAGCCGTGGCTCTTCTGGGCTGTGAAAGTTGCTAAAAAATACCCCAAGCAAATTCCACCCTTTTCTCTCCTCTCAAGTCCTCGTTGTGTCTCACCTGAGCTACCATGGGGCTTCTCTGGTGGCTCAGATGGTAAAGAATTTGCGTGCAATGCGGGAGACCTGGGTTCAATTCTTGGATCGAAAAGATCCTCTAGAGAAGGGAATGGGAACCCACTCCAGTATTCTTGTCTAGAGAATTCCATGGATAGAGGAGCCTGGTGGGCTACAGTCCATGGGGTTGCAGAGTTGGATATGACTTAGCGACTTCTACTTCACTGAGCTACTGTGGCAGCTTCCCTCCAACCCTCCGTATCTACACAGGTGACCTTATGTGGAAATAGAGTGTCTGCAAATATAATTGAGTTGAGATGGGGTCATGAGGGTGGACCCCGGATTAATATGATTAGTGTCCTCATAAGAAGAAAAAACGAGACACAGAGACAGACATGCACAGCGGGAAGATGATACGAAGTCAGACAAGGAAAACGCCATGTGACAATACAGGCAGACAATGGAGTGATGTGTCTACAAGCCAAGGACTGCTGGCAACATCAGACACTAAGAACAAGGCATGGAGCAGCTTCTCCCCTGAGGCCGTAGGGTACATGGCTCTACCAATACCCTGACTTCTAGCCTCCAAAATTGTGGGAAACTAAGTTTCTGGCACCATGTTTGTTATAGCAGCCCTAAGAACGAATACACTGGCCAATTAGAGGGTGGGCACCAGGAAAAGAAGGCAGGTCAGCCACCATCATCTTCCTTCCCTCAGAGCACATCCAGACCATGAAAACCTGACCCTCTTCCCAGTTTCTTGAATTTCCTAAAATGTTAACTACTTCCTTAAATGTTCCCTGGGTTTTCCAGGGATGTTCAAATCAAGCTTTGTATGCGAAAGAACATGTGAATCTCATTGATCCTCCTCACAGGGAGACAGAAATATACCAGCCGCTCAAGTCTGCAAGCTACTTCTCCACTGTGATAATTCAGAGGAAACACCTCCCTGCTCCATGAACAACCATGTGACCTGCAGTCTGTGAAAAGCACAGGAGAAAGAGAGGACTTGTTTTTCCACGAGAGAGGGGGAGAGATGGGGAGTAAAGCCCCACACACTGCTATGTGGACGCATCATGTCCTCTATGAAAAAGACATCAAAATAAGTTTATCTCTAAATATTAATAAGGTCTTCAAAGGGTAGATAATGCTTATCAATCCATAAAGCATCCAGTGCGTGCTGAAGGAAGGGGATGGGGTTAGTGTGTGGATTCACAATCCATGTGCATTCCTGCCACTTCTGTCAACACTGCATGGTGAGCTGGAAGGACCCTGGTCAGGAGAGTTCTCCTGCTAGAGGGAGGTATTGAGAGAGCAGATCACTTCCTGTGAATCCCAGCTGATTGTACTCCTCCAGAGGCCTGAAAGTAGAGTAGGGAAAGGGGAGGGTGCAGAGGCTCGATTTACTTATTGTAGAATTCTGGGTCTGGGTTTGTGTTAGAGAGAGGTTGGCAGTACTCAATCTTCTTGGGAAGATTTGTGACAGGACAAAAGGAGAGGAGAACGGTGAAGAGCTGAACACGCATGCTCCGGAGCTGGGCTGTCTGGGTTTAAATTCTTGCCAGGCATGTGCCCTTAGACATTTCACTTAACCTCTCTGTACCTTAGTTTCCTTATCCGTGAAATGGGCGCAATGATAACACCCACCTCACTTGGTTGTTGCAGGGATTAAGTGAGTGAATTCAAATAAACCCTCTGAAACATCATGTGACATTTTCTAATCACTAATTACAGCTTATTTAAACGGTTGATTGTGGCCCAGTGTTGCGAAGTAAAGGAGCATTCACAAGTTCAATGGCTTAAAACAGTGCCCATCTGTTCCCCTAGTTCTGTGGGTTCTGGTCAGCTGGTCTCACCCAGGTGCTGGCTGGGGCTTGGCTGATCTTGGTTGGGCTTAGCAGAGGATAACTCTGCACCGTGTGGCTTTTATTCTTTCACCAAGACTGGTGAGCATGTTCTTTCCACGGTGATGGCAGAGGCACAAAGGTACAAGGAGAAACAGATAGGAATCTCGAGGCCCAGTCATGGCGCTACTACACCACTGCATTAAGTCACATGGTTAGACCCAAAGAGACAGGGAAATACACCCTGCTCTGGGGGTCAACAGTGCAAGTCCCATGGCAAAAGCTGCGGATAAGAGAAGGCTGAAGAACTGTTGCTCAGAATGAGGACTACCATAGTAACTCTTTTTATTATAACTGACATAATAAATATTAGACTGAGAAACCAGGTCAAGAAAGTATATCCTAACCTTCAAACAACAAGCTGACCTTGGGCAATCACTCTTCCACCCAGAGTAAGAGGGTATAATTTGTTTAGGTAAATAACTCAGGCTCCAACTCTCACCCTACCTTCTATACAGCCGAAGAAGTTCCTTCCTGGCCACTCCTAGCTCTGAAGATTTAGGTAAGTGTGTGCGTGCGTGTGCGCGTGTGCGTGTGCGCACATGTTAGATAGAATCTGATCTTTGTTAACATCTGCAGAAAATCTATTTGAGCAGCATTCCTAAAAGAACTCTTCTAGAAATGATTACTCAGGATGACGTACTATTAGGCCATGGTAAGCCCCTTCGTTAGCACAATGATTAAAAATGGCAGGTTTGGGGAGGGATGTTATCTTAGCTACCCCAGAGCTTTGGCCCAATAACCAGGGCAGGAGGGTTCTTAAAGGCACAGGGCAGCTTGTCACAGAAATTAAGTCTTCCTACTCTGTTTTTGTTTTCTCCTTTGCACTTATGTGTGTGTTTAAGGAGAATCCTCCAACAGCAAAGAAGCCCAGAAGAAGACAGCACAGGTTCTTTGGCACCAGGGGGCCAGCTGCTTGGCTCTCTTTACCTGCAGAGGCAGGTAAAACCAGGGGGGCCTGCTGTTTCCTGGAAACAGCTAGGAAACAGCATGTGAATGTATGAGTACAAAGACAAGTGGGCAACTGGTCTACCTGTGCCTTCATCAGTACTCTTCCCACTGCTAAATCTGAGCCCCAGACCCTTCTCCAAAGCCCCCAGTCCCATAATTCCTGCTGAGAAAAATGAGAGAACCAAGCCTTTGTCAGTGGCTTCAGACGTTTTGATGACAACTTGTGCTAAGAAGCACATCGATCATTGTGGCCTGGTGCACACACATATACAGCTGAAACAGAGCTTCATAAGTCACCGTGTGTGCTTAGTCATCAATTGTGTCTGACTCTTTGCGTTCCCATGGACACAGAGTAGTACATCAGACTCCTCTGCCCATGGAATTTTCTAGGCAAGAATACTGGAGTGGGATGCCATTTCCTCCTCCAGGGCATCTTCCTGACCCAGGGATCGAACCCACATCTCTTGCGTCTCCTGTACTGATGGGCATATTCTTTACCACTAGAGCCACCTGGGAAGCCCTGGTAAGATACTACATTAATACAGAGTGTGATCTACATCGGAGAAGGACACTGCTATTTTTTATTCTATTACCCTTAAAAAATAATGCTCAGGATAACCTGCTAGACTGATTTCATAATGTGCTAATATTAGGTTCCCAACCCACAGTTTGAAAAACTCTGGGCCAGTTCCAAGATGTGTGTCAATAGGTAGAGGGGTGGAGAAACAAAACTCTTTTAAGAGCCACAGACCTCACCCTTGTCTAAAGCAAGAGATGGTTGGTTAGAAAAAACTAAGAAAGGATGCAGCTAACGAAGCAGTGGGATGTGTCTGTGTTGTTTTGATGTGGGCACATCACCAATAGGTGTGAACTGTTAGTATTTTTCCTGCCCAGGACTAGAAAGACTATTGGAGAAAACGGTATCCAGTGTTTTCTATTCCTTCTAAAAGAAGTAGACTTATGTTTTAAAAAGGGACCAACTTAAGTGAAATGATCAAATAGGTCACAGTGTAAGTGACTATGATAATGTGAAATTGTGGACATGGTAAGACTGATGGAAGCTGCTGGGAAATTTTGATGGATATGGAACCTTTTAGGGTACAGATGGGGAAACCAGTCCATGGAGCAGACAAATTACGGCCCAGAGTTGGCTATTAAGTGGTCATAGCTCCTGGTATTCTGGGGTCCAGCTGTTCATTCTCTGATCTCTGGGTCTCAGTTTTGTTATAAAGAACAGTGGCCCTGTCTGTCTCACTGGACTGGTGTGAGATGAGACAGGTGGAAACACCCCAAAGTCTAAACCCCAAAGCTAGCTCTGCAGGCTGGTTAGTATTCCCTTTCACATCCTTTCCATCAGTAGAAGAGCCTGCCTGCCACGTTTGCATCTTTATCCATGTTTACATCCATGTGACTGTCCGGGCCTCTTACTGAATGTGGCTTTGATTACAACAAGATGGTGTAACCCCTGGTCTCTCTGCATCATGTCCACCCAGACTGTGCTGTGTCAGGATTCAGCTGGACTGGGTCCCATCTTGGGTCTAATAAGGAAGGATCAAGGCACTTCCCTAGTGGTCCAGGGGCTAAGCCTCTGCACTCCCAATGCAGGGGGCCCAGGTTCGATCCTTGGCAAGGGAACTACATACCACAAGCTGCAACTAAGACCCAGTGCAGCCAAATACATGATAAATAAATTTAAAAAATAAAAAGGAAGGACAGATTTGTGCAGCCTCCAACACCATGTCACGTGTCTTCAAAGTCCTCCATAGAACATAAGTAAAAAGTTGACCCTAGAGCTGCCCTTGCAGAGTTGAGTAGCCAGAGTCTGTTTAAGGTGTTTATAAAGGCCCCATCACATTCCCCACCCCAGTCCTCCTGGCTTTAGGGCGGATCAGAGGCAAGCTGACAAGCAGTCTCTGAGTCTTTGTTAAACCTGAGCTCAGATGGATGTAGAAACACAAGAGAAGCCAAATCATATGTTTAAAAAGTTAAGAGGAAACCAAGCTCAGCAAGGAACTACAATCCTGGATTTAGCCTGGGTGAATTTTCCTTCTCTGGGATTTCCTGTCCCTTTTTTGGGATGTTTCTATCTATCCAAATGTTAGGTGGCAACTGGCTTAAGGTCATCAACTGAACGGTGAAAGAAAACCTTACACAGTACTTGGGTTTAGCTGCTAAAATATCTATGGCTACCCAATCAACCCAAACGCAGGCTTACAAGACACATGTTCCCATCCTCCATCTATCTGTCCTTAGTAGAAAGAGGCCAAACTTGAAGACAGGGCTTAAAGAACCATCCCTAACAATAAAGGCCAGGCCAGCATGGGGCCCCAACTGCCTGGGGGGGCAGGGACAGTGGGGCTGGTTGGGGAGGTCCTTAAGGAATGTAGAGTAAGTGAACCCAAAAGTCTGCCTCCTGCAATGTTCTTAGACTGCAGTTAAAATTTAACTTTTTTTTTTTATGTAAATCATCTGGTATGTTCAATTGCATGGGGGTTGGGGGCAGCAAAGAGGGAACAATGGGCTGGGATTAGATAATTTACTTAGTGCTAAAATTCCAGGAAGTTTGTGTTGATCTGGGCCTGGATCTTGTTACTTTTTAGCTTCAATCTAAATCTTTATCTTCCTAGTATAGTTGAGAGGACATTTTTTTACTTAGCCATTTTTACAGTTGTAATTTTTTCCCCCTTTCATCAAATAGAGCCAGTTAGATTAGCAGCTCTTAGCACGGAGATGAAAATATTGGTAGGGCCCATTGGGCCCTGTTTTGTTTATTCTAACAGAGCAGGCTTTGATCTAAACATATTTCCTGGGGTCTGGACGAGATGACCTAATTCCTGTCTTATCCGTCTCCACTTTCTGTGAATCTCAGATTGCGTTTGACTGTGGAGCCCTTTGAAATTCACTTTACATTTTTTCCCACTTTGTTACCCCCTCTGACATTTGTTTCATTTGGGGTAGGGGTGTGTAGCTCCTAGTAAAAGACTCCAGTGCTTTATTTTTCTAACAGGACTGCTAAGTTTTAACAGAGTGGGAGCTTTTTTTTTTTTTCTTAAGTTCTCTCCTTCTTGACATTCGCAACACGCCAAAAACAATAAGCAAATAATCTACTGCTAGAAATTTTATGTCAACTGCAAATCAGTCAGGATTTTCTGTATGACACTTTTTTCTAATTTAAAAAACAAAAGAAAACAAAAAACTGTCCCCCACCCCCTTACACATCAATTGAATAAACCCGGCCCAGGAGAATTGAGAGGCAAAGACTTAAAGCTCAAAGTGACTCTTGAGCCAATCGGTTTCCCTAAATGATCTGGAGAAACCTGCCCCCTTCCTTACTCTATGCACCCCTCCCCCCTCCACAGCCACTGGCCTGAGGGGCCTTGGGTAGCTTGGGTCTTGTCACTGGTCTCCCTTTTTCCACCCTAGTTTTCTGTCAATCACCAAACTGCTCTTCCAAGCCTATTTTCCAGAAAGAGGGGAGACCCTGTGTGTGTATGCGGGGATGGGGATAGGAGTCGAGGTAGGGGTGCGGGTGGGGAGCAACGCAGATGGAGGGAGAAAAAACAAACAAACACACAGGAATACAGGGAAGGAAAGACGGGGAGATAAGGGGCCACAAGAAGGTGGAAGAATGACAGCGACACAGACAGAGACCCAGAGAAAAAGAAAAAGCATCCTTATTCCGAAAGGTGTGTGTGTGTGGGGGGGGCGACTCAAGTTGCTAACGTTTGTAAATTTTGAGTGATGAGTACAAGAAAGTTGGTTATTCGCTGCACTCTTTTGTTTTGTTTTTCTACAAGTCACATTTTTTTTTTTTTTAAAGGGAACTGAGGCAAATGTCACCAATATGAATATTTTTAGTTCAAAACTGTGAATTTGGCTGTTATCATTCCGGGCAGCAACAAGCCCAGGAAATTCGGTGTTCGGTGATTCCAAAACTATCTCGACGCACCTCCAATTAGAGAAGGGGGCAAAGAAAGGCGAAAAAGTGAGGCGAGGTTTGGCGGGAGGGGTGGAGCGGCGCGTTCACTTCGGCCTTAAAATAAACTTTGTAGCTTTATAAATATGAATCCATTTCTCTTCCGCCGGGCTGAGCCGAAAGGCTGAGTGTTTTTCTCACTCAGTGAGGAAGCAGGATGAGGGCGATTTCTTGTTTTGGAAACGAATGTAAGGGGGAATAGGCAGGTAATGATCAATAGATTAGAGAGAGAGTCGATCGATGGATGGATAGGCAGAGACCAAAGGGAAGAGGGAGGGGAGGAGACAGAGACACCGACTGAGACCCCGAGGCTCCGACTTTCTCCTAAGGGCTACGGTCGCCTCGGAAAGTCTGTACAAACGAAACGCTGCTTTTGCTCCCCTTAACTCATCAGAAAAAGCTAGAAGGGAGGAGGTCGGTGGTGAGAGGGAAAAGAAAAAAACCGCCTCTGCCCACCCCGCCAGCCTGGCGGAAATGGACGCGCAGCTGGGGAGGCGCAGGGCCGTGACCCCCGCGCCGGCCGCGGTGGGAGCCCAGCGGTGGGGACCGCGCCGCGGCCGCGGGACTGACGGGGTCGCGGGGAGCGGTCCCGCAGCTGAGCGTGTGCTCGGAAACCCGCGTTGGGGCTCTGCCGACAGGACCCCTTTGGAGAGGTGGGCGTGGGGCTCGAGGGCGCGGGAGGGAGGGGGAGCGCCGAGGGGCGTGTACGAGCAGGTCCCTCTCGGAGGCCGGCGGCCCTCGGATGCCCCCGCAGGTCTCAGGCTTGGTCCCCAGAGAAGCACCCGGATCCAAAGACCACGCAGGCCTGGGTACCCAGTCGTCGTCATGCCCAGCCCTGGGAAGAGGTTGAATGCCTCCTTTCGCAGCGAAAACGTCCCCCTCCGGCCCGCGTATAACAAGAACAGCCAGAATCCCACCTATTCGCCTGGTCCCCACTTTTGAGCAGAGGGGTCTCTCTCGGGGAGACGTGACTGGGACCCTAGAGGCGCAATCGAGGATGCTCGCTAGCGCGCTGAAACGTCTAGGTGATTCTCCGCAGCGCGCCGCAGCGCACAGCCCAGTGCCTGCCCTCTCAAGGTTTGGGGGCGCTGGTCCCCATATGGCGCCCACCTTTTAGCATGCCCCTCCTGGGCCCCAGACCATTTAGCCTGCGGAGGCTCGCTCCAAGTGGCCATGGAGTGGCCTGCGCCCCGATGGAAACTTCTTCTGGAAGGTGGCCCGGACGCTTCTCCCTTACCTGGGCGCAGAGCCACTGTCTGCCGGCGGTTTACCGCCGCCCTGGAAGAAAAAATTCGCCGACCCCTCTAGCCACCAACTTCCACCCAGTCCATTTGCTGACCCCAAAATAGTGCTCTGGAGGAAAACATGTTCTAGGGGAGACCCTATAACAAAAGGAGAGAGGAAGAAATCAGACTAAATTCTGGTGATGCAATATTCAAGTCGACTCTACATATCCTTTGTCATGGACTTTTTCTTTCAAATATGCGTGTGTATTTAAATGCCTAAAAGACTAATTAAATAAAGACCAAGTTGACCTCGCTGGGTTGAGGCCCAGTTTCAGATTATATAACCCCAGCTGCCCCGGGAATTCTCCAGCAATGCTGCTCACAGCCGCCTGGAAAATGACTGAATTAAGGGAAGTGAAACCACCGGAACAGGAGAAATAAAGCCAAAGTCTCCAAGGGCACGAATGTCCTGCTTAAGGAAACTTACCTGGGCCGACGGAACCTCCTATACCAACTTTTTATTTCACACCATTTTTTTCTTTTTTCTTGGGGTTAGAGAGGTTGTAAGAAGAGTAGCCAAACAAGTAATTGATATTGGGAGAATATCTAGATCCTCCAAATTTAAAAAAAAAAAAAAAAAAAGGGAAGAGAAAAAGAAAACACATGCTCATGCAAACCTGTTTCTGTTATGCCTTTTACAATTCCTTATTTAGAGAGAGAGAGATACATACACAATTTACTGGTGCCTGGGGAAATGCTAAAATACATTTTGGGGCCTGGCTAAATAGAAATGCACTCTAAAAACACAGACACAGTATTTTGTTTTATCTGTTGCAAAAAAAAATGTATTTGATTACTTGAGTAAAATTACAGTATCTCTGTTGTTAGTAAGTATTAAATGTTAAAGAAATTGGACCCCCCCCTTCCTTTCAACTTTCCAAGAAAGTGCATGTAACAGTCCATTTTTTTTTCCTTCCATACCTAATACAAAATAAACAAACACTATACCTGCTCTCTTGATCAAGAAGAAGCATTTGCTCTTGTAAGGAACATATGTACATTTTAATGAAAGTGATATTTCTTTTTGTATATACAAGAGCATCTACATTTTCTCCACTGAAGGTTGTTCAAGATGCTATTCTTAGCAGCATTGTGAAATTCCAGCACACATTTTCTATTGTGAATATACCTACAAGGCAAAATGTTACGTCTTAGTTTCAACTACCAAAACAACACTTGTATATTTCTCTAAAGAATTCTGCGTGCTTATCACTGTACAGAAACTTATTAACATTGAGGACGACTCAAGTAAAAAGCACAATACAAATAGCAGTTCAAAACGGAAAGGGTTAAATCTACAAAAAAAAAAAAAAAAGGCAGGTTGAATTTTAGAATTAAAAAACAAAAAAAACAAAAAAACCAAACCTTTCAAAGAACCACACAGTTCAGTCTGTACTTTCAGTCCTTTCCTTAAATTTGTTTCAAAAGATTAGACAATGTGTTTGCTGATAAAATTTTCCAGCAGGATCAAAGTATACATTTATATACAGATTTTATTAGAGATCTAATGCATCACTGAGGCATTGCATCAACACCAGATTCATATTAAACTGGATATAGAAAATAAGTTAATGCCAGATTAGGACCGCCTAGCAGGGCAACTTGCAATTGCCATAAATGTTACAGCAAGTTTACAGGACTCTAGTCAATTAGTATTTAGTCCAAAAATACAGAAGACCAAAGTTAACGCTTGCATTCTGTTTGCAAAGCCAGGTTATATCACTAATAAATAAGCTTTCTTAGAACTCTAGAAGTTGAAGAAGGTACAAAAGAATGTCTTCAGAACGTTGTAGTTCAGAGATCTGTGGTGGGGGGGTAGCTGTGGGGGAACCAGAAGGTTGTGGGGGGGGCAGGGCAAGGAGGAGGAGGCAACCGTGGGTCTCATTCTGAATGGGGGATGCTCTCTCTCCAGCCAGAGGGCCTTTAACTTGTGACAATCTCTTTGCTGTCTTCCACAAAGCGGGTGAAACGGAAGTTGGTTCCGTTCTCGCTGCTTGCCATCTTCTCCAGGCCAGCCAGGGGCGCGCTGGGCTCTGAGTTCTGGAGCTTCTCCAGGTTTCCTGTCAGCCCACTAATAGGTGAGCTGCTTCCACTGCCCAGGCTTCCAGGAATTGGAGGGATGCCCCCATTCTGAATGACGGAGATCTCATTGGCCTTCATCGCCAGCCCGTTGGAAAGCGCGGCTGCATACTGATTCCAGAAACTAGAAGGATCCCCGCTTCCTGACCTGGCCGCCAAATCCTTCTGGAACATTTCTGGGAACTTGACGGGATTGCCTCCTAGAAATGTCATAGGGCCATCCACAGAGAGCCGGCGACCCCGGCGGGCGGGGGTGCTATTCCACATGTGAGTGCCCATGTGTACCTGGGATGCGGGAGAGAAGGGAGGAGGGAGAAGGAAAAAAAGGGGAGAGAGAGGGAGAAGCTTAATAGTTGAATCTGTCTCAGCTCACATCCCAACACTCAACAGGGCCAGTGGCCGCAGTGTCTATTCTTATTACATGCCGGACAGTGGGAAGGGTAACAAGAACCGTCCACTCCAGTCTGCTAGTAATAAGGTGTCCATTCTCTGCAACCCTGGTTCGCCTCTCCTCTGCCCGGGCAAGGATGCCTTACTTACTCCTTTTTTATTACCTGTATTTAGCTTATAATGGCCTTGAGCAAGCCAGTCAGTTGCAGATAGCTCCTTCCAGGGTGAGAATTGTTATGTCCACTCTCATTGCCATGGCAAGTATTGTATCTGACACCCTTTACCCTATATATGTCCTTTTCAGATGGAAAGAGAGTGCCCCTCACTGATTGCCCAATGGAGGGCCTGTGCGTGGAGCGAAAAAGCCAGAAAGTAATTATTCATCTCGCATTACTGGCAGCAATCTCTAGAGAAATACTCTGTCAACAGAAAAATGTACACAGTAAGAGCGCTCAACTGTTGCTCTAGAACTTAAGCATATTTGCTTTCTTTCCAACACGTATCAGTAGGAAATGTTGTATGATCAATTATCATAATACCCATTAGCCGAGTGGTGACGTTACTGTTTTTAGAAAGACAAACCACGCTGGACTGCAGAGTTTGAAAAAAAATAGATGCCCACACAGAGGAGAACTGTAATTATTAAGTGGTATGGGCAGCACACAGGCCACATGGAGGCCTTTAATCAATACCCCATGGCAACGCAGGGCTGTCTGACCTGGTAGGTAGAGCAATTCATTAGGCGCACTTAGCGAGACAACAGGGCCAGGCCGCTGTTTCGCTTAGGTACCAAATTATTCAAGGCGCTCTGACGTTCAGCAGGCTGCAGTCTGCCCTGGTCCCTGCCGTGATCCTGACCTGCATAGGCACCCACACTTCTCCAGACAAGCCACGCAGCAGCAGGTTCTCTTGCGAGAACTCGCCCCCTGACTGTCTGGACCAAAGACTCTGGGAGCGTGCCTTACGAACCCTCAATGGCCTCAAAAGAAAGAAGGCTGCTGGGGTGGGTGTGGGTGAGGTGCGGATGGAGTGAAGTACCTTAAGATTGCCTTTTGTTGTGAAAGCTCTTCCACAAATAGTGCAAGCAAAGGGTTTCTCTCCAGTGTGAGTTCTCTCGTGAATCTGCAGGGCACTCGATGAGGAGAAGGTCTTACCACACGTGTTGCAGTAGTGCTGTTTGGGAGTTCTCCTGGGCAGAGCTGGGAGGAGAACTGGGGATGTGGCGGAGGATGACAGAGGCCCAGAGGGAACGTGACTGGTGGGGGTGTCCTTACTGTCCTGAGGAGTCACATGCATGAAGCCGTTGACCTCTGTCTTGATGAGAGATGCCAACGAGTTGGCGGGAATCACCGCCGAGTTCTGATTGGGGCCAAGGCTGGAACTGGGCTCAAAGAGCTGTGATGGTAGATCCCGCATCTGATGTGTCAACATGTGTTGCTTCAAATTACCCTTGGTGGAAAAGCCACGATTGCAGACTGTGCAAATAAATGGTCTCTCTTTGGTATGACTTCTGTAGTGAATGTCCAAGGCACTCTGACAAGCAAAGGTTTTGCCACAAATGTCGCAAGCAGTGTTTTTAAATTTACCCCGGTCTCTGAAAGGGAAGAGGATTCCCAAAGAATCTTCTTTGATGATTTTCTCTGTGTGACTAGATGTCAAATCCAGAGCCCCACCATTCACTGGGGCGGGAGACAAACCATTGGCAAACTCGCTTGCCCCTGCTCTCTGCAGCTTCTCCTCGGTGTTGGGTGACTTGTGGAATTCCTGGGTGCTGTTGGATGGGGACAGAGCCTGCATGGAGGAGGTAGACTCTGAGATGGCCGGGCTGCCTGCACTTTGGCTCTCCATGTCGCCACCCACCGAGGATGAATCGTTGGTCAGGACGTCCCCCTCGACTGACCCGTTTTCCACCGACTTCAGGCTGGCCTGCAGCTGCTCTGCCAGGCCGGCATTGATCATCTTCATCTGATTTTCCAAAGCGGCGATGCTCGACATCTCTAGAGGCAAAGGCGAGGAAGACAGGCTGTCTTGGGATGCGTCTGCGGACTTGGGCGTGTCTGGGATGCTGCCCTCAGGACAGTCTTCCATGTTTTCATCGGAGAAGGTGTCTAGGTCATCAAAATTTTTCTCATCAAAGGAGCCTGTGTCGGACTCCATGGACTCGGGGTAGCTGTCAGGGACCGGGGTGTTGGGGATCTGGCCCCCCATGTGCATTCGGATGTGCTGCTGTAGGACCACGGCATTGGTGAACTTCTTCTGGCAGATGGGGCAGGAATGCTGGACTCTGAGCGGCGGCATAGCTCGATGGACGCTGTAGTGGGTCTTCAGGTTCCCTTTCGTGGTGAAAGCCCGGCCGCAGATCTTACACTTGAAGGGCCTCTCCCCGGTGTGGGTGCGGTAGTGCATCTTCAGGGCGCTCTGACAGCTGAGGACCCGGTGGCAGATGATGCACTCATTGGGATCAGTGGCCTTCTTGTCAATGTTTTCGACCAGTTGCTGAAGCTTGGATGTCTCTGAGGCCTGGGCTGAGTCCAAGAGTCCCCCAAAGGGAAACTTCGCCTTGAACTGCTCGGACATGAGTGGCAACAGAGGGTTGGTGAAAGTCGAGGCACTGCCAGGACTGCCGTCAGATGCCAGGGAGCTCAGCACGCAGGCGTTCGGGGCTGAGGCCGAGCTGGGGACCACACCGCTCTCTTCGCTTTTGCCGCCGGGAGGGGGCGCAGTGGGGCCTTCCGCTTCCTCCGGGAGCCCACCCGGGTTTCTCGCGGCTGGCTCGGGGGCCCCAGAGTCGCTTGAGACGGAGCCCGGGGGGCTGGCGGCAGAATGGCTGATGGGGATGGGGGCTGGCTCTTCGGTCTTGATGAAGGGGGTGAGGTTCGGGAGGGTGGGGGGCAACGGCAGGCCGACAGAAGTGGTCAGGGTGGGCAGGACGGGTTTGGTGTCTAGCCAACTGGTGACCGGCTTTTCAGGAGGGATGGACATGCCGTAGGGGATGCCGGTACTGGTGGGTATGTTGTCCAAATGCTCAGGCACGGGGTAGGGGTTCATCTGGATATGAGGGTACTTCTCTTTGTGGCGCTGAAAGTGGACTTTGAGGTTCCCCTTGGTGGAGAACCTGTTGCCGCAGATGTTGCACTTGAATGGCCTCTCTCCAGTGTGGGAACGAAGGTGGATCTGCAAGGCACTGTCGCTTCCGAAGACTTTTGCACAGAACCTGCACTTGTGTTTGAAGAACGCCTCATCAGAAGCGCTCTTGGCTTCGAAGGCGGTGACATTTGGTGGCTTGCTTTTTCTTTGCTGGGCCAAGGTGGACAAGGGGTTTAAATCCTCTGCTGTCGTTCCAATGTTGGGCAAAGGGCTGGGGAAAACCGAGTTAGTGGGGGCCGGCTGAGGTAGAAGTGGATTAGATGCAGGACTCAACAGACTGCTTATTGCAAAAGCTGGTGAGGATGAGGCAGAGGCCGCGGGGTTGCTGGTGTGGGAGGTGCCCGCGCTCGAAGCCACTTTTTCCGAGGATGGGGTGGGAACTGGTGCCGCCAATATGTGAACGTTGGGGGAAGAGCCGCTGTGTGGGGGGGCGATGGTGTTGCCGGAACTGCTCTGAGGTAGCTGGATGGGGGGGAGCTGTTTCACACCGCTGATGCTGGCAGATTGGCTCGCGAGGCTCTGTGCTAACCCAGCTGCCGCCGCCAGCTGCTGAGATAAATGGGAGCTGAGGGTGGACAAGGGGTTGGCAGATGTTCGTAAAGTACCTGGAGAAGGACTGGAAGAGGTTGGCAGGTCTGTATTCTGAGAAGCCAACAGCAATATTTGGTGACGAATCTGTTCGATCAGTTGCAGCTGGTGGATCTGTTGCTGCTGCAGAGCTAAGAGCTGCTCCATCAGGGCCGGGACGGCCAGCTTGCCCCCAGAGGCCCCATTGCACCTCGCTTCCTGGGAGAACTGGGCCACTGCCACCTTGGTGCTCTGGAGGTTCTCGATGATGACGTTGCTGTTGATGACGGAGAAGTTGCCCAGTGTCGTCAGGTCCCCGAGTTGAGGTAGAGAGGTTGTGATCGCTGAGGTACCTGCGCCGGAGCTGCTGCTGCTGCAGCGAGGGGGGACGCCGCTGTCGCCGCCACTACTCGGAGGCCCACTGGCGCCTTCGGGAGCTGCCGGGGCCTCCACCTCCATGGACTCTTCCCTGTCCGGTGCCTGGGCTTCGGCCAGGTCGCTGCACTCTCCTTGCTCTGTTTTGTTAGCCGTGTCATTCATTTGTTCCTGGGGATGATCGGGAGGGGGGCTGGGGCTTGAAAAGGTTTCAGGTGGGGAGGCTGGACTTTCATTTACGATTAGAACTAATTGGTTTTTAGTACAATTCTTCTTGTGGAGCAGAAGATCTGACAATTCGAAGAACTCGGCGCAGCACCGGCCACAGACGTGGGCATCCTTGCTCTTAGTGGTGCGGTTGGGTTGACCCTTCTCTGTGTCTCCTGCAAACATGAAAAGGAGCAGGATTAGCAACGAAGCCAGGACACCCAGAGTCATCCAAGACTTCAAAAAAGGAGAGAATGGGGGTGGTCAACTCTTTTCTCCCTGCGAAACTCAAAAAACTATGGCCCCAGAAAACCAATCAATATTCCTTAAGAACGTTCTTGATTAAATGTTTAGGCTGTTGGAGGACTCCCTATCAATCTGGTATCTCCAAGAGCCGCGGCCTTCAGGTAATCCATCAAAATATAAAATACTATGAACTGCAGACATTGGTGCATAATGAAATTCCATAGCAAAATATTGATTTCCAATATTTTATACACCTTATTGTCTACTCATCCATCCAGAGAGGGTCCAGCCACCATCCTGAGGACTTATTAGGCTCTTGAGTTTCTGTCAACCTTATTCATTTTCAACTGATTCAAAGATATCTGTGACAGTTTGTTCTGTCACTAAACTAATTTGTAGTCATTCAGGTTCCAATCAGTGGTTGACAAGGGGAAAAAAAAATGCCTATCACCAAGGTGAAGACTGACAACTTGAAAATCACCTCCAGCCCCTACCTGGAACCTGAGCTACGTCTGATCCGTGACAAACACACTTTAGCCACATCAGTAACAAATCCTCTGGACACTCAAGATTCAGCTGAATACAAGAGAAAGCAATGAGACACACACACACACACACACACACACACACACACACACACACACACAAGAAACACAATGATCAAAATCCATTACAAGGTCTGCCTGGCACCTATATATCAGGCTGCGGCGTGTTTATTTTTAAAATTAAAGAATGCAACTGGCTACCATCCCACTAATCAAGGAATATATGCCACTATGCTCCAAATGGCAACATTATGCCTGTAAATAGTTCATCAAAAGTGCTCTTCCTATCTATAAAAACTGGCACAAGATTTACATTTCTGATTAAATATCAACTTAAAGAAAGATGTGCAGTTAAGGGGAAGTGAAGAAATAATTCTTGTTTTCTAGTTTGGAAATGCTTTGCAATTCTCCTTGTCTGAAATGCCTTTAAAAACAGTTTGCTCTTAACTGTTATCAATTGTTTAACAGATTGTCCCGAACCTTTCATTATAAAATCCCTTTATTTCATGTTTGTTTCCACTGGTTGCTCAGATTTCTTCTCACTAAGATCCATTTGTAAATTAAACATAAAAATCTCCAACTCCAAGCTAACATCCTATTCAAAGACAGGATGGCGTCCCATTGTTTGCCCAGCATGGGGAACACCAACTTCTGTTGTACAAATGGTGTGTGGTCATCTCCGTAGGCTGTGAAAAAAAAAAAAAACTGTTTAATTCAAGGATTACCTCCCTGCATGCTTTTCTGCAGAACTGAATCAGATAATAGTTAGTTTCCATGACTTCCAAATTGAATCTCCCAGAAAACTTGCAGGGAAAGGAAAAAAAAAAAAACTAATAGCAAATATGAATAAATGCAAAATCAAAATTCTTTTTTTCAGTAAACTTAGAGTTGAGTCAAAAGAGTCAGCCATTTGCCTCTTTGCAGTAAACATAAAAAACAAAAAACAAAAAAGCTTGAGTAGTTTTACATTCCAGAAAATATAATTAATACACAAATACTAACTTCTGAAAATTCCTTAACTCTGTTTGCCTTGAGTGATGCCACAGATGATTAGAAACCCTGTTAAAGTATGCCAAATGTATGCACACTTTATTCACTGGGAGGGTTATTTGAGTAGCTAAGTTATACTTAACAAGCTAGCTTCCTTAATACCCATCTTTTAATCTCTGTAAGGGTATAGTGCGAAATGCATTAACAATACCAAACAAATCTTGGTTGGAGCAGAAAATACCAATAATGATTCAGTTTTAATTTAATGTTTAATCATCCTAATTGGCACAGGATTCCTCTGCACATTCAAGGTGCTGTTTTAAGCTCTGTCTCTCGCCTTACTTAAAAATAATGTAAACAAAATATTAAACGAAATTCGCTAAAGTTATGTTGCTTAACTGCGGACGAAAATAATGTGACAAAAATTCTGTTTAAAGCTTCTTATTTTGACAACCAATTTTAAATGATGCATCCATTTCAGATGCTTATTTTAAACTAGGAAATGCAATTCCTAATATATTCAACCGAAATGTTATTTCTTTCTCTTTGCACATTTCCATATGTAATGGTTATGTTTCCATCTACTTTTACAGCCAATTATGAAGGAACAAAAGCTATTCTGTTTGTTCACACATTTTCAACAAAATGCATTAAAACTATTATGTCAGCATGTTCTATTAAGCTCTGCATTCAGTGGAAAATACTTTTCAACCAGCTCACATTTATCAAAACATAAAGCCACTTTAAAACACAGTTTTGCTTGGTCAGCTGGGCTTAGACAAATAATGACAGATTCAGAACTAAATAACTAGCAAGGGAAATCAGAAAACTGACTTCATCAATTGTACACATTACAATGTAGTTGCTTCAAATATTTAGCACATCTGTGCTCACGATTAAAGGGCATTTTTAATTCTTTATAACTTGCAAACATCTGATATTCTCATAATATAGAGAAAATTTAAAAAAGGTTACTTTACTGGATTTAGCTGATTATTACTTTCCTGTGCTCCAATTCTGCATTTGTGCTGCTTCAAGACTCACTTGAGAATTTTCAAGTTTTTCGACCTGAACATTTTTATATTTAGGGTTGTGCTAACTGGAAGGAAAATATAGACACTTAAAAATAAGTGCCTGCTTGCTTCTAAGAAAGAGATTGTGTTAAAAAAGCTGCCCATATTTTAGCTTAGATTTTCGCAACATTTTAATAAGCTGACATTTGATCTCACTGTAGAGTCAACTAATTTAATTTCCTGATGTTTATGAACACCAAAAAAAAAAAAATTCTGATACCTATTTTGATTATTTCAAAAGCAGGTGTTGCTACATTTTAATAGTTCTTAACTTTAAATCCATCTGCCTTCTGAACAGAATTCCAATGAAACAGCTTTATATGAAAAAAAAGAAAAGGACAAAACATGAGGTCTAGTTTGAATCTTTAACTACCAAAGGGAATATTTTAAGTTGTAATAAGATGCACACACACACACATCACAAACTAACATATTCCAATTCATTTTTTTGACCGTCTGGCTATCTTGTATCTCTCTCAATAATCTGTTACACAAGATTGCAACTGGTGACCCCATTATAGTAAATACAGTTGCCTTGTTCCCTGTACTATAGTGAAAACAATATTCTAGTTCCTCTTATGGATTATGCATACAAATTAATTTTGTCATCGTGGTCATACAGGAAAATTTAAGAAGAGGTGGTTTTCTAAGTATGTACACACAAAAAGATTTTTGGAATTTTCTGGGTTTCTTTTACCCCCTCTGGGCCAGAGGAAGAGGTGATCTTCTGGTTTTATCCAATTTATATGAAAATCCCAGATGTTTTAGTTCTCATTGTACTATTTAGGTTCTTGATGCCCAATTCAAATATGTCAGCTTTTCATCATCTGAACTAAACACTGCAGAATAGGAGGCAGAAAATTGAAGTGTTCCAGTATATCTGTCTGCTGAGAAAACAAAAATAAAACTATGCCCCATGCTGAAAGGTTTAGCCAGCCAGGAAAACAAAACAAAACAACAGCCCTACTGCACCACGTTGAGTTTTCTTTTTTTGGAGCTTCTCAGAAAGACCCTTCGCTTGACTTCCCAGTACCTTCAGATCACATTAATGTTTTTAAGAAAACCCTGCAAGATTATAATTTTGGAGCCTATAGTTTTAATTGGCTGTTCCTTTTGGTAGACCAGTTTCGAAAGGCTATCACAAACATTTCTGATTGATTGATTTTTCTCTTTTTCTTGCACAGACCTGGGAAAAACCTGCATCTGAATATTCAGCTTGAGATTCCACCGCAATTTAAACACCGCCACATATGCTCTGCATGTTTTCTGTAATGTCTTAAGTTTCTTCTGTGAGATCTGTAGCCAGATGACACATTTTACTGGCCCCCTTCAAGTCCCCTCAGTGTTCTGACTGGGATTAGCGTGTTCTCGAGTGGAAGAATACAAGGGGAAATCTCTGACAAAATAACAACACAGACAAGACAGTCCTTTGAAAATCGTGATACCAGCCCACCTAATGTACACAATAAAGGAAAGGGGGAAAATATCTTCCCCTTGGATGAATCAAACTGAACACTAGATGGGGTTCCAGTTGCAAGGGTTTGTTCAAAAACTTCTTTGTGGCTCTCCTCTTCCAGTGACGCGTAAAAGAGACTGCTTAAGGCGAGATCTAAACTTTGACTACATAAACATTGGCAAAGGCACAAGAAACTAAATCCCTGTTGTTTGAGGGTAAAACTGAGCTATGGGAACTACCTGTCAATCTTCCCCTTTGGGGGTCTGGCATCTCAGGGTGACAGGGGAATAAGGTTAGGAAAAGAAGCCAAGCTGATAAGGTGAAACTAAAATAAACTCCGAACTTCCTGCTAAGTGACTAGCAAGACTCAATTTGGGGGTCACTGGGAAGATACTGAAGGACATATTATGATCTGGACCTTGTCACCTCTGCATGGGAGGAGGCTAGCAAAGGTTAAAACAGCTCGACACATCTACGTTTTCCAAAGCCTGGCACAGCGACTTTTTTCTTTTGGAGGGGGAGGGGTGCTGGTTCTTGGGATAATTTACCACCTCCTCCCTTCAAATGCTCCATGACTGCCCTTTTGGTAATCTAAGAATATTTGGGAAGACTGGGTGAGCGGTATCAGGAGGTACCTTAGAAAAACCGAATTAAGTCTGCAGAAGGAATTAGTTCTGGCTACTCCACTGAGCTTGGCTTTCCTCAATTTCAAAAAACTGAACTGCTGGTCTACCTAATTCCCACCCCGCACTTATCCATGAAAGCTCTACCTCAAAAATTCAGATTTTTGCTTTCTAAAGGACTGTGGGTCAAGACAACTTGCTACCTGCCAAAGCAGAAAGAAATGAAATAATAGGCCTCAAAGAATAACCTATAAATTGACACTTGTGCTTATAAACCATAGGTGAACCTGGATGTAAAATAAACCACAAAACATTCGGTATCACAAATTCACTTTCATGCACACTCTCTCAGGTCCTTCCACCTTCCGCTTGTTTGTGTGTGTTTGTAACATTTTAGGAAGTATGTAAGGCCTCCAGCAAATCCCCCAAAACAGCTTGCATTTTCTCATCCAAAATCTTCCATGATGCCACAAACTTAAAATAGGCCTGATTAAACAGGAGGTCTTTGCAACTGCCTTATCATGCAGGTGTCGGTTTTTCAAAAAAAGCAATTAATTATAGTTCTCTCTAACCTTTTGGGCCCAGAAATCAATGTGTTGCCATTAAGCTGCTCACAATGAGTAAATTACTTTGGTAAATAATAGAATTTCATTATTAATATGAATAAGAGGAAATTTTTGTGATACTTTATATGAGAGGCAGTGTGCTTTATCTGCAGTTTTATCTGCAGTGTTTTTATCTTTCTTCCAATATGATCTTTTCCTTCAAAAAGCTGGCCACAGAAGTACTTTCTTAATAAATGAATGGAGTATGAGTGGGCCAAACATGTCGTTCCAGGAATCTTAAAAAACTCTACCCAAGGAAGAAAAAGCCAACACACACACATACACACACACCTGAAATCCAAATCGCTAGTAAAGAATCCACATACGAAATCATCCCATTCTAATGTTCTCTTTCCTCAAAATTATTTACCTTGCTAAATAATTTTCCCAATGGCAGTCATCTTTCTACAAGTAATTCGAGACTTGTTGAATATCATTTAAGAGACAAGTAATAAGTGCCATACTCTTGGTTTCATAAGAAACAGTAAAAATCTCCCAGTTTATTTTAGGAGAGTATATAGCAGCACCAAAAATAGAATTAAAATATGAACATCATAAGACTGACCAAATAATCTTGTTTTCTTGAACTTGTTCTGATGAAGTTATCCTGGAGATTGCTGAACCTACCTCGGATTTTCTTTGTACGCACGCACACGCTCAAACACACACAAGCGTGACAAGCTGCACAGTAAGCCTGACTGCTCCCAGCCTTGAGAGTTACTCCTTCAGGGCAACTGTAACGGGGGGCCTACAAACTTTTCTAGGTCTCACTCTGGACCGAAGTCATGAAATCGGAGGTGCCAGCATCTGCTGAGGGCACCACCAACTAGGTTTAATTTGATAGGTTCAACATTTCCTTTGCCATGTTTTAAGCCCATCTCAAGAAAGAAAAAAAAAAGTAACCACAGTGTTTAAGGAAGGTTAATCTTCTAAAAATTTAACAACTTTCATGTAGATTAAACAAACAAACAAACTCGCAAACTGAAAAACAGAGCTCCAATGACTCCTTGAAGTGTGTGTTCTGTGCGGACAGGAGAATGGGTGGCTGGATACAGTGCATGAAAAGTGGTGACTTTTTAAAAGTAACTTGGAGACATGATTGCTCGGTTCTCTATCTCACAACTACTCCCAAATAAAAGGAATTGGAGTGTGTAAGGCCCTCCTGTAAAATCAGACATGGAGGAGGATTAGTTGTGTACTAATATTATTACAACATACTAAATCCTGTAACCCTATTACAAAATCTACCCTCTAGGCAGTTTCTCCCAAACTTATTGTTCAACCATGTAAAAACAGTCATAACCTAAAACCATTACAACTGGAGAAATGGAGGGGGGTGGGGAGAGGTGAGAAAGGAGGCCGAGAGGGGAGTGTTTCCTATGGTGCCCCTAACTGTTTACTGCTTCTTAGGACAATGAACCAGCTTTTGGGGATAAAAAAGAAAGAAAAAGGAAAGGAAGGAAGGAATAAAGTAAAAGAAAGAGAAAAAATAAAGAAAGGAAACTTGATGCAACTTAACTAACTTACCTCAAAGCCCAAATAAACCAAAAAAACAGTCCTAATAAATAATAATGGTCAGAGGTAGTGAACTCCTTTTATGCTATCGCTTTATGAGAAGCCTTAACTATTAAAAATTCCGGATTCAGAAGGCAAAAGAAAATCCTGTCCAGATTCAGACAGGAAAAAGGTAAAGATCTAGCAAGCATCAATTCTCTGCGAATCCCGTCTTTATTTTTTCCCCCTTTTTTGAAAATATATAAAATCAGTACACATTAATTAAAAAAAAAAGACTTAAAAATAAATCTTTCCTCTCCTCCGGTTAGGTTTGGTCCTTTAAAAACTGTTGACTTTAACAGTATTACAGTGAGGAAGATCTCACCAGAAACTTTAGCAAAGATGGTGTGGGGGCCAGATGCAGAAGAAACCAGCTGGGAAAACCCGGAAAAATACTGTGGCAGCAGCCTTGGATAATTTCACCTCACTGTACCTTGAGTACCCAGTTTCGCCTGGGGTGGAAAGCGGGGATCACGGGTTCTCAGGGGACTGAAAAATCAGAGGCTCTGGATAAGGCTTTAAGCTTGAGAAAGTACTGGGGTGGAGGGGGCCAAATATTGTACACAAATATCTTTATCTGTTGTCTGTTCTCCCCCCTTTCTTACAGGGTTCACCCCCTTCAACAGGAGTCCTCTTTCCCGACAGCCGGGGTGAAGTGGGTGGGAGTCCCTCGGCTTCTCCGCCTGGGTTCTGCGTGGGTCCCTGCGCCCCAGCTCTGCAGAGAAGCAGGCCTCTAAGGAAGGACCCGAGGACCGTGAGGGCCGGGCGCCCGCAGAGTTTGGAGGACGGAGGTGCCGATCAAAGGGCAGGCTTCCGAGCCCTATCGGGGTCCAGCTCCCTCCTCTACACCCCAAAATGACGCCGGGGACTGGAGCACCCCGAGAGACATCCCGAGTCGCGGATACCGCTCGGGGGTTACCCCTCGAACCTCCGCAGCCGAGAGGCGAGCACTGTGCCTGGGAACCGAGCCCGGGCGCCGCTTCATCGCCTCCGGCCTTGGGCCTGGGAGTTCGGAGGCCCCTAAATTGTAATATTTTTTAGCGATAAAAAGGGACTCAAGGTGTCTGCCCTCCTTACCCCCAATTCCCTACCCGGATCTCTGCCACTCTCGGCCTTAGCTCCGTCACACAAACTTTGTTCTGGACTTGTTCGCTCCCTTTGGGACCCGGCAGCTGTCGCCTCCATCGGAGGAAGCGAGTGCCTCTGTTTTAGGGGGACTCCCTCGTGGCTAGATAGCCCACCCCACCTCCAGCTCTGGAGAACAACCCTTAGGACTCCTGGAAGTGCGAGGTACCACGATCCTTAGCGGGAGCCGACCGAGCCTAAAGATTTCTTGGGGGCGCCGAGTGTGCATGTGTTGGGAGAAGAGATGCGGGGATCAAGTGGGATAGCCGGACCCCGACACTTGCCCCCATCCGCCTGCACTCTGTCTGGGGAGCACCCGACAGCAAAGAGCACTCTCCAACACGGCCTCTACCCCCGCGTGTCAAGCACGGTCGCCCCAATACAGGTTCCCATCTTCTTGGAACTCCGAACTCCCAAAGGCACCCCATTCCGCGGCGCGGGCCCAGGAGGAGTGGGAGCGCTGGGGAAGAGGATAAGTGCGGCGCAGGGAGCTCCCCTCCACGTTCCAAGTTCAGCCCGGAGGACAAAGTAAACTTCCTTTCCGCAGGCAGCAGGACCAGGGCGGCAGAGGCCAGGCCGGGCCTCGGGCGCGGGCCGGGGAGCGCGTGGATCACCGCGCAGGCAGGCGCCGACGGCCTCTGTCCGCACCAGCGCCCCGCAGGGCACTCGGGCCCCGGCCGCAGTTCGGAGGGTCCCGGGATCCGCTCCCGGAGACAGCCGGGACGCAGGAGCAAGGCCGGCGAGCCCTCTCTCCTCCCCGCAGGAGGACCCAACAACTCCGGAAAGATCCTGCCTGGAGAAGTGTTTGCTTTCCTCGGGGCAGGGGGGTTGGGGGTGGGGAAGCCCAGCAAAGGCAAATTGAAATTAAAAAAAAAAAAAAAAAAAAAATCGCGGAGTCGCAATGGTGATTCGGGTCGCGGCGGCTGGGCGGTGGGCGCGGGGGCCAGCCGCGTGTGCGTGGGTGCGAGTGTGCGTGAGTGTGAGTGCCAGTACGTGTGTGCGCGTGTGTGTCCGCGGCGCGGGCCGAAGCACTCACCATCTCGCCGGGGGAGCGAGGCCACTTCGGGGTCGGATTGGAAATGTTGAGGCTTCGCTTGCTTCCTCCGCGACATGCTGGCTCAAACATCAGCTGGGGCAGAATAAAAAATTACTAAAAAAAAATCTTCTCAAAATTACGGAAATCGAGCGGCGGCGGCGGCGGCGGCTCCCCCCGCCCGCCGGCCCGCCCGCCCCCTCCCCGGCTCCCCGGCCCCGGGCGCAGCGCGCATGTGTCCTGCTATAATTATGATTATCAATAATGCATTGCGATTAATCATAGAGGGGCTCTTTGAAAGGCGATTGGCACCGGGCCAGCGCTATTCAAACCCGCTCGCCTTAATCAATTAGTTCGTGATTTGCTGCAGACCCCTGTCTCTCCGCGCGCTGGCCCAATAAGCCGGCCGCGGGGCTGGCTCTGCGAGCCGCGCCGCCCGACACTGGGTTAACCCTCTTCGCGACCGCCCGGGACTCCGCGGCCGGGCCGCCGGGGGCCTGCCTCCTCGCCTCTGAGCACCCGGCGCCCCGGCCTGCGCCCCCCTCCCTCCTCGGCCCCCCCCCATCCCGGGCTGGGCCGACCCAAATTAGCATGCCCTCCCCGGAATTAAGCCTCCCCGGGTTGGGGGTGGGGCCGGGCGGCAGGGGCTGGGGACCCGGGCTGCGGGCGCGCGGCGAACTTCCCAACTCCGGCGCTGGGCGCGCCGGCCCGCGGGGGGAGGGAGTCCCGTGGCGGGATATGGGGGGAGGAAGTCCCGTTTTCGTGAGTGTTTCTTCGTTTCTCTAAGAGCTACCAGAAAGCAGCCCACCCCCACCCCCATAAAAAAAAATAAGCGAGTAGGGAAGAGCCAGCCCCACGCCGGTCCGCCTCCCGCCCGCGGCCCGGCCTCCCTCCCGCTCGCCGCCTGGCTCGGCGCTCCTTCGCCCCGAGTTCTCCATCCCCTGGATCCCGGGCTCGCGGGGGCGCGGAGAAGAGGACCAAGGAAAGGTTTGGGAACGTGATGGGTTTGGGGCTTTGGGGGGGAGGGGCAGCTCTCCCGCCACCCCGTTCCTTCTCAGAGGGCCCCGATCCTCCAGCTTCTCGCTTGCTCCCCCGCTCCCTTTCTCTACCTCGGACATTCCCAGGACAATTAAGGCTGAAGTTTTCGGGAGAAGCGGCCCCGAGCCCGTGGGATAAGGGGGCGGCCCGGCTCCGCCCAGGACCCCTCCCGGACCTCCCCCTCGGCTGCCCCGGTTGGCTGCAGGGCGCGTCACTCCGCGGGGAGGCGGCGGCGGCGGTGGCGCCGCCGAGCCCAGGGCGGGCGGCGAGCGGGGACCGGCTTGGGATCCGAGTTCAGCTCCAGCCGGGGGGAGGGGAGGGGCCGCCGCTTACCCAGCACGCTGCAACCCTCCCCTGGCCTCGCGAGGCGCGGGCCTGCCCCGCCGGGCTCCGGGTACGGCCAGTCCCTGGGACCCCGCGGCTCTTCGTCCTGGGGGAGCGGGCCGTGCCCCAGGCTCTTGGCGAGGAGGTGGCCGCGCTGAGCCTGGAGAGAGGGGGCTCGTTGTCCGCAGCTGTCTGGCCCCGCAGAAGCTCGCCTCCACTTCTCAGGCACTTGCTGAGCGCGGCGCCCAAACTTTTCGCTGCATCTCCCCAGGCTTTGAGGCAGCCTTCCCACCCGCGCCCCTGAGCCCGGAGTGGGGATCCCGGAGCCCGCACTTTGTCCGCTGGGCTTGGGCCCCCGCGAACCTGAGGCTCAGTCCTCGGCTCAGCCTAGCTCTTCCCCCTTGCGCCTCAGGGTCTCCTCGCTCCTGGTTCCCGAAGTCTTGCGCCCGAGGGACACTCTAAACTTCGGTTGAGTAATGGGGACGAGCGGGGGTGGTGGTGCAGATACACAATCCCTGCCCTATCTCGCGATCGGGAAAGGAGAGGGCTCATAAGGACGCCCCAATTCGGGAGCGCCCTGGAGCCTGGAGAGCAATAGAGTCAGTTCGCGCGAAGTGGGCACCAGTCTTCCGAGTAGAGTTTCGGGTGCTCCGGACCGCACTGCGCTCCCGCAAGAGTCTCTCTAGCCACTTTGGTCCTCCCTCGCTCTTTAAAATCTAAATCTTTTGTGTGCGGGTGAATGTTTCTGTTTTCCTCCTGACGACTTTATTTCTCTTGGTATAACTTCTCCTTTTTCCTTTTTCGCCCTTTCTTCACCTTTTCTCCGGCTTATTTTTCCTCTCTTGTGGCCTCGCTCGATCTCACACACACACACACACACACACACACACACACACACACCCACACCCCTCTGCACCTCGCTCTTTCTCCCCAGGTCCTGTTGGTTACAGTAGATTTTGATAAAAAGACAAACGAAGCTATCAGTGGGGCTGATGTTGAAGAATGAAGATAATAATGTTTCCATAGGTGGTGCTTCAAATGCCATTATTTTTCACTGAATATTTAAAGAGATCCCTCGGCAAAGATGGATCTGCGTGCTCCTGGGGTGCCAGCCTCTCGCTTCCCCCAGACCCCCGGGAAAGTGTGCGGGAGCACGTGTAAAACCCACCCCCAGCTCTGCAAACTGTGATCCTCGCAGGCATCCCAACCCACACTCTTCCAGGTACACCAACGCCGCCGTATGCACTTGCACACGGGTTTCTCCGTTTCTGCCCGTGTTTGGATTCGCCCGCATCCGTCTCTAACAATCTTGGCTTCTTGAAAGTCCGGGCCTCCGGGGTACCGCGTGCTGCCAGGAACCGAACGGAGCTTGCGATCCCGCAAACCCTTCTTCCCGGATCCCGCCGTAAACTCCGCGGCAAGCTCCCGGGATTGGCGTCACACGTGTTCGTTACTTGCCCTATGTGTGATTTAGATTAAGGGGCGGGGGAGCTTTCCCTCCCCCCTCAACAAAACACCAAAACAACCAACCAAACGAAATGCACACGTAAAGAAGCAGCTTCGCGATGTTTAATTAAAAATGGGCGAGCAGAGACGAATTAATTGGGGGTATCCAAACTTTAATAACTTTTTTCGTTCTTCTGCGTCCTCGAAGACGTAGAGGCAGGCGTCTCGCTCGGTGCGCAGCGTCCCCCGCTCTTTTCTTGTTTGTTTTCTTTCCCTCCGTGGCCCGGAGAGAGGAGAGGGGAGGTGGAGGAGGGGGGATGGGAAGAGGGGGATGGTCGGAATGGCGGGGAGAGGAGAATTGGTCTTTATTGTTGACGGCAATACATCAATTACGGGCCATTGTCTTGGGCCCAAGTTCCGTGGTTCGCAGACGCGGGCGCCGTGCTGTCAGAGCACTCGGGTGCTGCTTCGTGTGCCGCGAGGCAGAGAAATAATTAAATTAATAAAAACGGAGACAGAGTGGGGTTAGACAGATGGGGGTTGATTTGTACTTTTGAGCGGGTCGGAAGAAGGCAGGGACTACAGTGAGGTGCCACAGTGCACCCCTCCCCACGCCCTGCTCACTCGAGAGACCTGCGCGCTCTACTGGGGGTAGCAGGTCCCTGCCTTGGGTGGGGCAGCTGCTGGGGGACTCCAGTTGAGGGGGCTGGCACTTAGGCCCCTGGCTTTTAGGGGCTGCTCCATGTTAAAGACTGGGGGTGGCCCAAAGTCTGGCAGCGGCTGCGCCAGGGTCGTGACCTCGTGGGTCTACAGGAACCGCACCCGAGCGAGGCGCTTGGCGAGTTGTTCAAACTCACATTTGGGGGGCTGGATGCCTGTGTTTCTACAAACAAATCTCTCTACCCGCCCCCCCCCCCCCCCCAGTCTTCCAACACCTACAGAGTCCTTGGAGGGTTTGACAGGGGCCGAAGGGCCCCAAGGCTTGCGGGCCACAGCTGAATTCCCAGCGAAGGGAATTCTCCTTTTCATTCCCTGATCTTGGGAAGGGGAGAGGATGTTGAGCCTCCTTTCCCCAAGGCCCGATTCTTCCACCCTCAAAACTATCTTATTTCGGCCCAATCTGACCCCCGCTTTCTGATGGAGCCTAGAATGAGGCCTGGCCTGGGCCCAGGACGCCCCTTCTAGGACCTTCTCTTTCCACCGGCGAGGGTTGGACACTCTACCCTCGAACTGAAGGTCGCCCCCGACTCGTCCTGCCCCAAGCCCCTGCTTCCTCGGTCCTCCGGCCTCAGGCCCCGCTGGGCCCCTAGCCGAGGCTAGAGGGGCGGGAGAGGAGGTTTCGTTTTCTCCTGCCAAGCAGAAAGCGGCGAAAAGGCGACCTCGGAGTCCTGGGGGCGGGGGTGGAGGCACACCCGATGGTATCAACATTATTGATGGGGAAATATTAGGGGCAGGAGCCCGGAGATCAGGTTCCCGGTCCCTCCCCTACCCGGAGGTGGGAGGGACGGACGGAGTGGGTGGTGGCGGCGGTGGTGTTGGGGTGTGCTGGGACGCGGGTGGCTCAATGCACCCGCATTAACCACTCTTGGGGTTTATTTATAATTTTCTTGTCTGTAAGTTGGGGTGGCGGGGAGAGAAGGATGAAGGATTGATTTGGCTAGTACCCTAGCCCTTAAGGTCTTTCCCAGGGTTGAGGCTGGAGTTGGGGAGTGGGGGATGGAGGAGGGACAGGAAAAGTGATCAAAAGCGAGGACCAAGTTTGGAAAACCCACCGTAGGCTCGGTTATTTTCCAAGCCCCAGTACTTCGCTTCCCCGAGAGTTTCAGAAACTCTTTCCTTAACTGCTGTCGCTCAAATCCTCATTTCTCCTCGGCCACTGGAGAGGCTTCAGACCCGAGGCTTCGGGCATCCTGCTCAGGTGGGTACCCTCGGCCCCGGCGGAATCTGTGCCGAGAGCGCTTTGCGCACTGGCTCTCAGGTAGTCAAGTCTCGGCAGCGGTGAAAAGGCGCACTTTCTAGGGGAACCCGCAGTCCGCAGCCAAGGGCTATCTGCAGCCCTGGCGCCGGGTGCAGCGTGGGGACCAGGCGCCCAGGCGCCAGCTCCGGCGGGAAATTCAGCATGGCGAGCGGAGGGCGGGCTTGGTAACCCATCGCGTGCATCCCACCCAAGGGTCCCACACTACCGGCAAACTTCCTCTTTCTTCTCTTGCAGGGCCATCTGCATGCCCGGCGTTTAAAAACTGACTTCTTCGCTGGCGACTGCAAGTGCCTGTGATTTTTACTTTCCGTCTACACTGAACGTCTTATACTGAAACTCATTGCGCCCTGCGTGCCACAGTGCCTCGCTAAGGGGTCTCTGGGTACAAAATGCCTCTCAAAGGAAATGTATCGAGGTAGAGAAAGTGAAAAAAACTAATCGAATTTATAAAAAGAAAACCTTTGCTTCCTTTTGGTTAAAATCCTTTTGCGGTCTTCTGAGCGTGGAAAAAAAAAAATCATCACCATGCAATAGAGTGTAGCTAATTCCTGGAAACCCATTAGGAGGGTGTCCAGAAAGCCCAGCAGGGCTCACAGATTCATTCCAATCTTTGAGCTCAAGAAGTAGGACTTTTGGATCCAGTGAATAGAAATCAGTTCTTATATGTTATCTGTTGGGAATAGGTGTGGGACCTCTGAAGCCCTGGACTTTGTGTGCGTGTGGGGGTGTGACTGGGGGTCTGCCAGGAAGCTCATTTTCATTCATAAAGGAGATTCGCTTAAATGACCTCCCTATGGGACGCCTGGATGAGCTAATTTGGCAAATCTCTTGCAACAAACTTTATATGTTTTGCCTCTTTCTCCAGCAAAAGGTCCCTTTTTATAGAACAGATCAACAGTTCCCAAAGAGAGGTGCATCTTGGTTTTGTAAAAAGCTGCATACTGTGAGACCTTGATGGGGCAATCGCTTCTTGTTGGTCAGCGTTTGGAGAGGGAAGCACCATTTGGTTTCTGTTTGATCAATCAAATGGCCACATGGAACCATCCCGGGGGCCTGGCCCTTGTCTGCCTGGCAGCCTGTGAGCAAGGCTGGACTGTCACTCACATTATGGGTAATTTACAAATCTCCCACGTCTCAGCAAGCTATGACTTTCTTAGGGAATATTTCTCTCGACTGAGAAAGGGCTTTCTCTGAGAGACATATTTCTTTTTGGGGAATGCAGTGAGTCAGAGTTGTCACTGCAAACTTCACTTCATCATCCCGTGCAGTTCAAACCTGCATCTTTCGTAGCTCCATATGTGTGATGAGTGGGAAAAAAAGGGGGGAAGGGGATAACCCATTGCTTTCTTCTCCTCCTTTCATCTTTTCTAGCTCAAGGAAGTTCTCTATACTGTTGCACTGATATTTCTTTCTCCTAATGTTCACCTTCATTTCTCCAGCCACAGTTACAATTGTTTCCGTCTTAATACCCAGTTTAACATGGAGTTTTAAATTTGAGAGACTACAGTTTTCCAGTTCCAAGCCTGTTGCCCTATTTCCTTGTGCCTTCTCAAAACAGAGGCGATTACTTCTTAAGTTATACAGTTATCACCACCAACACATTTATGTCAGAAATCAGTTCCGCTTTTTTGGTGCTTCTTCCCATTTATAATGCTCATTGTGTCCCAGCCTCTAGTCTTTCATCCTGGGTTCCCCTCAACCCCAGACTCTTTGACATACTCCATAGCAAAACCCCATCCCTGGAAGCCTTGCTCAGAATCTCCATCAGGTTGTAATGCATGGAACTTCTACTTAGAACTTGGCCCAAGACTGGCTGTGGCCTTTCCCCAGGGCCCGAAAAACGGGAAGATGCCAGCAAATCTCTCCTTCTCTAACCCAAACAGAAAGATTTCAGAAGAATTCGGGTTGGAAAGATTTTCCAGGTTTGTTTTTACTTTCTCTTTCCCTCCTGGGCTCCCTAGTACCTCCAGTTTGGAAGGATAGTGCTAAGAGAACCAGCCTCTTAGCTCAGGTTCCCCCCCGAGCCTCCCTTGACGATCTCTCCTCTTCTGATCTCAGATATTTGCCGGGAACTAGCTTTATTCACATCGTGCTTGGGAGTTGGAGTTGGACTCTTGGGGTGCCTGTGCTGGTTCTGTCATTTGACAGTATCTTGGGAACACCATTGTGGGTGTGCACCCATGTGGTAGGTAGCTTTGGTCAAATTGATTTCACTAGCTGCTGTTTCCTGCTCTGTCAAGTGTAGCTAATGGAGAGGAAGCGCAGAGCTTAAGAGCATCCAGCAAGGACTCGGCTTTGCTTCCTCCTAGCAGTGTGACCTCCATATGCCTCCAACAGTTTCTCATCTGTTAAATAGGGATAATAATAGTCCTTATTTCATAGAGCTCTTGAGGGTTAAAAGAGTTAATATGTGTGAAGAGTTTAGAATAGTGGCTGATATGTAATTAGCTCAACATAAGTGTTAACTATTATTGTTATTACCTCACAGGCTTGTTGTGGGAATCAAATGATACAATATGGCTAAAATATCATTTTCTATTCATCCACATGCATGTGTGTGCTCAGTCTCCACCAACTCGTGACCCCTAGACTATAGCTTGCCAGGTGCCTCTGCCCATGGGATTTCCTAGACAAGAATACTGGAGTGGGTTGCCATATTCTTCTCCAGGGGATGTTCTCAACCCGGGGATTGAATCCACATCTCTTGCATCTCCTGCATTGCCAGGCAGATTCTTTACCACTAGCACCGCTTGGGAAGCCCTGTTCATCCACCCATCCATTCATTATTTATTTATTCATTCATTCACTCTACATAGTAACACGCAAGGCATGGAGAATAACTCTGAAACAAACACTATCAATCCTTTCAGTTAATCCAACATTATTTCCTGGGATCCTGTTATCAGTGCCTGGTTAAGTGTTGGGCCTGAGGGGAATAGTATAGGAGCAAAAGTAAGAGTGGGAAGTCCCAACTCATAGAGAAAATTAAAATTAGAACAGGCTGTGTGTGCACCCAGTTCTGTTGCCGTGCATGTGGGTCCTTTGGGCCAGGGATAGATCATCTTCATGCTTCTAGAAGGTTCATAAACACCAGTGGACATGTAAGTGGCCTGTTACTTAGGTTCCAGGCTGTATGCACCTGGTTGTTTTATCTGGCTCACATATTTGTCCTTTTGATGGTATGGACTCCTCTGAGTTGTGCAGAAAATAAAACAATAAAACGAGTGCTGTTTTCCTTTGGGCCCCCTTGAAAGGTATAAATCACTTACAGTGTTCACTTAGATCCCTCATTTCTGGCTTTTTTTGCTTTCCATTTTTGTCTGATTATAAAAATGAACCATGGGCATTATAGTAGCGTATTCTGTAGGCAAATGTAGTGGTTGAGATGGAAAAATCTCCTGTCAGTCTGTCCTGCTCCCCCCAGGTATTGGTCTGTTCTGGATGCAAAGCCTCCGGTGGCTGCTGCATGGACCGACTTGGTATTAGAACCATGTTGTGACCAAATGTAATTTAACATTTACTGGTGGAATGCAAAGTGCTCTTGTGAACCCCCTCCCTTCCCCTGTGCTTTGAGATTAAAACACATTTTATGGTTAGAATCTGGAAAAAGAATGAAAGAGCCTGGGCAAGTATACCTGTTAGCAGTGGAGTTGTGTAAAACGGGAGAGACGATAGCACATGTGCCCCGGTCTCGATGTAATAACGGCTTCCTTGGGAAGCATCGGCCAGCAAATGCGGTTTAAGACCATCACAGATGTCAGTGAGCAGGGGCTGAGTTTGCTTTTTGCCCCAGCGTTGAGGGAGCAGACTCGATTTAATCTGTCACTTGATGTCCTTCTCCTCAAAAATAGTGCCCGGGGGCTCTCAGGGGCTTTATTTAGAGGCTCTTAGGAGCTTGGCAGTATGTAAATTATGCGTGAGTGTCCTTCATAGTTCCCAGTGGTCACCATCAGAGGGGTTTAAACATGATTTAGCCTTTCAGATGATTTGTGGGAGCGCTGAAGCCAGCCAGTTCCGTGGTTTCTCACCATTGCATTAAATAGGTTTCCATGTCTTGCTTGGCTGCTCTGTCCATTCACCTCCTGGCCTCCGAGTTGGTCTATGAGTCACCTCCCAGTGTTGGTGGGTGACCTCTCAAATATCCTTACTATATTAGGGAGTTCTGAGATTTTTTTCAAAACTGAAGTTTTATGACTTTAAAAAAATACCCTTCAATCCGTAGTGACTGCAGAGCTTCCCATTCATTTATTCTTTCATGCATTCAACCCAAATTTATTAAGCACCTACTATATGCTCCTTATCGGTATTGGGTTGGCGAAAAAAACTCATCCCAGTTTTTCAGTAACAGTGTATAAAAACCCAAACGAACTTTCTGGCCAACTCAGGGTTTTAAGCACTAGGAGGAATCGGGCTTGAAAAAGGTTGCTCTGTTTCCTTCCTCCCTTTCCTCTCCTCCTTTTTGTTATTATGCTTTTATGAGGATTAGGGAAATTGTTCTTTAAAAAAAAAATTTGACTTTTCCAGCTGAGTGTCTAAAACAAATTATGGAACATCCATGCAATGAAATATTAGCCACGAAAAAGGAACTGCTGATACTTGCGGGGATGTGGATGAATCTCAGAAGTATTATGCTGCATGAAAGAATCCAGAACCAAAAGACACCACAAAGTATCACTGCTTTTATATAACATTATAGAAAATGAAGGGCTTCCCAGGTGGCGCTAGTGGTAAAGAACCTGCCTGCCAATGCAGGAACCTAAGAAACACAGGTTCGATCCCTGAGTCAAGAAGATTCCCTGGAGGCGGAAATAGCAACCCATTCCAGTATTCTTGCTAGAGAATTCCATGGACAGAGGAGCCTTGAGGGCTACAGTCCATGGGGTTGCAAAGAGTCAGACAAGACTGAAGTGGCTTAGCACACATGTAGACAATGAAAACCAATCTATAGTAACAGAGAGCAAATCAGTAGTTTAACATTGGCCTGGGTTGGAGGGGAGGGAGGGAAAGAAGATTACTGAGGGGCACAGGGAAACTTTTGGGGATAATTGAAAAGTTTGCTATCTTGATTGTAGTGAAGGCTTCAGAATTACAGACATATTTCAAAACTGATCAAATTGTATACTTTATGTATGGGTGGTTCAGTATTCTTAAATCATAGCTCAGTAAAGTTGAAAAATAAGGTTTCTCATTTTCACCAGTATGGGAAATGGATGTGCGTTAAGGAATTTGAAGAGAACATGGAAATTGTCGCTGTCATATTTGAACACTTGAGCCCTTAGAAGTTCTCTGGTGCTTGGTCACACTTGATGTGGGTACAGGTCTTGGCTTGAGTGGGGGTGGCACGGGCATTGGCTCCTGCATCGACCCTGGAACAAGTGTAAACCTCTCCTTGTGGTTTTGAGTACTGGTGACTCTCAAACAAAAATTGCTTTGATGCCAGATACTAATCCAGTCTGGGAATTCGAGGACCTGTGAGTGGTGAGAGGTCACAGCCCCCGCCGGCAGGTGCATCAGATGGAGTTCAGGGTCTGAGGCACTATAGCACTATCCAAATTGACTTAGGGATTATTGATTGGATGGTTATTTTGAAATTCCATAGTCCATAGCTGACCATGAGGGATAATCTTTGTTGATGGCTCAGTTTTTCTTTATCTCTCTAGGATGTCATGGACCAATACTTTCATAGAATAAAATAAAAATATAGTATTAGAAAAACATGGAAAAGAAAACAGAGTCATACAAGATATAAGCCCCAAACTGTAGTACAGGCATACCTCAGAGATAATTGTGGGTCTGATTCCAGACCATGTCAATAAAACCGCTATCACAATAAAGCAAGTCACATGAATGTTTTGGTTTCCCAGTGCATATAAAAGCTATGTTTACACTATACTGTAGTCTATTAAGTGTGCACTTGCATTATGTCTAAAACAATGTACATACCTTAATTAAAAATACTTTATTGCCACAATATGTTAACCATCATCTGAGCCTTTAGCGAGTCATAGTAGTAACATCAAAGATCACTGATCACAGATCATCATAACAAATAGAACGAGAGTGAAAAAGTTTGAAATATTGCAAGAATTACCAACATGTGACACAGAGGCATGAAGTGAGCACATGCTGTGGGGACAATGGCGCCAATCAACCTGCTCAACACAGAGTTGCCATGAACCTTCAATTTCCAAAACAGTGCAATAAAGCAAGGCACACCTGTACAGTCTCAGCAACATCAAATTATTCTGGCAACCTGCCAAAGTAACTTCTAGCTGCTTACTTTCAGTTTCTCTGGCTGGGGTGTGGTACATTAACAACACACTGGACCAAGCGCTGATCCGTAGATCACAGTTTGAGCCACTCTGGGGTAGCTCAGAACCTCTCAGCCAGTGTGGTCACAAGGAGGGTAGTGGTGTGTAAGTGCTCAAGGAAGCTGGATGGGGGTTGGGGCAGCCTGAGCCCCCAAGAGCCAATTGCCTCTGGTCACAAGGAGCTTCTACTTTTGATCACACCTGAGCCACACGGGTGTTCCAGGGGTGTCTGTGGAAAAGGTTAGGAAGCATCTCAGACTGGTGGTTCTCGTATTGAGGGAGCAAAACAATTGTGGGTACAGGACTTGCTAAAAATGCGTGTTTCTCAACCACAGCTCCATAGATTCGAATTCAGTATCTGGGGAGTATGGGCCAGGAATCTGCATTTTTATCAGTACCCTAGTACATGCTAATGACCTCACATGCATGTGTTCCAAGACCTCATTTTGAGAAGCACTCAGGCAGACATAGGGGAGGTGGGTTAGTGACAGAGTTCTCCATCAGTGTGTACTTCCTTCTCTCTGCAAGCTACATTTAAGGTCAGAAATCAAACTGAGAGATGCTTCCATCAGTGTGCTTAGCTTCAGCAAAAGACACTGTTTTATTTCAACAGACAAATAACCTCTGAAGGGACTTGGGGGAGGGGCTCACAGATTCTGGGAGGGCAAGAGTCAGATTCAGGACTGTCTTAGATTTGATCTCCAGAAGAGCTCCCAGGAGACATCATTATATAAGTCCCCTGCATACAAATGGGTTCTGTTCTAAGAGAATATTTGTAAGTTCAATTTGTTTCTAAGTCCAACAAAGTTAACCTAGATATTTAGTTGTTATAGATAATGCCAAGACACGTGAACTAACTTACATGATTGGACATGCGAACACGTTCGCCTCTTTGAAAAGTTTGTAATTTGAAGGTTCGAATGTAGGGGTCTTGCTGTAATGCCACTGGAAACAGCTCCACTGCTGAGCCCACAAAAGCTGCCACCAGCCCCATTCCTGGGACATCCTCAGCGAACTGGATTCTTTACGGGCCCTGGCTCAGGAGTCAGTTTTTAGCTGGGAATTTGGTGACGGCTTCATAGCTGCAAGGGAAGCTGGGGAAATGACCACTGGTGTCTTCAGCTTCTGTCCCAGGGGTGATCTAAAGCTCTAGCAGTGGGGTGTTTCTCTGAGCTGGGTGAGCCAGGGCAATGTCAGGTGTCCCTGCCAACTCACAGCCTCATTCCCCATCTGAGACCTTCAAGGCTGTCTTCTTCTTCCTTTGCGCATCACAAAAGACACAGAGAACACTGTCAGAGGCAACAGTGAGCTCACCTGCAGGCATGTAGAGCAGCAACAGCCCTTCTGCAGGGCTCCATCCTCTACATTTGAATGGGGCTCCTTTGTCCTCTTCACAGTTCAAACAGAAGCGTTGGAGGATCCCTTAGAAATCTCATCAGGCACCATCAGCCCTCAGCAGCCCCCTGGAATGTTCTCAGGAAAAATGGAGAGAGAAGGTAGTTGCTGTTGGTTGTGCACAGGCCAGGACTTGGGCTGGGGTGGAATCAGTGCACACATTAGCCCCACAAATGGCCCCATTTTACAGATGAGAAAACTGAGACTCTTGAGTAATTTCCTTGGCAGCACGGAGCTGCTGGAGGCCTGAGACCAGGTCTCAAGACAACTCTATGAGAAAACAAAACTAAATGGAAATAAATGATAACAGAAAAAGTTTTCAGATTTTAGAAGGCCCAGGTGAGGAAGGGACTTGGGGTGGCATTTTGGTTTTCACACTATGGACATAATCTGAACTTCTTTCTTGATTTCAAAGGATAGGAAGATTGAGGGCACGTGTTCATTAAAATCTCAGGAGCTGTGATTGCTTTGTATTTTTCGTAATGGGTGCTTTGGAACTGATGAAACTGAATTGCTTTGAGCAAAGCTAACCCATCTTAGCAAATTAAAGCATCTCTGGTTCTAGGTGAGTTCATAACTGAAGCTGGTCGTCAGTCTCAGTGATCTCTCAGCCCCCAGTCCTGCCTTCGATATGACCTAGTAGTTAAAATAGGCAGAAACTTCTGTGTCTTCTTTTTACTCTGATGACTATAGTTGAAAAGTAGTATAGGTGCAGGAGAAAGAGCCAAGATTTGGGGAAAAGATGTATGAGTAAAAACCCTTGCTCTTGTTATCAGCAGCAGAATTTCCTGAGTCTCTTGAGCTGGTAGAGATTCATTCCCTCCGAGGTAAGCCGAGGGATTTCACCTGTACAGTCACCTGTCTGGGGTGGTGGTGGTGAGGGGCCACCAGACTGTCAGCTCCACGAGGGAAGGACACATGGCAGGCATTCAGTACATATTTGTGGAATGAATGAATCTAGTGAGAGAAAGCTATGGGTCTGTGCACACTCTAAGATGCTGCCAGATGCTAGCAGCCTCGTACTATTCAGTTCAGTTCAGTCGCTCAGTTGTGTCTGACTCTTTGTGATCCCATGGACTGCAGCTCACCAGGCTTCCCTGTCCATCACCAACTCCTGGCGCTTGCTCAAACTCATGTCTTGTACTATTAAGATAAAGCAATGTCTCAGCTTCAGAGCCTTCAGACATGATATGGGGATTGTGTTAGAATGCAGATTCTGAATGGGAAGGTCAGGGCTGGGGCCTGAGATTCTGAATTTCTAACCAGCTCCAGGCATCAGGATGTGGATGTTGCAGATCATGGACCACTCATAGTGTAGTGAGGGTGGAACTGAGTGGCCAGTAAGTGCACAGGGCATGCCAGGTGGGGCTGGGGTGTGTAATGGGTCCCCTAGGCCAGTCACCTTCCAATAGGTGCATGGTTCAATTCTCCAGCTCATCCTGGTTCCAGGAATATCTCCAGTCCGACACCACGCCTATGAAGAGCCAGAAAGCAGGAGCTCTTCTCGTGTGGCAGTGAGTGCGGCCTGGCTGTGGTGTCCATATTTGGTGAAAATGATCCCTCTGGCTGCCCATTACTCTGAGTCATCCGTGCATGGCACAGGCATTAATAACCACTAGTACTTGTTAGGCATGGTGGTGTGTGCTGAGCGGTCGGCACAAGCTTGGCACGTGAGAGCCGCTTCATAAGAGGTTGCTGCAGCCGCTGCTGCTGAAGATTGTTTTATGAGATCCCGTCCATCTCTTTTACTTCTCTTGGCAGCTCGATGGTGTGGGTGTTAATTTTGTGGCTCTGGAACGTCTCTCTCTGGCTTCCCTTGTGGTTCAGATGGTAAAGAATCAGCCTGCAATGCAGGAGACCCGGGTTCGATACCTGGGTTGGGAAGATTCCCCTGGAGAAGGAAATGGCAACCTGCTTGAATATCCTTGCCTGGAGAATTCCATGGACAGAGGAGCCTGGAGGGCTATAGTCCATGGGATTCCAAAGAGCCAGGCTTGACCGTGTGACTTTCACTTTCTCTCTAGATTGTGGACATACCAGGCTCATTCTCACCTCTACGCCTTTGCAGCAGCGGTTTACCCTGGGGGCAGTTTCCACCCCGTGGACATTTGGCAGTGTCTGGAGACATTTTTGGTTGTCATGACTCAGGGAGGGGTTTGCTACCTGCACCTAGTCAGGGAGACCACAGATGCCTCAAAACATCCTGCAATGGATAGCATGACCCCCCCGCCCCACGACTAATAGTTACAGGGCGTAAAATGAATGTCATAGTGCTCAGGCTGAGAGACTGGGTGAGCCAGTTTTTCCTCCAGAGACTACTGTCCCCAGTTCCACCTGTGAATACCCTCTGGGTCTCTAAGCTGACTTTGGAGTAGAATAATCTCCTTAGGCTATTTTCCTAACTTTTAAGACCTTAGAGCATCTTTTTAAAAAATTAATTAATATTTTATTTTTGGCTCTGCTGGGTCTTCAGTGCTGTTCAGCTTTTCTCTAGTTGTGGAGGGCAGGGGGCTACTCTTCACTGAAGTGCATGGGCTTCTCATAGCGGTGGCTTCTCTTGTTGCAGAGTGTAGGTTCTAGAGTGTGCGGGCTTCAGTTGTGGTGGCTCGAGGGCTCAGTAGTTGTGGTACACAGGCTTAATTGTTTTGTGGCATGTGGGATCTTCCTAGACCAGGGATCGAGCCTGCATCTCCTGTGTTGGCAGGTGGATTCTTTATCACTGAGTCACTAGGGAAGCCCCTCAGAAAAATGGCATCTTAATGCTATAGGTTCAAATTCAGGTGAGTGAGAGCTCCCCTGCCATTCCCACCTGCCTTTTAGAGTAAGAATGCTGTGAGCGGAGCAACTGTTTTGCCCATTTTAACACGTGTAGGGAGTAAGGAAGGAGAGGGCCCCCATGGGGGTGTGTCTCTCTTGTCTATTTCAGAACGAGGCCTTACAGCTCTTGGCTACTTCCCATCCCACTCTGACCAAGCCCAGCAAGGGATGTCTGCCGGGAGTGAGGAGACAGAACGCTTGGCCCTGCCTTGGCTGCAGCATCCAGACTTTTTTTTTTCTAAGACAGAAGAAGAAGGGAAAAAGCCTGTTAGGCAATGAGTTTGGCAGCATCATGCCTTTTCCTCTCCGAAAAATGAGGCAGGACTGTTGAGGTGTGGCCTCCCTGGGGTAATTTAATCTGGAACGCCTCTCCTCAGCATGTGGGTCTCTGCCACACCTCCCAGGGAGCCGGGAGCTGCCACCAACCCTCCATCAGCATTCCTCGGGAGATCTGCTCTCTCAGCATGACCCACGGGAATAAAATAGGCGGAGGGGCCCTTGGAGACGGCCTGCTCAATACTGGCAAGCCAGGGTAAAGCGGTTAAACAACACAAGGAAATGTCCGCTGGGATGTAGGAGGCCAGGTGACAGGCTGGTGGCGTGATGCCTCCTGGAAATGGTTTCTTCGCTGTGAGCTTATGGGGGACGTTTATCAGACAGGCCTGCCAGGGGATGAGCCTCCCTCCTGACTCTGGCAGCCTTTCAGTGCTCGTGATGGTGCCATCCGTGTCGGGCCTGAGCGATGGCTGTTCTACAGGCAACTCTGTCAACACATCTCATTGATTAGCTCTGCTCCTGCGTCCCTGGATCAAAGGAGAAGGAGTAAAAAGTCGGGAGCTACAGTAGTCCCCAGCAGTGTAGTATTGGGCCTGATACTTCTTAAGACTGCTCCCCTCAGGATCCCCATTCTGTGCACCGCCCCCACACCCAGGGACGGCCTGAGCCTGCCTGCACAATCGCCTTTCAGAAAGATGCATGCTTCTTCTGATTTTTTTTTTTCCTCATCGAAGTGATGTGGCTGTGATTCATTTTTCCATCATTGACACATTGGACTGCTGTTAAATAGGATTGAAAGTAATTAATCTGGGGTGTAACACCTGAGAATCCCATTCATAAATAATGCTTTCCTTGAGTACCCCAGCACTGGTATGCCAGGGGAGATTTTACAAATCCAAAGTCTGAAGCCCAGACTCACAGGAAAGTGTGTACCCAACCCTCTGCCTTTGCGTGTGACATTCAATGGCCATCATCAGTATATTGTCATCAGTCCTGTGCACGCATAAACAGTCATGGCCAACTCTGTGAGCCCATGGACTGTAGCCCACCAGTCTTCCCTGTCCATGGGATTTTCCAGGCATGATTACTGGAGTGGGTTACAGTTCCTTCCCCGAGGAATCTTCCTGACCCAGGGATCAAATCCACATCTCCTGAGTCTCCTGCATTGGCAGGTGGATTCTTTACCACTGAGCCACCTGGGAAGCCCCATGAAGGGCCATGTTTATGGCACGTACATAAGAGTTTACAGTGTAGATCCACCACCAGCCCCAACCAGGGCTAAAACTCATCTTCCAAATAAAAACCACAAAGGTACTTTAGCAAAAGTTCTGTTCTGTGGCTGCTCAGGCTGCCGAGAAAGGTCTGCTGAGAATAAGGCAGGCTGAAATGAGAGTCAGAACACGTGAGTGTGAGGCGTGGAAAGACAGTATCCTGGAACCATCATTGGCTGGGGCAGAGCTGAGTGGTTAAGGGCATGGCCAATCCTGGTGGTGAATTGTGGCTCCATCACTTGTTAGCTATGTGACCTTGGACAAGTCACCCAGGTTCTCCAAGCACCAGTTTATTCATGACAGTAATAGTACCTGGCCTCATAAAGCAATTCTAAGCATTAAAGAAGTAACGTGCAGAAAATGTGCAGCATGTCCCTGGGGGTTAATAGTGGCTTCATAAATGTTAGGAAGAAGAAAAAGATGCTGTTGATGATGACATTGTTGATGGTGACGGTCGGTACCTTGGTGTGTGGAATGTACTAAGGGATAATGTACGGCCACATGCCTGATTCAGACCCGTCAGGTAAAAAGCAGGTTTGACCACTTAAAGCGTGCTTGGTGGTAAAGAGGCCAGGAGGAGCAGTTACAGGCACGTCCCTGGGATAACTGTTTGATCTCCAGAGCTGGTCTTGGACCTCTGCCCTTGAGCCCTTCACCTTCATCTGTTTTCCTCCTGGGGCCCATTGTCTGTGCATCCCCAGACTGTGAAGTGATTTTCACATTAGGGCTGCTGAGCCACGGTTAAGAAGGAACATTTGTTGTCCAAATCATCACTCAACATTCTTGTTGGTTTGGTGTGGCTGTTGGATGGGTCTATGCCTTTCTTCCATTGTGTTCACCCGGTGTTGCCAATTCTTGGCGGAGATGGCAAACAGGACATCCGAAGTAGCCAGAATCTGAGTGCGGAGGGCAGAGTGGCCAGTTCAGCAACCAGGATTCTGTGCATCCTTTCTGCTGACTCCAAACCTTGTGTTTAACTCAGTTCATCCCTTCATGGGGGCCATCTGAGTCTGTAATCGTCTCAAGAGCTGCCGCGTCCTGAGCTAGGCATTCAGTGTACAACTCTCCGAGTGCAATTGCAGTGAAGCTTCACAACAGCCTGACAAGGAGGCGCTTTTATCTGGCAAGCCTTCTTGGCTGCAAGCAACCCAAGCTGACTCGCTGTTCCAGAAGGAGGGAATTTATTGGAAGGAAACTGGGGGCTACAATGTAAGTGATGACTCTTGCTCTTCAGAAACTGGCCTTATGTTAATTGTCAGAAGGCTGGAACTCAAGGCTGTGGAAAGGGGCAGGGACCCAGTGAGCCCCTGAGAGCCGGGTGGCAGGGGAGAGCTGGTCCTGGTGACCCCTGTGCTGCTTCAATCACCATGACTTCCAGTCTTCTCCAGGTCCTAGTCCCTCAATCTGGATTTGCTGAGTTTTGCATCTGGAGCTGCCATGTGGCTGGGCCAGGGGAGGGGGAAAAAAAATGCTCTTGTCTGTTAAGCATCAGTAATGCCAGGCAGACTCCATCTTTCACCAACATTATACCGCATTTGCGATCTCCCCCAAAAGAGTTGGTTGTTTGGGAGGCTGGATTCAAGATAGCCCACATTGGCAAACAACCCCCACAGTACATTAATGGCCTCACTGTACAGATTAATAAGCTGATGCTCATAAGGGTTGGGTAGATGACCCAGCTTCACACAGACATGAAGTGGCAGAGCTGGGATATGCACTCAAAGTTCAGACAATGGCTTCCCTGGTGGCTCATTCGGTAAGGAATATGAATGCAATGGAGGAGATCATCTGCAATGTGGGAGACGTGGGTTCGATCTCTGAATCAGGAAGATCACTTGGAGAAGGAAATGGCAAGTCACTCCAGTATTCTTGCCTGGAAAATCCCATGGACAGAGGAGTCCGGGGGGCTACAGTCCATGGGGTTGCAAGAGTCAGTCATGACTTAGTGACCAAACCACCACCATCAGACACTAAGCACTTAACCACTAAGGTAGGCTCTTCCTTTCAGTTGATACTGCATCTGTTAGGATGAGCTCCGCTGCTGGTAACATGATATTCTTCTCAGACTGATCTAACAATAAGGAAATTTATTAGCCTCCAGCCCCAGCATTGGTGAATCTAGGACCTCTGCCATGGCAGCAGGGACCTGTGCCAGCCTCGTCGTCTGGCTGCAGGATAGTAATCACCAGCATCTGGACTCCTGGCTTCCTTGTTCATGTCTCATTGGGGAAAGTGGGAGTAGACTTTCCGATTCTCTCTCCTTAAAGTGCATGAAAGAACTTCCTTGGAAGCCTCTAGCAAATCTCCCCCTCAGTCTCAATGACCAGAATTGGGTCATGTGACCATGACAAAAACACAGGCCGGATATGATTAACCTCAAATCTGTCACTAGAGCTGGTGTCAAACCCTCAACTGTGCGGCCTTTCCAAGATGAGAGTGGGGATTCAGACATTGGGGAGTTGACCGTGGTCCACTATGGACACGATAATGCATTTAAATACCTATAAGTGTGTAAGTTTCACATACCTGGTACTTATAACAGGAACCCAGGCTGGTCAATATATTCATCATACTGATTGGAGTCCTAACTCTATAATAAGTCACTAAAATCCCCCTGCAAAGCAGGAGACATGGGTTTGATACCTGGTTTGGGAAGATGGACAAGGAAATGTCAGTTTCTTTTCTAGAGAAAGGGCCTCAGTCTTTAATTCAGGAGCTTTCAAGCTTTTGTGAACGTGATCCACTCTTAAAACATATATTTTAAGTCCCAATTCTAGTACACATGTGGAACTTCTCTTCCTCTCTGGTCCTTTTTCTTCTCAACCATAAAGGTGTACCTACTCTCCTTTCTCTTATTTTTGGGGCATCTCGTCTTCTGTCATGACTTGAACTACCCTCTTGGGTTAAATCCTACATTTCTGTTTGACTCTATCTTAAATTCTGTGCTATATAGTCAGGGTATCTACTACCAATTTTCTCCAAATTCCAGCAACACTCTTTGTCCAAAATAGAACTGATAATCTTGTATATTCTCTATAACGACCCTTTAACAACACAGTTTTGAACTCCTGGGGTCCTCTTATATGCCTATTTTTAAAACAAATAGTACAGTACTACATGATCTGTGGTTGTTTGAATCTGTGGTTGTGGAATCGTGGAGGCTGATTGTAAAGTTATCCATCCCCCCCTCACTTCTCAACTCTGGAGGAGCGGAGCCCCTAACTCCCATCCCCACCCCCGTTGTTTAAGAGTCAACTGTACTGGCCTCCTTCTCTGACTTCCTTATTCCTTTAAAAGGCACTTCATCTGCTCAGCCACTTGAGCTAGAAACCACAGCTTTATCTCTGGTTCTGCCCTCTCCCTTTCCCTGCATATCTAGTCAGTAAGTTCAGAATAGTCTGTCTTAAAATCTCCTGAAATGTTTTCTCCATTCCCATTCATGCTTCTGTATTATTGCTGCATTCTCCCACCTGGCCTTCTTTTTTCGAACCATTTTTGTGGCTCCTTAATTTTATTTTTCCAAAGAATTAGTTTTATGTCTTACTACTACTTGTTTCTGGAGAAGGAAATGGTAACCCACTCCAGTATTCTTGCCTGGAGAATTCCATGGACAGAAGAGCCTGGTGAGCTACAGTCCACGGGGTCACAAAGAGTTGGACACGATGGAGTGAGTAACACTTTCTAGTGCACATAAACAGGTATATTCCTGAAATAAAGAGTTTCAAAAACCAAAGCTTGTCCTTAATGAATGCGATACAGACTTAAAAGAATGGTTCCCAAAGTGTGGTTCTGAATCATCAGCAGCAGCAATGTTACCTGGGAACCTGTTAGAGACACAAATTCTCAGGCCCCACACCTAGACAGGTGGTTTCAGAAGGTCTGGTTGCTTTACCAAGCCTTCCAAGTGACTCTGACACATGTTAAAGTTTGAGAATGACTGCATAAAAATATTATACTATTCTAACTTAATTTTTTTTTAAGTAACTTAAAATTACTTTTAGAAAACCTCTGAGCCCCCTGGGGCTCCTTCTGCCCTCCCTTTCCAAACTCATCTTTACCATGTGCTCTTCAAAAACCTTGCTCTGGTTTTTGGGTTGGTTTTCCTTCAGCCAAACTTCTTCTTTTTAAAAATAATTTTCTTTCTTTATTTATTTTTGGCTGTGCTGGGTCTTTGTTGCTGGATGGGTTTTTCTCTAGTTGTGGCCAGCGGGGTCTACTCTCTGGTTGCTGTTCACAGGCTTCTTCTCCCTGGTAGCTCAGCTGGTAAAGAATCCAACTGGGATGTAGAGACCCTGGTTGGGAAGATCTCCTGGAGATGGGATAGGTTACCCAGGATTTTTGGGCTTCCCTGGTGGCTCAGATGGTAAAGAATCCGCCTACAATGCAGGAGACCTGGGTTCAATCCCTGGGTTGGGAAGATGCTCTGGAGGAGGAAATGGCAACCCAATCCAGTATTCTTGCCTGGAAAATTCCATGGACAGAGGAGCCTGTGGGCTGCAGTCCATAGGGTCCCAAATGACTGAGTGACTGGACGACTGAGCATGCGCAAGTTAGGGCCCTTGCATTCAAGGCAGAGTTCACACACAGCCTGGCTGGCTGTTTGACCTCAGGCAAGCCTATTCACGCCTTAGGCTCAGTACCATGGGGCCGATATTAAGAAAACCCCCTTAAGCTCCTTTATAGAGTTGTCAAAGGTCAACTAAGATAGAACTTATGAACATGTCACCTAAGAGGATTTGCACCCTTAACACCTAAGGTATTGACCCATAAGCCACATTTGTAACATGAAGCACAGCCCTCCCAAGGAAGCTGCAAGAGTGTGGACTAGAAGTCCATGAGGGAGCGAGCAAACAAGAAAACAGCTACTTGGCTTCTCAAAGGAATCCTGAGCCCCAGGGGCTAAAGCAGGGCTTTGGTGATTTGCATAATTATTTGCATATCCTTTGCCAGTCATTCCAGGCAGGTGGCTGATCCCTCCTCCAACCATCCTCAGCCTCTACACTTTCAGGTCCTGCCCCCTCCCCTGGCTGGAGCCCAGCGTGGACCAGTGGTGGGTTGGGCTCCCCCTGGGGGGGTTCCCCCTGCCTTCCCCACCCCCCACCTCCCAGAAGCCAAGTGGGGATGGGGGCGAAGGCAGGTCTGTGGAGAGTTCAGAGCCACGCTGCCTGATGGATGGCAGCCCTTAAGCGTGACTGAGCTTCCACGGTTGAAACCATTAAAGGTTATTCTCCTTTTAATTCTTTGTGGTCGTTCTCACTCCTTCCTTAGAGAAACCTCTGATTTTCACTTGCGAGACGCTTGGCTGCGCTTGTCACACCCTAAAAGGTGATTTCAGTTCTCCGATGCCAAAGAACCTTTTCTGCTAATCAAAACACAGCTGCAGAAACCCGTGTGATCCGCTAATGGGCCCCCCAGCTCTGGGGTATGTCTGTCTGTACCTGGGAAAATAGATATAATTAGGATAACAGATATCATACGTATATGCTAATACAGCAGGTAAAAGTGACTAGCGATGAGACAGGGCTGGAGTTTGCCAAGTCCCGTCAGACCAGCTGTGCCCCTCACCCAGAAGCCCAGCCCAGAACCAGCCCTGGTGCCCTCTTTCCATCTGCTCGTCTCCCCTCCACTGGACCCTCTCATACAAATTATTATTCTTTTCCATACAAAAATAGATCCCTATGCTGTTGTTCGGTTATTAAGTTGTGTCCCACTCTTTGCGACTCCATGGACTATAGCATGCCAGGCTTCCCTGTCTTCCACTATCTCCTGGAGTTTGTTCAAATTCATATTCATTGAATCAGTGATGCTCTCTAACCATCTCATCCTCTGCTGCTCCCTTCCCCTTTCGCCTTCAGTCTTTCCCAGCATCAGGGTCTTTTTCAATGAGTTGGCTCATCGCCTAGATCCCCACGTGCTGTGCTGTGCTTAGTTGCTTCTGTCATGTCCGACTTTTTGCAACCTCATGGTTGTAGGCCGCTAGGCTCCTCTGTCCATGGGGATTCTCCAGGCAAGAATACTGGAGTGGGTTGCCATTCTCTCTAGGGGAGGGGGATATTCCCAACAGGTATTGAACCCAGGTCTCCTGCATTGCAGACAGATTCTTTACCAGCTGAGCTACCAGAGAAGCCCATAGATTCCCCACCCTTTTCTGCAAAGACTCAGTAACCCCAGATCTGATGAGGCTGCAGGAAGCTTAGCATCTGAGAGGCAAGATTACTGTTTGGGCTTTGTTCTGTTCCCACATGACCAGACCTGGCAAATTGTTACCGAGACTAAATTCCCTTTTTCAAAAGGAACCACATTAGGAAGTTTGGTGTCAGGAGTCAGAAGTCTCAGGTTTGAGCTGTGTGTCTGCTTCTTTCTGGTGGTGTGAGCCTGGGTGAGCGATTTACCTCTCTGTTTCCCAGGTTCCTCCCCTTAAAATGGGCATAATAACACTACCAACCTGAAAGGGCCTGGCAGGCTGCAAGCTGGTACCTGATGTTATTCTTTGTAATGGGTTCGTAGGAGGGGAAGAGAGTCAAGGATCAGGCTCAGGTCCTGAGAGCACTATATCCCTCTGTCTTGGAGAAACGACTTCACCTTTCTGAATCTGTTTCCTCATCTGTAAAATGGGCTATCATTGCCTACTTTCCTGGGCTATTAGGAGGGTCAAATAGACAGTGGATAAAAGTCATGGTATATAAGAGTAGAGCACAGAAGCTAGTTTATATATGGAATAATGGTGTCTGCATCTCTTGAGGGCTCCAAGCATGATGTCATGGGTTGAAGATGGGTTGAAGAGGACCTTGCTCCCATCCAAACTTTGAGTAAAAATTACTCAAAGTTGTGCAGGCAGACCACATGGGCACTTTTACCAAGCAGTGCAGGCATTCAACTTGCGCATCCAGTTTCTGCCAAACCATAAAGCTCTGCATGTGGACATCTGACTTTTGTGTTGGAATTGGGACCTTTTTCATTTCTGTATGCTCTGGGCCTAACATAGTATCTAGTAGCATTGGTGATGTTCAAGAAATATTTATTGGTTGCCTGAATCAATGGGTGAATAGATGCTGAATCACATCATAAATTTATTTCTCTGCCCCCCTGGGCAGAGCAGGATGCTGCAGAATCCTCGTCCCTCTACAAATGGCGAGGACGATTGTTGTATAGTACAGACGGGCTTAGGAGTTAGAACCACATTCAAACCTTGGTTTTGCCATGTCCTAGAAATTTGAACTTCAGCTTAAGAAAATTTGCTGAACCTCAGTTTGCCTCATCTGTAAAATGGGGATAAAAATACTGCCTCCTTTATAAGGTTATTATGCAGATTGCTGAAACTTGTACCTTCCAGTGCCTGCAGATTCCCACAAGGAAAGTAGAGAAATTAAAGTGGAACTTCTTCCTTCCCCTCCACCCTTCTTCCTTAATCATTACACAGATTTCAGGGATATTTCAGATCTGGTCCATTCCCAAGCCCCAGGAAGTGATTCTGATTCTTTATCTCACTGTGGCATTGATGCTTTTTATTCTGTTGAAGGCATCAATATTCGTTCAATAGTATAAGTCTTAAATAAGCATCTAAATGACATATTCCAGATGATGAAAGTCATTTCCTCACAGAAGATTATCTCACATGATCATGTTTCTATCATTATCTGGGGCCTCTGTAGTTGGCAAATCTCCGGAGCTACTTAAATGATAACATTAGTTCTAATACCATGTAAAATGACTAGTTCCTCAGGGTAGGTTTATTTTTAATAGAGTATGTCAGCAGCAAATAGCTCAGAAGACCCCAGAGGAAAAAATGCAGCTCCTGAAGGCAGTGAAGTGATGATATAGATATATTTAATATCTATATTAAAAACCTTTTAGGTGCCATGGTGATATTGAATGGGATAGTAAGACATATGCAGGCAAAATCCTAGGCTGTTTATAGGGCCTGATGCAGCCTGCATTACAGGTACCTTTGAGGTTGTTCAAAGTCAAATTTGGGCTTCAAAAATCTTTGACAGACGTAACCCTCAGTAGTAAAATACTCGGAAACACAAGCTGAGAGAGAGAGGGAAAAAAAAAGACTTCCTTTTTTCCCACTCCTTGAGTCCATTGATAAGTTTGCTGCACTATTAAAATGTTTAATCACTCGCCTCCAGCAAGAGCAACCTTCCATCTGAAGTTGCAATTTATTAGAGTGCCCAGAACACACTTGCTATTCACCCAAAAGATGGCTGGGGGGATCCTTAGAGGGAAAAGAAACCACAAGTTCAAATGAAGCATAGAGTCACAGATGAACAGATTGAAAAGCAACATTATTTTGGGGTCAGTGTCAGGGGAGATAATGTCAAACTTGCACCCGACTTCCTAACCTGAAAGCACACGGTTGAGTCACGGGGCGGCAGCAGCTTAGGTCCAGCCTGAGCTGCAGCCCTGGGACCATTGCTGGGACCAGACGTGTAACAGGGAGGGGCGAGGGGGCAGCAGGGGATGAGGCTGCATGCTGGGGGCCTCTCCCTTCCCAGAAAAGGCACTCCTTTCTGCTCAGGGTGCAGTTTCAGCTACACACACCATCCCTTCCCTCTGAGCTTTGTGGGAGCGAATCTCACTCTAGCCTTTCAGACTTAACCAAAGGCAAGCTGAATTCTGGGGTAAGGCGATGCGTCTGAGGTAGTGATTGCCATCAGACTATGAACACTGAGGCTGTCTTAGGACCAGTGAGGCATAACACTGTGGACCTCGCCCTTCGAGGCAGGGGGGTGGAGGCCCTTTGGATGATCACAAATAATTAACCCCTTCTGGTAAGTGGTCATTCCAGACTATGACTTGAAGGACTCCTAAGAGGTAATGAGTCAACTGAGAATCATGAGGTCACAAGTCTCTAAAAATTGATAAATAAGGATATAGGGAATTCCTGGGTCCATGGCTACCCAAATAGCTAAAATTCATTTTAAAAATCATATAGTCACATCCCAATCTGGTTTATGAGGAATAACAGGTATTCTGGCAGGAAAGGGTACCATAACCCGACATATCTGGGAAATATATATCATGAAGAGTCACATGGTCTATCAATCACTTGGATACGTCCTGAAGTGAAAAGCTAGCCAACAAAATGGGTTTCACTCTGCTCAATTAGTGTTTCCCAAAATTATTTGGCTATGCAGTCCTTTTTTCACAGAATGACTAGCATCATCTTACTCTTATGAAACCTAGTTTCAGAATCACTGTGTGATGGACAGAATTCTAAAAATGCTCCCCCTTTGCCAAGACTTTCTTCTTCTGGTTATTCAATCAAACCCTAATGCAGATAGTGCTGTGAAGGGATTTCGCAGGTGTAATTAAAGTCCTACCTACACTGACCTCATGGCAGGGGGATGACCTGGGTGGGCCTGACCTAATCAGTTGAGCCCTGAAAGATTGAGAAGGCTTGAAGTTCCATCACTCTCTGGCTTTGAAGTTGAAGGGGACCACATGGGGAGGAATGTGAATGACCTGGAGAAGCTGAGAGTGATCCCCAGCTGACAGCCAGCTGACACATAGGGACATCACACCTGTAGCTACAAGGAATGGGACTGTGCCAACGATCTGAGTGGCACTAAAAGCAGATTCTTCCAGCCAGAGCTCCCAGACAAGAGTCCAGCTTAGCTGACACTTTGATTTTGGCATTGAGAATGCCAGGTGAGCCCACCCCAGTTTCTGCTCCACAGAACTGTATGATAATAAATGATTCTTGTTTTAAGTCACTGTTTGTGGAAATTCACTCATGATTTAGTGATAAAAAAACACACATGCTGATTCAGAAAAATCAAAGCAGAATTAATTGTGGTCTACTCTTCCCTATCCCATTACATTTATAAGGTGTCTTGCATGCATGCTAAGTCACTTCAGTCGTGTCTGACTCTTTGCAACCCCATGAACTGTAGCCCTCCAGGCTCCTCTGTCCATGGAATTCTCCAGGCAAGAATACTGGAATGAATTGCCATGCCCTCCTCCAGGGGATCTTCCCAACCCAAGGATCGAACCTGTGTCTCTTACATCTCCTGCATTGGCAGGCATGCTCAGGTTCTTTACCACTATTGCCACCTGGGAAGCCCATAGAGTGTCTTACACATAGCAAAACATTTCCATCTAATCCAATCCTACCAGTGATGAGTAGGGCAGGTGTCTCCATTTTTTACAGGCAATTGAAGAATTTGCCCAAGTCACTCAGCCTATAAATACACACAAGGTGACTTGAAGGGGGCTATTTGTGACTTAGGGTTGGGGTTTTCCTTTACTTCCTCCTCCTTTCAAATCGGAAAAATGTGAGCAATGGGAGACATTGCAGTTGGGAACTTGCAAAGGAGGATGAAAAGAAAAAAATTCAGAGAACACGTGGGACCAAGGGTTTGACTACTTTATCAGGGAGGTCTTTGCTTTCGTCCCTTGTCTCTGACCAGAAAAGCATGTTAGAAAATGGACTCACAGCTGCGAGCCAGTGACAGTGTGTTTGGGCAGGGTGCATGGAGGCTTCTGGAAGTGGACTTCGGGGATGCTTTATTTGGATGACTAAGGGCAAGACACACAGGCCTATAATATTGGAGGAACAGTGTCTGCAGGCTGACCTCCCAGGTGGGTGGTTTGCCAAGGTGGGGCTGTCAGCATAAACCATCTGCTTTCTCTGCCACGAGTAGCATTTCTACCTGTGCTGCCCACAGACCTTCAAAGGGCCCCTAACTTAGCATTATGGAGCCGAGCAGTCACCCAGCACCACCTTCATGGACGCAAGGGAGCCTAGGGTCCAGGAAAGTAGCAAGATTCCTTCCAGGTCACAGGTGCCCTGACTTGCCATTCAGGGATTCCCTTCTCACACACACACACCCCAATACTTAGCCATCTTATCACAGCAATTCTCCATGTTGGTTAATGATCACCTCCTGATGAACCAGAGTTCCTTACTAAGCAAATGTAGTGTGCGTGTTTTGTGTCCAGCATGAGTCAGGAGTGCGTTAAGTGTTTACTTTCATGGTAATAATAATAGAGTCCAGTGCTGATAGAGTGCAGACCCACTGCTGGATACTGTCTTGAAAGGGCCTCTAGTTCACTCACTTCATCCAAACAGCAAGCCCATGAGGTCTTGGGGAAGTCCTCAGGGTTCTTAACGAATGTTTCTGGCCAGAGGTGGGCACAGGTTTTGTAGAACCTGAAGCATCTATGATTTGGTGGTGGGCTTCCCCGATAGCTCAGCAGGTAAAGAATCCAACTGCAATGCAGGAGATACAGGAGATGCAGGTTTGATCCCTGGGTCAGGAAGATCCCCTGGAAAAGGAAATGGCAACCTACCCTCGTATTCTTGCCTAGAAAACCTAATGGACAGAGGAACCTGGTGGGCTATAGTCCAAAGGGTTACAAACAGTCCGACATGACCAAGCGTGCAAGCATCTTCAAGAAAGGGAATCCAAAGTTACCAGAATAAAATTAGGTATAGGGTCCTGGAAGGTACCCCAAAAAGAGAAGGGCTCTGAAGTATCATGGTAAGTCTGCCTCGAGTTCCCTCTTCCTCCCCAGCAAACATTAGAGCTGTCTCTTCCCACCCCCATGAAGTTGGCCAGGCCACGTAGGTGACCTGCATTGGTCAATATAATGTGAATAAATTTCACATGTGTCTCTTCTAAAAGGAAGTTTTGAGAGTCAGTGTGTGATTCCCCTGGAGAAGGCGATGGCACCCCACTCCAGTACTCTTGCCTGGAAAATCCCATGGATGGAGGAGCCTGGTGGGCTGCAGTCCATGGGGTCGCGAAGAGTCAGACACGACTGAGCGACTTCACTTTCACTTTTTACTTCATGCATTGGAGAAGGAAATGGCAACCCACTCCAGTGTTCTTGCCTGGAGAATCCCAGGGACAGGGGAGCTTGGTGGGCTGCCATCTATGGGGTTGCACAGAGTCGGACACAACTGAAGTGACTTAGCAGCAGCAGCAGCTGCAGCATGTGATTCCCCACTTTGCTCCCTGACCCTGACATTCACAATCCCTGGACAGATGATGGGGGTGTGTGCTAAGATGGACCCTTCTTTGCCCTGGGATTCCAAGTCATTATGATGGTTACAGCCTCCTCTCTCGGCCCCCTGCCCTTGTCAACCCGCGGTAAACACAGAGCATAAGTGAGAAATAAGCTTTCGCTATATTCATTCCCGCAGATGTTGGAAAAAAAATTTTTTCTTTTAATTACAGTATACCTAGCTTAACCTAACTTATACAGGTAGAGGACTCTTGTTCCCATTTTCTGGAGGAGGAATCGAAGCACAGGAAGGTTTAGTTACTCACCCAAGGTCACCCAGCTAGTCAGCGGTGGAGGGGGTCAATGACTCTGTTCCCCAGTGACACCAGGGAAGGGTGGGTCCTTTTGTGCACTGATGGTATTTGTCCCATCTAGAGGCTGCTACTCAGCTCCAGCTGATGGTTGTAAAAGAGGAATGTGAGTCAATTGTTGCCAGATCTTCCGATTTTTTGTTTTTAAAGAGAGGTTGTAAATCCAGAGTTTTAATGTGAAATCCTGATTACTATACGTAGGCAGCTGATTGAAGTAGTTTTCCTTTTTTGAACATGGCGAGATCAAGACATCAGAGGGCTTGATTTTGTTCACCAGTTTGGGACCGTCCAACCCTTACCTCCAACTTCTCACTAAAAACAAAAACAAACAAACAAAACAGAAAGCAACTGAAAATTCAAGCCAGTAACAGGTATGTGCTAAGTGACAAAGTCAGGATTATAAGTTGGGCAGGGAAAGCCAGAGAGAAAGGGGGTGGGAACAGATGCAGTGGTCTAAGAAGCCTCCGAAGAGCTGATACGACCAGGCAGGGAGGGTTGCAAGCAGATGTTTGTGTCCAGAGAAAAGAGGTCTCATGCAGTAAGATGACTGAGCTTGGGTTTTTGTTCCTGGAAGTAAAGAAAGTTCACATATATTTTTCAAGGACTTAAAAACATAGAAAATGTTTTGTTAGGGTTATTCAAATTTTTCTAGGAAGCCACCATCCTTGGACACAAATTTACCTCCAAGGAAACATGCATCCTTCTACATGGTGAGTACCTCGGAGCTTGACTGTCAACATGAGGCTATGAGATGGAGCAGGATGTGGCCAGGGGTCACTGAGCCAAAGACAGAAGGGACTTCCTGGAAACAGAAGATCCGCTCGGACCCAGTGGTCCTTCATAAGTCCCTGATGAGCTCAAGGTATTTCCATCTGCCTTGTTTTTTCTTCCGCCGTTTGTCTGTGAGGCTCAGCACGTTCGTGGTGAATGAAAACAATGAGCAGTTAAGAAGGTCATGTCCACGAGACTCTTAACACGAAGGCTCTGACAAGGAAAGTCAAGGTCAGTAGAGAATAGTGTGCGTTCAGAACATCTGACCTCATGCATTAACCTGCAGGTTCCCAAAGCACAAAGGGGAACGTGAAAGGCGTTAAGAATAAACGGACCCCTGGTGGAAACAGAATCTCAGAGGCCAAGATTTGGAAAACCGAGTCCCACAGTGAAACAAGCCCCTTTGCATGACTTCTCAGAACTTTAATAAGCCCAACCACCATGTGCCTCCGACAGCACAGCATGGCACCCTGCTTGGCTGGGGGACCCCTTTTCTTCACCCCAAATCTCTTGGGAAAGAACGTGACAAGAAGGCTCTTGGAGACATGCTGGCTAGTTTTTCCTTGGTGGCTTTTTCTCCTCACCTCTCGATATCCTAGCCTCTTTCTTTCCAAGTTTCTTTTAGAATGACCATTTTCTCTTTTCCTGGTGGTGGCTCAGACAGTAAAGAATCCGCCTGTGATGCAGGAGACCTAGGTTTGATCCCTGGGTGGGGAAGATCCCCTGGAGAAGGGAATGGCAACCCTTTCCAGTATTCTTGCCTGGAGAATCCCATGGACAGAGTAGCCGGGGGAAAGTGGGGGGGGACTACAGTCCATGGGGTCACAAAGAGTCAGATACCACTGAGTGACTAGCACTTTTTCTCTTTTCAGGAAATGGATCATTTCTACTTATCCTACTTACCCCTTAGTTTCAACAAGTAGGTGGTGCGGTGGAGACTGGGGCGGGGCTGGGGGGTGGGCAGCAGGTCCTTGCATATCAGTCACTGTCACTTTATGTTCTGGGGACTACCCCTGTTCTCCAAGGACTGACTTTCACAGTTGGAATTTCCAGCCCTCGGGAGACAGAGAAGGCAAAGGGACAAAGCACTTGGGAGGTAGCAGCCTTCTAAAAGAAACACTGCCTCTGCTTGGGGACACGTACTGAGGAAGGAGGAAAAGGGAGAGGAGGAGAGAGAAACCCCTGAGTGCTGACCCACAGGGGCCCCTTTTATGGCCTTCCTGTTTATGGCTGAGAAGTAAACAGCCTGGGAGCCAGGTCGTCTCCGAAGGCAGCTGGGGCACTGCTTGAGCTGGCTGGGGACCCTCTCTTTCTGGGTGGCAATGGGCGGGGAATCTGCCAGTCACGAAAGTCTCAGAGGACTTATTTTTTTTTTAAACCAGCATCTTGGGGCATTTTCCCTTCAGCTCACACCATCTGCTTTACCCTCCTCATTGGTCCTGCAGCTTTCGGTGGTGGGAGGGGGTGGTGCAGGGGGGCACAGCTGGGAATCTGTGTGCAGGCAAGGGGTGAGTATCCCAGCTGCGACACTTAGCAGCTGCGTGACCTCAGGCGAGCCCTGCACCTCTCTGAGCCTCTTCTGTAGCTGGGTAGGAGGATGTGGAGACTGCCTGTGAACAGCCCTGACAACTTGCCTGGCGTGTGGTAAGTGTCAATACACGTTTACTGCTCCCCTGATGATTTCAACTGCCCTCCTGACTAAGCCCCCAGGGTCTTAGCTGACGGGAGGGGGTGGGGGGCTGAGGTGGGAGGAGGGGTCAGGCCCGCCTCTGAGAGGTTCCCTGGCCTCGGTCCAGACAGTCGCTCTCTCTCTGGATCGGAACCTGCGGTACTCTGCCTCCTGAGAAATGCGGGCTGTGATGGACGACTAGATGGTGCCCCAACTAAGATGAAGAACACGGCGCCGGGGGCAGCAGACACCAGGAGAATCAATAAACTATAATTATCAAGATCGGTGTCTGTGAGAGGTGTGGAGTCCTGTGGACAGAGAGAGACAGAGGAGGGGGCGAGAGCGAGACACACACGCACATCCTGAGAGATGCAGAAGACGCATGCGCCCAAGGAAGCGAAAGCCAGAAGGGAGAAGCAGAATGGGTGTGATGTACACAGGCCCTCCACCCCTGCGCCGCAGCCCCCCGGCCCCATCCTTGCTGATGGGCCTGGCAGAAGGTGCAAGAGCAGGTCTCTCACCTATTTATATAGCCCTCAGCTTTTTAAATTTTCCAAGTCCCCAGCCATATCAGTTTTTTGCATTACAAAAAGAATATCAGCGCCTCAATATAAGAATGGATTCCACTGATAACATCGATCCATTCATTTGATTAGGCTGAGATGCGAAGTCAATATAGATTGCAATATATTGCTTTAGAAACATGACTTTCACATCACCAGGGTCTTCATCGTCCCTGAGTTTACCACTGTCCTCTGGGCCCACCACCACTCCAAGCGGTTTTTGACCCAGCACTTCTGGAACTGATGTAGGAGACTGTCACCAGGAGTTCTTGAGGAGCCTCGTGTACCCGCTGCTGTTAGTGAGCTCTGCCATGTTGCCACTTAACTTGATATAGTGTGAAGCCCTCTTGAAATGCTACCTTTTCTGATCCCCAACACTTGAGGTCTCACCACTCCCCCGAGAAAGGATTATTGAATCTGTGTTCATTTTCTTGGCCCCATTTGATCTGGGAACCTAGTGACCTTTATCAGCACACAACTGGCCTGAATTGAAGTCATTTGGGGTTGGTGTGTCTTCTGAATTTATTAGAGAGGTTCTCATAGGAGGCATGCTTTTGTGACACTCAGATTGTGAGAGTCCCTCCCCATGTCCTTTTTTAAGGTTAGTATTTTTTTTTTTTTAACAAACACATGCAAACTAGTTTTACTTTGGGCTTTATTGTGTGCCTGGCACCAGTCTAAGCATTTTACAAGCATTATCTCAGTCAGTGTTTAATCTCAACGGCACCAATTCTTCTCTCATTTGTGGGAGCTATTTCTTCCCTCCCTGTCACAGAGCTCACAGGTGGCCGAGCTTAGTGGATGCCCAGGCCAGCCTGGAAGCCCGGGGCCATCGCCACCTTTCCCAGAGAGGAAACTGAGCCTGAACAGATTAACACCCAGGGCCTCACAGCTCACCAGAGTTAAAGTGACCAGACTGGGTTGGATCAGGCCCCCCACCTCCCAGAGAAGTTGAAGTGAAAATGAAGGTACACAGTAAAACCCAGCCTGCACTGGGGGTCTCCAGGATGGTCCCACACTTCCCCCCGTCTCCTTCCTACCACCTTGAACGATGCACACAGCCTTTCCAGCTCTAGGGGACACATGGCCGCCCAGGATCCCAGGCGGCAGGGACACAGGGCTCCTCTGAATTCTCTTTTCATTCTGGATTGGGGACATCCAGAAAGCTCCCTCTGGCTTGGAAGCAGAAGGAAGAAACCTGTGTGTGTCCACTTGGCTGAGGGACCCTTGGTGAGAAGACTGTTCCTGGGTTTGGGGTGGCCGCCAGGCACAGGCACCCACACCTCTCACCTGGTGCAGGAGAGTGATGGACACCTGCACAGCCGCCCGTTTGGGTTTCTCTCTCTCATCACCCAGCTCTCTAATCAGCCAGTGCAGCCTCCACCTTTGGGAAAGGAGAATGTGATTTCTACTTTGTTTCTTTCTCTCTTTTTTTTTTTTTTTTTGTTATTTCGAATTAACCTGGGGCAAAGTGCTGCAGGGAGTTTCCCTTTGTTCCTATCTTTTCTTTTTTGTTTTGTGTCAGTTTCAACTGTATACAACTGTTGGAGAGTTTAATTTGGATACAATGAAGGCAGATACCAGAAACATAAATTACTTTCAAGACTCTGAGCTTTGAGAATTGGTTAGGATTCTTTCCCCTTTCAAAACTCAGTGCAAGTTTTCTACTCAGTAACTTATTCTCTTACTTGATAAGATATCATAGAGAAAGGATGGCTTAAAAAAAAAAAAAAAGAAATGCTGTGTGTGTGTGTCCCTGTGTGTTTTCTACTTTAATGAAAAGAAAAGCAGAAACACAGAATGATACTCTGTTAAGAAACGGCTACCTAATTTATGCCTCCCCCCAAACCCCTTTCCATTTTGGTAACCATAAGTTTGTTTTCTATGACTGTGAGTCTCTTTCTGTTTTCTAAATAAGTTCATTTGTATTATTATTATTTTTTTTTGTTCCACATATAAGTGATATCATATATTTGTCTTTGTCTGGCTTACTTTATTTAGTCTGATTATCTTGAATTAGAAAGTTGGACTAACATATGCACACTACAACATATAAAATAGATAAGCAACAAGGGAACTATACTCAATATTTTGTAATAACTTATAAGGGAAAAAAATCTGAAAAGGAATACACACACACATATATATATAACTAAATCACTGCTGTGCATATCTGAAACTAACACAATATTGTAAATCAACTATACTTCAATTTAAAAAATATTAACTTCACCAGAGGAAAAAGAAAGAAAGAAACAGGTTTTCTGCTCAGCAAACATTACCCTATGGGTTGCTTACAAGTAGGGTTCCTTACAACCAGGGCTGGCTTTCTCCAGTTTTATCGACTTCAAACCCAAATTATGCTGACTCTTAAAAGACATTCAGAACTAAAAATGTGAGACTTTACAAAAGGCTTAAAACATGGAAAGGCTGTGGAGCAGATTCTCTTTGAACTCAAGTTGCATGAGGTAGAGGAAACTTTTCCGCAAATTTAGCCCATGGGTTTCTGTTTTACTGGGGGAGAAAGGGCCATCTGTGTCACCCTGAGCCAAGGAATCATTTTAATTAGATGTTTTTGCACTTGCTTTAGATGCGTGGAGAGGTTTGGAAGCTCTAGGAGAAGAAAGAAGTTGGGAACAAATAATGTAAGTAATCACTCTCTGTCTTTTTTCCGACCTAGATTTTGTCTTTCCTTCCTCTGTAGCTCCCCGCACTCCCCAAGCTCCCCTTCCTCCCCCTGCTCTCCACCCCATTCCTGCTGCCCCCTCGGACCAAGGCCAGATGCTTGCTGGCTTGGACTCCCACAAATGGTTTGATGCGGGGAGCTCTGGGAGGCATGGAAGACTGGGGGAGCAGAGCAGTTTGCATTAGCAGAATTGGGGGCTGAACTGCAGCCAGAGGCCACCAGGCCAAGGGGATGATTTTGCTTGGAGGTACCAGCTACTTCTTTCTTTTTCTGATACTGAATTCAACATCCCAACCCCAGCAGACCCTCCCACTCAGGACACCTTATGAGACAATTATGTAAACTAGGCTGGCTGCAGCTGTGAGTTTTTAAGTATTTAGAGACCTTGCTTTCCTTCAAAAAAAAAAGAAATGAATTTGATATCAGCCTTTTGTGGAGGCAGGCAGGAAAGACCCATTAAGAAGGATATTGTAACTCCTGCCAAAAGTTGTCTCCCACCGTGTGGTTTTCTTATTGGATTGCTTATTTTCTCTTTCTTACTACACTTGACTCTCTTTCCCATGCTTGAATGTGTATCTTAGAAGGACTTTGCTTTCTACTTTGCTCTTCTTTCTTCCACCTCAAGATTTTGAATCTCTGCTCAAGGGCTCAGAAATCTATACCACACGAGGATGTGTGCATATATTCTCCCTGGGGGATCCTGGTCTCCTCTGTGGTTTCCTCTAAAGCCCCTCTCTGTACTCTGTCCCTCCACGCCATCCCCTTGAAGTTTACATCCGGGTGGCTCTGACACAAGATAAAGATTCCAAGGTCTTGGCAACTTCCTCAAATGTCTCCATCCCCTCACACCCCAGGGTTTCTTACTGTTGTCTCTATTAGCATGGACCAAATGTCCTGCTTTGCGGGCTGATTTATGGTTGCATTAGGGAAAACTCCACAGAGGGTGTAAAATACACTGTCCCATGCCCGGGCCAGAGCTTCCGTGTTATCGGTGATTGCAAGTGCGTTTTATAACCCCAGTGCCAAATCGAAATCAAGGTGATTTGCGCATCAATCTCCTGGATAAAATCAGGGCATGCTCTATTGTGGTTTGACCTTCCTGGTGCCTTTGGCTGGTCCGCCTTGTCTAAGTCCCTTGGACAATTATCCAGGGACGGTTGGAAAATGCAGAAATAATGGCCAGGGCTGGGATTACCAGCTGTATCAAAAGGCTTAACTGCTCACCCCAGAGACTCCTGAGTGCCAGAGGAAAAAACCCTAAGAGGAGGTTTGCATCGTCTTTAAGGGATTGCAAGCTGCAGGTGGGGAGGGGAAGAGCCCTGGGACTGTCTTCCTGTGCATTTAATCAGCACCCCTGAACCCCACAGCAATGGAGAAAGCAAAACTTTGAAATTTATGAAAAGCCAGCAGATAACTGGGCCTCAGAAAGCCAGTGCAGTCCCTTATTTATAATCCCAAGATCTCCTCCAAATGTAGGCCAGAGAAGTAATTGTTTCAAAAGTAAATGGAAGATCCGAGATAGGACTGAAATCAGTAGTATCCATCTTGCTCACCACCCAAGGTGGGTTCTTTTTGATGATTTTTCATAGAAAAATCATGCTCATTTGTCATAGAAAACAAACAAAAGCTTCCTGAAAAATCTGACCATCTATTTTCAGTAAAGTTCAAACTTAATCCAAAATGTTGAAGGATGAGCTCACAAGAGTAGGGTTGAAGATTTTTTGAACAAAGATGTGGGAAATTGTAGATTTTTAGAACCTGAAGGGCCTGTAGTGTTGGTCAGAGGGTATATTTAGGATAAATATTTTTAAGTCAGGGTTTTATGCCTATAATCTAAGTTTCTCAACTTATATTTAGTCCAAACTTCTTTTTTAAAGTAATTCCATCTCTTCTGATTCTGCAACCTTTCATAGACCCAGGAGGAATTTAGTTGACTCTTCAAATGGTAAAGCCTATTTTGCAAATCCCTTTAAGATATGCTAATGTATATGGGCTGATTATTAAGATAAATACCTTCTGCTGGAAACTGAAGTTAATTATAATATATGTAATTAGTCACTGGTCAGCCTAGAAGTTATAATTTATTGTCCCCTAATTTGCATTTATTATCAAAGATATTTAATTTAAAGGAATTAAAAAAATAGCCTGATTTGAGTGGTTATGGAGATGGTGGGCATTTAGTAAACTTCAAAACTCTTTTTTTTCTCTCCCCAAACATTTCTAAACCTATTATATACAATTTCAGGAAATAACACACCAACATTAGGAGACGGCTTGTGCTGCTTGATTAAAAAAAAATCAGAAAGCCATTTTTTTAAGAAAGGATGCAGTATTCTCTTCCTGATCCTCATTTTTGGAACACTAGTAAGCTTGTGTGAGAAGAGGGTCCAAGTTCAAGTAGAATTAGGGAGCTTGTGTGATGAGGATGACTTTCGTGTCCGTGTTGATTGGGAGGGGGAGATAAAGGAAAATATTAGATGCTTTTCCTTTCAGATTATAGCTTCTTCTAGATAATGTAAAAGAGACCAGCAGTTGACCACAGCTACAGCTTTTGTATAAAAGGAGAATCTCATGCCATTTCATAAAATATGTTTCCATAAAGCTCCACTGACCTTTCCAACATATTATTTCTGCGATCTTTTATCTGATTCCTGCTCTATCGAGACTCTGAGCTCCCTCTGCCACACAGGAGTGACTTTCTGGAGTTCCTTTCCCTCTAAATTAAAGTTTATGTTGAAGCAGGGCTCCTTGGTACAGGGAGAAAAGGCAGCCCTCATCTCTGTCTCCTCCTAGGAGCCCTCTCTTTTTAATCAAGGAGGCTGCTGATTGACTTGGCAGTGAGTTGGTCTGAGATGTGTCCATGGCGGAAGCAACACCACTGAGATATCAGATTTTTCCCTCTTGAGAGGAAGGGACTGTCCACCTAGGGTGATGTCCCTGAGAATATACCTTTTGAGTTTGTGCGTCTTCCGATCCAGAACATCCTTGAGCCGTGTTGACATTGTTTTTGAACTCTCTGAATGCTGACATTTCTTAGAGGTCAGAAATGGGGCTATTTGATTTCATGACTTTTTATAAATCAAAGGATAGTCGATTTACAATGTTGTGTTACTGTCTGCTGTTCAGCAAGTGATTCAATTATACATATATAGGGCTTCCCAAGTGGCTCAGTGGTAAAGAATCCACCTGCCACTGCAAGAGAAACGGGAGAAGCAGATTCGATCCCTTGGTCAGGAAGATTTTCTGGAGTAGGAAATGGCAACCCACACATAAGTGATATCATGCTTGATATCACTTATTTGAATTTCTTTTTGACTTACTTCACTTAGTATGATAATTTCTGGGTCTATCCATGTTGCTGCAAGTGGCATTATTTCATTCTTTTTAGTGGCTGAGTAATATTCCACACATACCACATCTTCTTTATCCATTCATCTGCTAATGGACATTTAGGTTGCTTCTGTGTCTTGGCTATTGTGAATAGTGCTGTTATGAACACTGAGATGCATGTTTTTGAATTAAAGTTTTAGATCTCAAAACTTTTTAAAGAGTGAAACATGGTCAGATTGGGTGTGACACAGTCCCTTCCTGTGGATAGAAATTCTGTTCTCTTATTGAAGGGAGAGGTTGGAGGTAAAGATGGTAGACATTTTCTTCTAGGTCAAGACCTCAAATTACCCTTTTGTGTTCCAAGGGGAGCAGCTTTTCAGGTGGTGAAATAAACAGTCCTGAACATCATGAAGCACAATGGGACACCTCCCAGTCATTTCTGCAAAGGGCCCCTTGGCTTCCCCTGCTCAGGAAGCCCTGGTGTGCAGCTATCAAGAATGGGATGGGTGCACCCAGGGGGTGCATTAGCTGCAGAAAATTTATAAACAGACACCAATTAAAAGTGCTCTCCTTGTATTATCACCGTGTGTGCTAAGTTGCTTCAGGCATATCTGACTCTTTGTGACCCCGTGGACTATAGCCTGCCAGGCTCCTCTGTCCATGGGATTTTCCAGGCAAGAATACTGGAGTGGGTTGCCATTCCCTTCTCCAGGGGATCTTTCCAACCCAGGGATCGAACCTGCGTCTCCTGCATTGGCAGGTGGGTTCTTAATCACCACCACAGACAGTACTTCAGTAATACACACCTCAGCTCTGCATGGGGGATGGGGGTTGATACTGAGTGCTGGTCAGATCCCTATCGCCAGACCAGGGCACCCTGCCCCCCTAGCTACCGAGAGCATTGGCTGCCAATGGCTTAGGGCTGCCACCTTCCCTGGAGACTTACACCTATTCTTCCTGAGCAGCTCATGGCCAGTAGATAGCCAGTTCCCTCGGGGGCAGATAGCCCTAAGGGACAGTTCACCATTCAGAGTCCCCACATCCATAGACTATGCTTAGACCCAGCTCCAGACCACAGACTTGCTCAATACCTTTCCTTTCTCCTTCCTGCTCCTTTTCCCATCTCCCAGTATTCCCTCCACAGAGCCCATGCAGATCGCTTTCTCAGGTGGGGCTTCCAGGGAACCCTCCCTAAGTCATTTGACTTCCAGGCAGGAATGTTCTGCATGAGCAGCAAACTTGGCCTCTGATTTCCCCAGGTCCACCTGCAATCCCAGACGGTCCATATTTCTCATTTCTTCCTCTTTACCTGTAGATGACAGATGTACTTCCAATATAACTGTGAGCTTTTCAAGTGCCTTCAGTGACATCCATGTGTCTGGAGAGTCAGAGAACCCCATGTTCCCTTGAAGACGCTAGATTTCTTTTCTCAAGGGCTCTGTCTGAAGGTTTTGTGGCCCAACAGACCAGACTGCCACTTACTTTATGTACAATAGCAGGCAAGAGGCTCAGGCCAATGTCATTCTCACCCAGCTGGTGAGGAGAGCCAGCATGAAACCCAGGAGCTCCATTCCAGGGTCCCTACTTTTAGCAACTATTGTGATTAAAGAGTGCAGTGGATATTTGAAGTGCTTAGCACAGTGCCTGGCTGCTCACGAAATGATAGCAATGAAGATGATTATTCCGTTAATGAGATGGTAAAGATGATGATGGCAACAAGGTTGAGAGAATAAGATTTGCATCTTTAGATAACAGAAGGTAAGAGAACAATGGACATCCCATAAATTCTTCCCTGGTTCCCCCTGATGAGAGAAAAAAGAAACCAAAACCTTGGGGCCCTGGAATGAGTACTGGTCTTAGAGTCAGAAGACCCTGGTGTCAGATACAGACTTTGGATTGGTTGCCAACTTTGGGAGCATTCTATAAAATGGGCAGAGATGTCAGGATTAAGTGGAAAGAGATCCTGGGTACAAGGACTTAGCATGTAGGTATTGAGCAGATGTCTGGTGGCTAGAAACAGACTATGTCTTGGGAGAGGACATAAGGGTGACTCTGGAGAGAAGCAGTGCAAGGCAGCTCTGTCTCTGACTGAGCACCTCCAGGGAGTAGGTCAGGGTACCTAAAGAATTACTGGGTCTCCAGTGAATATGGCTCTGTTGGCTCTTATGACAAGGATCTGTTGATTTCCTTGACTTTGTAGTGGCCCTTCCTCTGCACTTCAGGGCTCTCTGCTATTCCCAGCTCCTATTTTCACCCATTTGACCTCATCCTGAAGGTAAGCACCTCATACAAATGCCCAGGAGGGCCAGGATTTCAGTCTATATTATTCATTGGTACACTCCCCATCACCTGAAATATACTCAACATTCAAGAAATATTGTTGAGAAAATAGACCTTATCAAGAACCAGGACTGAAGGTGGCAGGAACAAGCATTTCACTAGGAGCCAGGAGGCCTTCAAGTGTGTCCTTTCTTGGCTCAGTGGCTTTGGAAGGCCCACCTAACCCCTGTGGATTTCGTTCATCCGCTATGTCAGTGACATCAGGTCTACTGAACAGGGTTGGAATAATGCCTATGGAATCTTACTGAGTCTTTGAATTTTAAGAGCTATGAAACTGACTTGAAAAGGACAATTTAAGGAAATGTAGTTAGTCTTAGAATTTACTGAGATAATATTTCTAGAAAATGTGCTGCAAATATTTTTTCTCTTAGAAATTTAAAAACACCTTTCCAAATAAACTCTTGGATTACAAAGTCAAAACTGAAATAATAAACTATTCAGAAATTAAAGGTACCATGTACCAGATGTGACCTTGGGATGTGGCTAAAGTAGTGCCCAGAGAACAATTTATAGCCTTAAATGGACTTATCAAAGAATAAGATTAAAAATACATGAACATTCAACTCAAGAAACTGGAAAATAAACATATGAAAGTCGCTCAGTGGTGTCCAACTCTGCAACCCCATGGACTATACAGCCCATGGAATTCTCCAGGCCAGATTAATGGGCTGGGTAGCCTTTCCCTTCTCAGGGAAAATAAACACCACTACCAATAACAACAAAGACACAGTAAACACACATACACACACACAAAGGAAGAAAAACATTTTCAATAGAACGTTTTCATAAGAAGTCTTACAATAGTTGAATGTGTTTATGCCAGGAGAATTTCTGAAAGTGGTCACGAATTGACACATTTTCCACTAATCAATAGTTTGCAATTATATATTGCCTTTTTGCAGAGTATGAAGCTTTGTACAGGACATAGCCATTCTTTAATGAGCAGTCATGCTTTATCTAGATCATCCTTAGAAAACTGCCAATCGAAGAAGATGGAAGGGATTGTGGTGGATCTGACAGGTCCTAGAGAAAGCAGAAGGCTCCTTTGGTCTCTTGCCCAAGCAAGGAGCATGTGAAGAAGCATGTTACTGAGTGATGCATTTTATACAATATGGTAGCAGCTTCAGTGAGGCCCTGGAGGCATGAATATAAAATGCAGGGTCCTATGGTGAAGGGGGATCCTGAGACACTGGCTGGGATTTCCAGAGAGGTAGATTTCCAGGTATATAGAGGGTCAACAGGCTTCCCAGGTGGCTCAGTGGTACAGAATCTGCCTGCCAATGCAGGAGATGCAGGAGACGCAGATTTGATCCCTGGGTCAGTGAAGATCCCCTGGAAGAATTCTTCAGTATTCTTGCTTGGAGAATCCCAAGGACAGAAGAGCCTGGTGGGCTAAAATCCATGGGATTGCAGAGTCAGACATGACTGAGTTACTGAGAACATATGCATGCAGAGGGGAACAAAGTCCATTTGATAATTAGTCTGATAACTCATAGGAGACTAGACTCTGACCTACCTAGGGACATCATATCGACAGGATGGTGGTGTCTGGAAGGCACTGGAAAATCCTCTATGGGTTTTTCGTCTGGAGCAAAGAAGGCCTCAAATTCTCATTTCTTTAAAGCAACACCCGACTCTGGGCTCCTTGCCTTTTTTTTTTTTTTTTTTTGATGTGGATCATTTTTAAAGTCTTTCTTGAATTTGTTACAATACTGCTTCTGTTTTATGTTTTGGTTTTTTGGCCCCGAGGTATGTAAGATCTTATCTTCCTGACCAGGGATTGAACCCACAGCCCCTGCATTGGAAGGCAAAATCTTAACCGCTGGACCATCAGAGAAGTCCCTGGCTCTTGTTCTTAAAGCAACTTAAAGAACGGAGTTGAACACCTTACATTGATATTTCCTCTGTACTTTGGACAGTGCCTGCACCTTCTCTCCTGCCCAGAGGAAAGAGCCAGGAAATAGGAAGATTTCCAAGCCAAAGTCTGCAACTCATCCATGGGGCCACAGGATGATGCACATCGCTGACTGGACTCAGGACCCCTGGAGTCTGCCATGGCCCACAAATGCCTTGAACTAAACATACTTCAGGGATGCTGACATCTATAAACTTATGAGTCTGATGAGGTCTCCACTGCTAATTAACCTCTTGAAGCCTTCTTTTGCTCTTTGTGTTTTTTATTGTAAAGTGGGCAAAATGGTAGTGTCTACCTGTCTTAGTCCTAGTCCATTCAGGCTGCTCTAACAATATATCACAAACAGTGAGGTGGCTTTTAAATGAGACATTTATTTCTCATAGCTCTGGAGGCTGGAAGTCCAAGACTGGGGGGTCCAGTATGGTTGGATGAGGGCCCTCTTCTGGGTTGTAGATATCTCAATATACACTTATGAGGGTAGAAAGGGACAGCAGAAGTGATTTATCAGGAGGCTCCTTATATAAGGCACTAATACCATTCATGAGGGCTGCACCCTTGTGACATAAGCACCTCTCCAAGGCTTCACCTCCTGACCTTGTGTGTAGGTTCAGTCACTCAGTCATGTCCAGCTCTCTATGGCTTCATGGACTGTAGACTGCCAGCCTCCTCTGTCCATGGAATTTTCTAGTTAAGAGTACTGGAGTGGGTTAACATGCCTTCTCCAGGGATTCTTCCTGACCCAGGGATTGAACTTGTGTCTCTTTCATCTCCTGCGCTGGCAAGTGGATTCTTTACCACTCCACCACCATCACCTTGGGGGCTAAGACTTCCACATATGAACTTTGAGGGGACACGAGCATTCAGGTTGTAGTACTACCTCAAAGACTGCATTAGGTTTTCCATGAGGAAATTATAAAGCATTTCAATGACTGTTTGGTTTATGCCAAAACTCAAACTAAATGGTGACTGTCTGTGACTTGCCATTTTTGTGCCCATTTTCTCATTTGGAAAACAGGATAAACAATAAATAACCCTCATACTCTACTTCAGAATGGAGTTTAAATATGTAATGTTGGGAATTCCCTGGTGGTCCAAGGGTTAGGATTCTATGCTTTTACAGCTGTGGGCCTGGGCTCGATCCATTGTTGGGGAACTACGATCCTGCAAAGTTTGCCAAGATAAAAAAAAAAAAAACTTAATGTTGAGCCATATGAAATTGTCAATATTTGATCATTTTTGACCTCTACAAATTGCAATTTCTTGTGTGACAATCTGATGACATGTGGTATGTCAATTCATATCTATAGAGCCTTATAACCAGTTATACATATGAGTGGTTGCTTTGCTTTCTAGTTTCATTGTGAAACACATCTCAGAAAAATGACAAGACTGCACCTATGGGATTTTTTTCTCTCTTTGTTTCATTTTATAGTCTTCTTCACCTCTCCCCAGAACTTGCCCATCATCATATTTCACAGAACTCGGGAAGGGCAAGCTCTGTTCATCAGAAACATCCCACTGGAGAGAGTAGATTTGTTGTTTTCTGTGTTAAGTTGTTAATTGATTTGATAATTGCCTGGGAGACACACACAGACATACACACACACAAAACAAATGTCAGGCCACACACTTTTCTCTAGACAGTAAGATGAAGATGTTTTAGTTATTGGAACTCAGATGTCACCTAGAAGAATAAGAGGAGGTACCGGGAAAAAAAGAGGGGAGTGCAGCCGACAGGGCGGGGGGAGGCAGGCCATCCCTCTTGGTTATCAAGCGAAATGACTCCCCAAATATGACAATAAATCACTGCAGGAATCAATCAGACGGGAGGCCACTGCTCCACGCTGATAATGCATCAATCAATATTTAATGTTTACACTTTAATTAATCCACACATGGGAAGCATTCTTTCAGTGACAAAAATAAAGGGATGAGAAATAAAACACCTTTTATATCAAGGAGTGGTGAGGGCACTGCCTATCTGGGTGGCTTTGATTGGAGCTCTCATTGATCACCTTGAATCTCGCCCGTCTCTGAGTCACATTTGGATAGAAAGCTAATATGGGGGAGGGGTCCAGAGGTGTCAGAATCCGACCAGGCAGACTGTGACTTCGTCGAAACTGTCGCAGACCATGGATTCCTGAGAAGGCAGAACAAAGCCAGGGCAAATACTGGATTCTGCATGCTGGTGACATCTTCTCCCCAGAAAAGATTTCTGTCTGCAGATAGTGATATATAACTCCGGGGGAGGCAGGGTGATCAGGAAAGATATTTTTCCCTCTGTTTTGAAGAGTCCAAGTGTTGTCCTAGACACACAGATTCCAGTCTCAACCCCAGGACTGTTTTTATAACATTCATAGCCCATTAGCATGCTTTTCACAGTCTGCCCTACCTCTTACAAACATTTAAAAATACTCACACCTCACATTCATTCTAATTCATATACAGCTGCATGTGAATCACTTTGACCTGGGGTTGACTAGTTGACCTCATACTATATTTGGGAAACATTTAATCAAATGTATATTACATTTGGTTTTGTAGATTTCTTTTTATATTTTGGGGCCAATGCATTGGGCCCTCATGTCTTGGGTCTCAAGCATTTTGCAGGCCCTTGAAAAGTACATAGGCTGTTGATGTAACTTTAGTTCTATTTGAGAAAATGGCTTGGTAGACAATGTTGGATTTAGAAAGAATTTTTTTATTTATTTGGCTGGGTAAGGTGGTGGTTGCAGTATGTGCAGACTCAGTTGCTGTGGTGCACAGGGCTTAGTTGCCCTGTGGCCTGTGGATCCCAGTTCCCCAACCAGGGATCAAGCTTGCATCCCTGGTATTGGGAGGCAGTTTTTAATTTCTGGACCACCAGAGAAGTCCTGAAAATGCTGGATTTTGACCCTCAAAAACCATCGTATGCTAAGTTGCTTCAGTCATGTCTGACTCTGCAATTCTGTGGACTGTAGCCCGCCAGGCTCCTCTGTCCATGAGATTCTCCAGGCAAGAATACAGGAGCAGGTTGCCATTGCCTCCTCCAGGGGGTCCTCCCAACGCAGAGGTTGAACCCGCGTCTCTTGTGTCTTCTGCATCGGCAGGCGAGTTCTTTACCACTAGCGGCACTAGTGGTCTTTGCAGTATATTTCTTTGTCTTCTTCTTTTTCCCCTAAATTGCTTCATTTGAAGCCTTCTTTTCCCAGGCTTTAGGGTCCCATTTCTTCTTCCTTTCTGTTTCTGTCCTCAGTGGGTAGGGTTGGTGCAGTGGTTTGTACTGGTTTCATGTTGGGGATGAATTGTGACTGCATTCTAGTGTGAGGAGGTGACTTTATTTTTTTCTTTCGTGGGCAAAGCTATGTGTTGCTGTTGTTGTTCAGTCGCTCAGTCGTGTCCGACTCTTTGTGACCCCATGGACTATAGCACGTTAGGCTTTCCTGTCCTTCACCACCATAGGGTTTCAGAGTCAGACACGACTGAAGCAACTTGGCATATAGTGGTTTTTGAGGGTCAAAATCCAGTCTTGAAGTCTCAAAAATGACTAAGCTTTCCTTTTTGGAGCATAGCAGTGAAGGGAGGATGTGCTTGAGTTTGTGTTTAATCACTCAGTTGTGTCTGACTCTTTGCAACCCCATGAACTATAGCCCACCAGGCTCTTTGGTCTGTGGGAATTCTTCAGGCAAGAATACTGGACTGGGTTGCGATTCCTTCCTCCAGGAGATCTTCCCAACCCAGGGATTGAATCCAGGTCTCCAGCATTGCAGGTGGATTCTTTACTGCCTGAGCCACCAGTGAAGCCCAAGAATACTGGAGTGGGTAGCCTTTCCCTTCACCAGGGGATCTTTCTGATCCAGGAACCAAACTGGGGTCTCCTGCATTGCAGGTAGACTATTTACCAACTGAGCTACCAGGGAAGCCACAAGTGAGAATACTAGATGTTAATAAAAGCAGGAGTCTTAGTTTGAGTTCCCCCCAGAAGTAGATTCTGAGATAAGATTTTGAGAACAAGTAGTTTATAAGTGAGAAAGGGAAGGAAAAGCAGCAAAAAAAAAAAGAAAGAAAGAAAGAAAAGAAAAGAAAAAAGAGGGTTATCAGTGTGGGTAAGAGAGACTTGGTCCCACTGAGAACTTGGAAAGTCAGAGCAGAAGAGTCATTTCAGTTAAACCTTCTGGTAGGAGAGAAAGCTCTATTTATCTTCCAACTCCTTGTCTGCTCTTAAGTGAGGGCTGCTTTTGGAGGGACTCACAGCCCACCACTCCCCACTCCCAAGGCCAGATAAAGAGACCCTGGGCAGAGAATCAGGTCTTCTTATTGAGAAGCCTTCAGCTTACAAAGTGGAACAATGGCAGGATACGGCACACACCAACTGTGGCCATTCCACCAGGACACATAAGTAATACCTGACAAGGATTCTGACTGTAAAATGTAAAAACAAAAATTACACATGTTTCAAACCAAAACATTTCAGTAACTCTGTCAACTTCTCAGTATGTCCAACTCTGTTAAAACTTCTTACAGTTCAGAAGGCAGCTTACTCTGCTAGCTGAGCATGGAATGAAGTCATTTAGGGGATGCATGTGAAAAACATAGAGTCACACTCACACTAACAGAGGCACGATGTGCATATTAGGTGAGGCATGAAGAAACTGTGGATGACAGTTTTCTCTTTCTCTGTCTCTGCTAAGCTTGATGAGCTGGCTTTCAGCAAAGTCAATTCTTCTATGATGCAATTCCGTATCTACTTACATACTCCACTCCCTATTGTAAGAACCACACTACCCCTCCTATGTCCAACTCAAGCAGGATATATGATAGTGGTTCTTTGTGTAGAATGCATATTAAAGTTGTCTAATGCTGACTATATTGATTTAGTTTTTCCTCTTTTACATTTAAATTATCTGCTCCTGCACCCCATTCTCCCCTGCGATTTATTCAGTTTCTCTCCTCTGTATCTGTCATAGATTTCAACATGCTTCTTATTTGTTGAATAGAACTTAATTTCAAAAGTCTCCCATTACAGGTCCAGTCTGTTTCTCTGAGTTTGAAAAAATTCTGTTATGAGGTTCTTTAATTTCAGATAATAGAGACAAGCTTCCATGAGCTTAGGCAAAAAGAAAAGGAATAGGGAAGGGCAGCTGGCTAGACCCAGAGCATCGCTGGTGACCTCAGCCGTGACCTAGCTTTCTCAAGGGCAACCACACTATGGGCAAACTCCAAATACCTGTCCCTGTGCACCTCTACTTAAGAATCAGACTCCTAAGACAGATGCTTTGATTGGCCTTGGTTAGCCTCCGTTCTCTCTCGGTGACCAAGACTGAGTAAGGTGTCCTGCTGTCACTTTTCCCAAAGAAAAGATGGATACTATACCCAGAAGGAGAGGTAAAGTGACACTGAGCGGACAAAAGCAAAAGAAGCCATGATGTCTGCCATTGGTTTTGTACCATTTTATATAAAATAAAATTTTAACTGAAAATGCATGCTTTTTTTCATTCCCTCTACTTTTTGTTTTCAATTTTGAGATTAGCATACACACATTCACAAGGATCTTTAAAAGCTCATAGAAGATTAGACGTACAAGAGAGCAAGAGCTGGGAAAGGAAATTGAAACGTTATTTAGCACTGAATACACACCAGGCCCTTTTATATTTATATCTAGAAAGTTCTGTTGTATAAGCTCTTCTTTTCCTAGTACATTTCTGGATTCTTGAATCTTTTAGAACAAAGATGTACAGTATTTCCCTGTTGAGAATTCTTCTATACTCTCTTTAAATTGTTCAAGAACCTCATAAGATTACTTTAGGCCAGTGGTTCTCAACCTAGGCCAACTTTGCCCTTTCATTCCCCAAGGATATTTGGCAATGTCTGCAGACCAGTTTGGTCATTACTGGGTGGGGAGAGGGGATAAACTGCTATTGGCATCTAATTAGTAGAGACTACAGATGTATCTACACATTTTACAATGCACATGATTGCTTCCTACTAATGTCCTTAATGCCAAAATTGAGAAGCCACACTTTAACCCAAGGAAGTTAGTTCCAGTACCAACATCAAGCAAAGACAGACTTGATGAGTTAGTCAATAAATTACTGCTAGTACTTATCATTTGTCGGCAAAAGTCCATATAGTCAAAGCTATGGCTTTCCACTAGTCCTGTACAGATGTAAGAGTTGGACCATAAAGAGTAACTGAAGAATCAATGCTGTCAAATTGCAGTGCTGGAAAAGACTCTTGAGAGTCGCTTGGACAGCAAGGAGATCAAACCAGTCAATCCTAAAGGAAATCAATCCTGAATATTCATTGGAATGACTGATGCTGAAGCTCCAATTCTTCAGCCACCTGATGCTAAGACCCTGTTGCTGGGAAAGATTGAAGGGAGGAGGAGAAGGGGACAACAGAGAATGAAATGGTTGGATGGCATCACTGACTCAATGGACCTGAATTTGAGCAAACTCTGGGAGATAGTGAAGGATAGGCAAGCCTGGTGTGCTGCAGTCCATGGGGTTGCAAAAGAGTCAGACATGACTGAGTGACTGAAGTGAACTGAACTGAATACTTATACTTGCTTCTTTGAGTCACTGTTGAAGATGGTCCGGTGCAGTCTGGTAACTGTTCATTCTGGTAAGAATCTGTGCTGATACTCAGTGATACCCCTCATTGGCTCTTTTAGTTTGCACGTTCATATGTTATTTTCTAAAGTCCAACAACTGATCCAGGGAGACTGGTCCTGAGTTGCTTCTATTTTAGTCACAGATAGATTCTCTATAGAAGGAAAGGGCTGTGAACTTCAGGGTTTAGCTGTGTTCCTTCCCTGAACTTTGCTTCCTAAAGTAGAATTAATCCTACAGATTCCTACCACAATTTCATTGCTGATCAGATTTCAGACTCTCCTCGGCCTTTTCCTTTGGCTTCCCTGACTCAATTTTGAGGCTTCATTTTGCTCAATAGGAGCCAGACACCACATTTCCTTGGTCGCTCATGTTTTGGAGTTGGCTGCATGTACAGAAAGAGCCCAGATAAATTCTACTACCAGCAAGCAAGTGACCTTGAACTTGGCTTTGGTCCACTATTGGCAGGATGATGGGTTGGGTTGGTGAGGGTTTTTTAGAATCAGATCATGTGTGTATACCATTTTCCTAAGTTTTAATCATGTCTATGAACATACACTCTTATTTACTTAATATTTTCCTTTTAATTGACTCACTAAATTTATTCAATAAAATTTTTTTTGAAAAGAAATCTTTATTCACCTTCACAGATGGAGAACCAATTGGCATAAAGGAAGGGGATAGAAGAAAAAATATAAGGAAAACAAGACAAAAAAACTGTTATCAAATTCTAGCTAAATTCTAGAGATTCTGGAGAGGATGTGGAGAAAAGAGAACCCTCTTACACAGTTGGTGGGGATGTAAATTGATACAGCCACTATAGAGAACAGTATGGAAATTTCTTTAAAAATTAGAAATAAAATTACCACATGACCCATCAATCCCACTAGGGTGTGCAAATACCCTAAGAAAACCATAATTCAAAAAGACATGAGTACCCCAGTGTTCATTGTAGCACTATTGACAATAGCTAGGACATGGAAGCAACCTAAGGCTGTCAACAGATGAATGGATACAGCAGTTGTGGTACATGTACACAGTGGAGGTCTTCCCTGGTAGCTCAGCTGGTAAAGAATCCACCTGCAATCCAGGAGACCCCGACTCAATTCCTGAGTTGGGAATACCCTCAGGAGAAGAGATAGGCTGCCTACTCTAATGTTCTTGGTCTTCCCTGGTGTCTCAGACAGTAAAGAATCTGCCTGCAATGCCAGAGACCTGGGTTTGATCCTTGGGTTGGGAAGATCCCCTAAAGAAGGGAAAGGCTACCCACTCCAGTATTCTGGCCTGGAGAATTCCATGGACAGAAGAGACTGGCAGGCTGCAGTCCATAAAGTCAGACACACAGAGTGACTTTCACTTTCACTTTATATACAATAGAATCTTCAGTTCAGTTCAGTTCAGTCACTCAGTCGTGTCCGACTCTTTGTGACCCCATGAATTGCAGCACACCAGGCCTCCCTGTCCATCATCAACTCCCGGAATTCACTCAAACTCATATCCATTGAGTTGGTGATGCCATCCAGCCATCTCATCCTCTGTCGTCCCCTTCTCCTCCTGCCCCCATCCCTCCCAGCGTCAGAGTCTTTTCCAATGAGTCAACTCTTCGCATGAGGTGGCCAAAGTATTGGAGTTTCAGCTTCAGCTTCAGTCCTCCAATGAACACCCAGGACTGATCTTCTTCAGGATGGACTGATTGGATCTCCTTGCAGTCCAAGGGACTCTCAAGAGTCGTCTCCAACACCACAGTTCAAAAGCATCAATTCTTCGGCGCACAGCCTTCTTCACAGTCCAACTCTCACATCCATACATGACCACTGGAAGAACCATAGCCTTGACTAGACGGACCTTTGTTGGCAAGGTAATATCTCTGCTTTTCAATAGGCTATCTAGGTTGGTCATAACTTTCCTTCCAATGAGTAAGCGTCTTTTAATTTCATGGCTGCAGTCACCATCTGTAGTGATTTTGGAGCCCAAAAAAATAAAGTCTGACATATGTAAAATTTCCACTGTTTCCCATCTATTTCCCATTAAGTGATGGGACCAGATGCCATGATCTTAGTTTCTGAATGTTGAGCTTTAAGCCAACTTTTTCACTCTCCTCTTTCACTTTCATCAAGAGGCTTTTTAGTTCCTCTTCACTTTCTGCCATAAGGGTGGTATCATCTGCATATCTGAGGTTATTGATATTTCTCCTGGCAATCTTGATTCCAGCTTGTGCTTCGTCCAGCCCAGCGTTTCTCATGATGTACTCTGCATATAAGTTAAATAAGCAGGGTGACAATATACAGCCTTGACGTACTCCTTTTCCTATTTGGAACCAGTCTGTTGTTCCATGTCCAGTTCTAACTGTTGCTTCCTGACCTTACTTAGCTATAAAAATGAATGAATTTGAGTCAGTTCTAGAGAGGTAGATGAATCTAGATGAACCTGTTATACAAGTGAAGTGAGTCAGAAAGATAAAAATAAATATCATATATTAACACATGCATACCGAATCTAGAAAAATGGTATTGATGAACCTATTTGCAGACATAGAGAACAAACTTGTGGACACAGTAGGAGAGGGAGAGGGTGGGATGAATTGAGAGAGTAGCAATGAAACATATACATTACCATATGTAAAGCAGATAGCTAGCAGGAAATTTCTGTATAACACTGGGAGCTCAACCCTATGCTCTGTGACAACCTAGAGGGGTGGGAGGTAGGTACAAGAGGGAGGGACATATGTATACTTATGCTGATTCATGTTGCTGTAGGGTAGAAACCAACACAACATTGTAAAGCAATGATCCTTCAATTAAAAAAAATTCTAGCTACATTCTGTTGCTTGCTAAGAATTCTGGGCTATAGGTTCACTTGTGGTTTCTAAAAAAAGGGGCCTGGACCAGTGTTAGAGACACCCTAAGACCCATAGAGAACTGTTTTCCTCTACAGCTATTCAGAAGGAATGGATGGGAGCTGAAAATGAGGGCCTGCTGTGCCCTACAGCAGCTCAAGTCAGCTCGTGTATTAAGTACACCCTGTGCTTTGAGAATTTTGAACTCCATCATCTTTAAGGGCTCTTCTGGCCCTAACCACTGGTTCAAATTCCTTGTCCACATCACAGACCTGCTGAGACACTCTGATGAGAGCATGGGGTGAGAGGACTTCCTGAACCGTGACGTGCTCCCCGCTGCCCCCACCCTGCTGGAACAGGCGTGTCCTCACTTCCTGTGAGTGGGAGAGGTCTGACATGTGGGACAGTGCTCCTGCCTCCATAAAAGCACCTTCCTCTCTGATCCCTAGGTGTCTTTGCTTCTTCCATCAGAGATAAGATCCTTGGCTTAAGATTTCTAGAGCTCGGCAAATGTGCAAGTTTCCTGGTGGCAGTGGGTACCTTAGACCCACTCTAGTCCATGTATCATTTTACAGCACCTGGGACTGAGCTGATCAGTCCTTTCCTTGGAGGAATGGCAAGTCTCAAGCATGGTTAGTGTCTTAATGTCAGGCCAAGGTGAGCGAACAAGGAAGCAGAGAAGAGCTCAACCCTCCAGTGTCATGGCTTTGCCAAGGTCCATCCTTGGCTTCTGAGCTCTGTCTTCAGTATGAATAGAGCTTGGCTTGGACCCCATTTATAATAACTATGGAAGGGCTTGTAACTCCTTTAACCATAAGGAGGATTGGAAATAACTATGGAGGGTTGGAAAGAGAACCTTGCTATTTGGAACTGATAACATTATATGATGCAGGGAACTAAAACCTGGGGCTCTGTGACAACCGAGAGGGGTGGGATGCAGTCAGAGATGGGAGGGAGGTTCAAGAGAGAGGGGAATATGTATACCTATGGCAGATTCATGTTGATGTATGGCAGAAACCAACACAATATTGTAAAGCAATTGTCCTCCAATTAAAAATAAATAAATTATAAAAAATAAAATAAAACCTCCCCAAGCACAGAGCCTGACACAGAGTAAGTAACTCCCAACTCTTATTATTATTATCACCATTATCCCTGACAAATACCACTTTATCAACCTGGCTCCCCTCTGTTGTCTTTCACAGCACTTGAATAGGGCCTGACCTGTCTAACTTAGCTGTGAAAAGAGTAAAAACAACACTCGCCAACTTTTAAAAATGCTCATCATTTGTCCCAGGCCTTGTGCTAAGTTTATATATGGCGGTTTATGTCATCCCTTCAACAGAACAGAGGCTCTTCACTTTAGACTAGAGGAAACTCAGTTTAAGTGGCTTGGCCAAGATGACCATGTGAATAGGCAGCTGAGCTAGTATTCAGGTCTAGCTTCCAGCCCAGTTCTCTTCTAGCATTTTCAGAGAAACAATTTGGTTAGGGTGGGAATCAGATTATGTTTATATTTCTCTAGGACAGTAGTTCCCATGTCTTGGCTTTCTTCTGAATGCCCTATAGCTGAAATTCTCAAGCTACCAAGATCAGGTAAATGACTGAAGAGCAAGAGAGAGAGAGAGAGAGAGAGACTTCGGTCTCATCCTTGGTTAGAGAGTCAGGATCTTTGGGATGGATCCTTGGAATAAGTATTTTGAAGAATTTTCCTGGTGATTTAGCTAGACACGGGAAGCTATGCCCCAAAATCTGTGAGGTATTTCACTCTATGAATAGTGAGAAAATGAAAGTCACTCAGTCACATCCAACTCTTTGTGACCCCATGGACTATATCCAGTCCATGGAATTCTCCAGGCCAGAATATTGGAGTGGGTATCCTATCCCTTCTCCAGGGGATCTACCCAACCCAGGAATCGAACCCAGGTCTCCTGCACTGCAGGTGGATTCTTTACCAGCTGAACCACAAGGGAAGCCCAAGAATACTGGAGTGGGTAGCCTATCCCTTCTCCAGGGGATCTTCCCCACCCAGGGATCAAACCTGGGTTGCCTGCATTGCAGGTGAATTTTTTGCCAGCTGAGCTATCAAGGAAGCCCATGAATATGAATAGTGGTGTCTACTAAATGTTGTTTTGAAAGGATATGTTCTTTAATTTGCCAAAGATGAAGTATAGCATTTCAGGATAGAAGAAGATTTATATTCTGTAATCCCAATGGGCATTGTTAGACAACCATAATCTTCAACTCCTTTTATTCTTGTTTTTTCTTCTTTTTCCCTCCCTCCCTTCCTTTCGTTATCTATCTATTAGTATTATTAAGGTTTTTTTGTATTTTTTTTTGTATAAAGACTGCCAGGATTCCTTTTCTGTCATGGGGTGGGTGTTTGGGTCCTGATGATGAGGGATGACTGAATCTTGTATGGGAATTGGTGACATAAGCATGAGAGGCATCATCACCATTGTGCTTTCCTTCCTGGAAGTGCAGAAGGATGCTCTGCCAAGGGGGCTGAGATGACTGCTGAAGGATGAAGTATTAGGCCCATGGCCCCATCCCCTCTAGCCCTTGCTCCCCAAATCTCTGCTGAGAGCAGACCTGACTTGTTCTTCTATTTTTTTAGTTCATTGGTCTCACCATTTGACACGTTGAGATTCAACTAGAATTTGCTTCTAGCTGACTTCTTTAAACATAAAGGATTCTTCCCTGAATCCATTTTCAGGGTCCACAAACTACTGCCTTTCAGAGGAGGAGACTGATCAATGAGGGAGGGAATGGAATAAAAAATGGGGCAAGGAGAACCTTTCAAGGTGCTGAGAAGGCAGTGGCAGTGCCTCTTGGCATTCCAGACTGCTGTTTCTCTCCTCGGATCTGGGCAATCAAAGGCTTGATGCTGCTAGTAAACCCTCTGATCTCTTATTTTCTAGGAAGTCGGACATTCAAATTCCCCTCATTTAGTTTATACTAGGCACACAGGAGTATGTTAAGGCTGTGTACATTGTCACCTGCTTATTTAACTTATATGCAAAGTACATCAAGCAAAATGCTGGGCTGGATGTAGCACAAGCTGGAATCAAGATTGCTGGGAGAAATATCAGTAACCTCAGATATGCAGATGACACCACCCTTATGGCAGAAAGTGAAGAGTAACTAAAGAGCCTCTTGATGAAAGTGAAAGAGGAGAGTGAAAAAAGCTGGTCCCAAACACAACATTCAGAAAATGAAGGCCATGGCATCTGGTCCCATAACTTCATGGCAAATAGATGGAGAAACAATGGAAACAGTGACAGACTTTATTTTCTTGGGCTCCAAAATCACTGCAGATGATGACTGTAGCCATGAAATTAAAAGACTCTTGTTCCTTGGAAGAAAAGCTATGGCCAACCTAGACAGCATATTAAAAAGCAGAGACATTACTTTGCCAACAAAGCTCCATCTAGTCAGTTATGGTTTTTCCAGTAGTCATGTATGGATGTGAAAGTTGGACCATAAAGAAAGCTGAGCGCCAAAGAATTGATACTTTTGAACTGTGGTGTTGGAGAAGACTCTTGAGAGGCCCTTGGACAGCAAGGAGATCCAACCGGTCCATCCTAAAGGAAATTAGTCCTGAATATTCATTGGAAGGACTGATGCTGAAGCTGAAACTCCAATGCTTTGGCCACGTGTTGCAAAGAATTGACTCATTGGAAAAGACCCTGATGCTAGGAAAGATTGAAGCCAGGAGGAGAAGGGGATGACAGAGGGTGAGATGGTTGGATAGCATCACCGACTAGATGGACATGAGTTTAAGCATGCCCTGGGAGTTAATGATAGACAGGGAAGCCCGGCGTGCTGCAGTTCATAGGGTCGCAAAGAGTTGGACACGTCTGAGGGACTGAATGGAACGGAACTGAACTGAGCTAAGGCACAGTTTGTCAGTGTGAGTGCTGACTTGTGAATGCACCAGAGAACTTTCATTTTGTTCCCACCAGTTAAAATCTCAGGCCCCTGCCATGACACGTATGCTGTAGTTGAAATTCTGAAACTATGTTCTAAGGTCACCATCCAAATACATGTAGAGATGCCTTTGCATTCTCTAATGGGCCTGTATCCTTCACCAAATGCATTTCCATTGGTTTCTAATAGACTTTAAGCGAGCTCCCTTAAACAAGCAGAGAAATAAAATTGTTTCATTTTTAATCTAGTTTTGTCTTTCTCTCTGAGAAATCAAATGAGGGAAATGGTAAACCAAAATTATAATTTTGCCTAAAACATTCAGATGTTTTAGTGATGTTTAAGAATTTCTCATAGATACTGAAAGGAAACACTTTGCATATTTACTATAAAATGGTACTTTTAAAGAAGCAGACTCTATCTCTGCATGTTTTATACTATAATAGTTCTAGAATGAGAACAATGAGTTCTAGGAAATGAATGGAAAAAATGGCCAATTCTCTTACTCCAAAAAGGATGACTTTCTTTTGCTAAAAAGGGTCATGCTTTTACCAAAGGAGGAGATTTTGTGGCCCTCAGCATCCCTGGAAAATGCTCTCACATAAATTGACTGTTGCTCCAATGTTGGGACAGTTGAGTTAATTCAGGAGTGTGTGTCCAGCTATTAGATTGAAACCACCATGTTGGCCAAGGCAAGAATGATGAAAATTAAGCCGTGGTCAAATCTCCTGTGGTTGGCATCAGAATGAGAAGCTGATTGGGTGTCTTGGCCAAAACTAAAAAAAAGAGCTAAAATTCTGAAATAAGACCAAGACTTTTTTTCCCCCTGTGGTAAGAAAATCTCTGAGAAATAATAGTTTTAAGGTAGAATGTCTTTGAAATTCAAAGGCAAGAAAATCACTGAGCAATTCTTTCCTTTGCTATGATACATTCAGAAAAAACTTGCAGGTTTTACAAAGGGACCCATGATTTTAAATACCAAAGGAGACCTCCTTTGCCCTTTTCTCTTACCCCCGTGACTGTCTGTCAAAGCTGAGGCACCCCATAAATTCCCATCACATGGGCTTCCCCATCAGTAACAGAAAATGGAATTTAGGGTCAGTTTATGGGGTGACATTGTTGTGGCTGACAAATTATTCATGCCAAAAACCTGTTGTGAATGCTGATTGAATGCCATGTACATTCTCTGCAAAGGAGCTCAAAGAGTACCGAATTTAAACTGTTTAAAAGGTTTTGAGAGAGACAGAGTATTGTGTTTAGGTATTCAGCTGCATTAGTCACTTTGAGAGATTTAATGAATATGTCCACCAAATTTGATTTTTAAAAGGCCAGTTCCATCAAATGGTATGTGTGCTGGACACAGATGGAGGAACTTGCTTAGTCCAAGGATGATGTTTAGAGGTCATCTAGTAAAACTCACACATTTTCCAGGTGGAACTGAGGATCAGAAAGGGGAAGTGACTTGACTAGAGTCATATGGGGGCTGTGGCAGAACTGGAGGTCTTCTGGTTTCCCAGTTTCATGTTTCTTCTGTGTTAATGATCTCATCTATTTGTACACAGGTAAAGGATTCTAAAATCATCATTTATCCATCTATCATACATCTGCTCTGTTCAGTCACTAAGTCATGTCAGACTCTTTGCAGCTCCATGGACTGTGGCATAGAAGGCTCCTCTGTCCTTCAGTATCTCTTGGAGTTTGCTTAAATTAAATTCATGTCCATTGAGTCAGTGATGCTATCTAACCATCTCATTCTCTGCCAGTCTCTTCTCCTTTTGCCTTCCATCTTTCTTAGCATCAGGGTCTTTTCCAATGAATTGGCTCTTTGCATCAGGTGGCCAAAGTAGTGAAGCTTCAGCATCAGTCCTTTTAATGAATATTCAGGGTTGACTTCCTCCCTTCCATAAAATAACATTTATTAACCTTCTTTTCTCTTTGGGGTATTCTGCTGGGTCATGAGGGTACAAAAAGGAAAGATGCTATATTTATCTTCAAGAAACAGGTCAGACAATATGGTACACTGAGTGTTCTTTTGAGGTTTTGTGTAGTTTCCTACTGGAACATAGAGAAGATGTGTTGAAATCTGATTGGACCTAATTGAAGAGGGTGCAAATGAAATATAACACCTGTGCTGAGTCTTGGAGGACAGAGAATATAAGTTTTTCAACTTTGTTCTTCTTTTTCAAAATTATGTTAGCTATTTAAGTTCCTTTGATTCTTCATATAAGTTTTAGAATTGACCTGTCAGTATCAACAAAAGCGTGGATACTGTACTTAATCTTTTCAAGGACCTAATCTTTGGTTTCGTTGATTTCCTCTATTTTCTATTCTCTCTTTAATCTATTTCTGCTAATATTTATTATTTTCTTCTTTCTGCTTGTTATGGGTTTAGTTTGCTCTTCTTTTTCTAGTTTCTCAAGACAAAAGTTTAGATTATTGATTTGAGATCTTTCTTCTTTTGTAATATAGGCATTTATAGATATAAATTTCCCTCTAAGCATTGCTTTAGCTGCATCCCATATTTTGTTATGTTCTTATTTCCATTCACATCGTGGTATTTTCTAATTTTCTTGGGACTTGTTTGCTGACCCATTATTCAGTTGGAAGAGTGTTGTGTAATTTCCACACATTTATAACATTTTCTAATTTCTTTTTCTTACTGATTTATAATTTTATTTCATGTTTAGAGAATATAGTAGGTGTGATTTTAATTCTTTTAAATTTGTTGAAATTTTTGTGACCTAACATATGGTCCTGTGCTGGAGAATGTTCCATGTGCACTTGAAAGAATGTGTATTCCATTGTTCATGGTGGAGTATTCTATAGATGTCTACAGGGTTTAGTATTTTATAGTGCTATTCAAGTCTTATATTTTTTTTTTGTTTATCTTCTTCCTAATTGTTCTATCCATTGTATAAACTGAGTATCTAAGTTTCAGCTTTATGGTTGATTGCCTACTTTTCCTTCAATTCTGTCAGTTTTTGCTTAATAAATTTTGGGGCTTTGTTGTTAGATGCATATATATTTATAGCTGGTACATCTTTTTGTTGAACCTACACATACCATTACAACATGTCCTTTTCATGTCCAAGCACAAGGCTCTTTGAAGCTTTGAATGATGCTTTCACTGGAAATTTTATCTTAATGCACAAGTACTGTTCATGATCTTCAGTGCTAATAACTTACTATCTTGCTTTTTGAACCAATCATTTAAAGACTTGTGTACAACAACACTTGAAACTCGCTCTTGTAAAGTCATACCCCCAGGAAGAATGACCAAATCTGTTTTAAATATTTTTGTCCTCTTTCTTTATTGATTCTGTCAGGTGATCTCTGTTAGCATCCCAAACCAGCTGGCTGAGGTTATTTCAGGCTTACTTGTTTTCCCGAAATAGTACTGTTTGTTCAAAATAAAGTATTTGAGAGAGCTTTTTACAACATGAGAGACTTCAGGCCGACTTAAAATATAATCCACTCCCTCTTATTGAAGAAATAATTTGGGGGGAAAATAAGCTTGCTTGATAGTCAGGCATATACAGTCTCTAGCTATCTATGCTGGCATTTTGATTCTATTTCATAAAGTGGCTCAGCGGATCACACATAATGTCCTATCCACTTCTTTACCTCTGGCTCTCTGGTGCTTTGAAAGTTGTTCCTTACAGGGCACTGGGCCTTACCAATGTGGACTCCTGGAGAGTAGTATGTGAGTTCCAGCTTGGGATGCAACTTGGTGTGTCTAGGCCTCAGGAGAGTCTTGACTCAGCCTGCTGATCTGTTTCCATCCAGACTCTGCCAGATAACTAATAGGCTTGGTCAGTTAAGTAGGAAGCTCAGGCAACAAGAGAGCATAGCTCTGTTTTCCATAAAAAATAATTTTCTTCAGGACACCAGAGGGATGAGGGTCATTCAAGGCCAGCATCACAATTCCTGGGTTCATTGCCGCTGACTTGAACCCCTCAACAAAGGGCATTCTCAGAGTCACGTGTTTAGGAGGAAAGTCTATCTGTACAGCCAAGCCTATGCACATATCCTACATCTACAACAGTGCTTGGTGTTCTTCATGGAGTCCTAGAAAATCTCAAGGCTGGAAGGACCCAAGACGTTCTCTTATAACAGAACCAAGGGGATGGGAGAAGGAATGGGTTGGAAGTTTGGGATTAGCAGAGGCAAGCTATTATTATATAAGGGATGGATAAACAACAAGGGCTACTGTATAGCACAGGGAACTATATTCAATATCCTGTAATAAACCATAATGGAAAAGAATATGAATAAGAATCTATATCTATATCAAAATCACTTAGCTGTACACAAGAAACTAACACACCATTGTAAATTAACTATATTTCAATAAAACAAATTAAAAAAAAACAACACACAGTCAAAGGATCCTTCTATTTCATTCACATGGAACTGTGTTTCGGCCCAAAGACATTGGCTTATTTCTCAATGTGTGTATCCAAATGTAGCTGAAAAATGTACATTTTGAAAAACCAGATCATCTGGCTTTAAACTATCCATTGAAAGTAAGAGTACCAGTGAGGCTGTCAGCTATGTACTCTGTTCAGGGTTTACTGTTTATTGACCCCTCTTGTTCTGTTCCCACCTCCCTCTTACCCCCAACCATTGTTCTCCCTTTTAAAGAGATCAAATGAAGAAATGAATAGGCTTTGCCTGGATTAAGGAAAAAGGAATAAGAAAACAAGTCTCAAAGAGATGTGATACATGTCTTTCAACACTTAGGAGCCTGTGAGATCTAGGCTTAGTTTGAGTGATCACAGAGATAAAACTGAAGCTATTAGAGATTGTGGGGGTATAGAACTGTTCTAGAAGAGCTTTCTATTTGCTGAGAGGGTCCAAAGAAATAATGGCCTGCTTTGGGAAGTAATACAACTTTTGCTTCTGGAGACAGTAAAATATGACCTTGATGATCAGTCATTAATCTTTTATATTTTAGCAATATGTATTTGGAACCCTACTGTTCTGGATTCTGTTATAGGATATGGGGAAATAGCTGTGAACAACAGCAGCAGGGTACTTGCTCTCTTGGAGCTTCTGTTTTAGTGGAGTGGAGGATGCAGACCATAAAGGAAACCAAATATTTTAAAAATCAGAGATTGTGATTCCTGTTAGGAAGGACATAGGCTGCTATGGTAGGGAATGAAAAGGGTCCTGACATCCATCATTTCCAGGATGGTTTAGATGGAAATTGGACATCACTGTGGACATTGATTTCTTTACAATTCTGGGAAAGTGATTCTATGACAGCAATGATTGCTTTGCTGCCCAGGAATTCAAGATAATCCAGGACTTTTTGGGTTCGGTTACCTGGAAACCAGTGGAGTGTAATATAGAGCTCGAAAAATCAACCCTTGACCCAGAAATGCCAGCTCCCTGAATCTTGTTTGCTGTTGGTTTTTAGTCCAGTTTGAACTTTACTGTTTTTGGCCAAAGGTCATTGTGTTGATTTTTTTTTAGCAGAGAGACCTCAGATTAAAAGAATTGGCTTGATGTCTAGATTTCTTTTAAAAACCACCTTCTGAGGTCTGTCCCAGACACAGGCTTTCCACGTGACGCTGGAGGGGCAAGGATAAGGACAGTTCATCCTATTCACCTTCTCTGTGACCCACTGAGATCTTTTTAAAAATTAATGAATTTATTTGTTTGCTCTTGGTTGCACTGGGTCTTTGTTGCTGTGCGCGGGCTGTCTCTAGTGGTGAGCAAGGGCCACTCTTCATTGTGGTGCATGGGCTTCTCACTGCAGTGTGGTGGCTTCTCTTGTGGAACGTGGGCTTTAGGCATTCAGGCTTCAGTAGCTGCTGTACGAGGGTTCAGTAGTGGCACATGACGGGCTTAGTGCTTGGAGGCATGCGAAATCTTCTTGGAGCAGAGATTGAACCCACATCCCCTGCTTTGGCAGGCAGATCCTTATCCACTGTACTACCAGGGGAGTCCCTGGATTTTTTTTTTTTAAGCCAACATTTAAAATTGGGATGCTGGGTTTTACTCAAAAACCCAGAGTTCTGATTTTTCTTGCAAAAGCTGAAGATCTGTCAAGAAATGTCCACATTCCCACATGGAGTCATCAGCTGGAGACACAGAGCAACAACCTTCTTTAGATGAGTTGTGGGTTCTCTGTTTCACCCTGGTTACTATTCAGCCCAGCTCACTCATTTCTGAGACATGCTTGGCTCAACACTGAGTTGGTGACATCAGAGGCACTCCACAGGGAGTTGCCCATACACAGAAATCCCATAGTAACCATTGCATTGAATGGAATCCAAAGCAATTTAAGAACAGATTTTGATACTGGAAGAATTGTTTCCTTTCTTAAAAGCGTTAAAAATAAGTTGAGAAAAAAAGAAAAAGAAAAAATTCTGTGTTCTCGATCAGATCTGTGCAAATTTTAACAATCTTAAACATATTCTTCCAGATAAAAATATCTGAATGTCTCATCTTAATCATTATCTTGCTGATTTGCACTTAGCATGTAATCTAGAAACCCTAGAGAACAGTTTTAATCCCTTTGGCAAATTTCTTTAGGGTGTTGATGCCCTAAAGATGTGAAACTTTCCAAATATCTTCTCAGGTGATGGAAAGGAGGAGATTCTTTATACTTGAGAAAATGTGTTTCTTTGACATAGAGGATACCCTTAGACTTTGGACTCTTGTCCTTCATCCTTTGGCTTTGGCAACTGAGATAAAAAGGATGGCTTTTGGGAGTTCCCAATGCCTCTCTGATAAAGAGTGAATTGCTTAGGAGACAAAGTGTGATTCCCAGAGGCTGAATACCATTGATAACAACAATAACAATAAATTTTTTTTTTAAAGCAGCTCCATTTCTTGAGTATTTACCAAGACTTAGAACTTGTTCTTAGAAAGCCCCGTTTATTACCTCCCTGACTTCTTTACAACCCGCCTATGAACTCAGGTCTACTGTTATTCCCATCTTACAGATGAACGGACACTGAGAGGCTCGGTGGCTTGTTTAGGGCTTCATAGCTAGATATGTTCAAGCTGGGATCCAGCTCTGGTCTCCAGAGCCCAAGTGTTTCACCATTATTTGAAAAAAAAGAGCAAACAGTTGCAGAAGCAGAATCTACCCATCTGAAGTTCTCTTTCTATACATTATTTGGAACAGATGAAGCCTCCTAACTCCCAGCTTTCTAGATTTGCGCAGCCCAATATGGTAGCCACTAGCCCTGTGTGACTCTTTAAATGTAAGACGGCTATGATCACATAAAATTAAAACTTCACTGCTCAGTCACAGTGACCACATTTCAAAGAGTTCAAAAGCCGCACATGTCTCAAAAACCCACGGTACTGAGCCCTGAAGACAGAGAACGTTTCCATCTTCGCAGAAAGCTCTTTTGGCCACACTGTTGTTGATGAAGAAATCAAGACTCAAAGAGGCAAATTGACTTGTCTAAGACACACAGCAAGACCCAAGATTTGAAAAGCGCCTATTACACTGCCACGCCTTAGTCCTTTCCTTGATCCTCTGCTGCCAACCTCCTACACATCTGTCTTGTGCGTGTGTGTGTGTGTGTGTGCAACAAGACTTTATCAACAGCAAGCAGTAGACATTTTATTTCATCTGTGCATCACGCTCCAGCTGCCCAATCCTTAGTCCCTTCCAGGGCTGAGCACACAGTAGGGCCTTTACAAGCCTTAAGCACATAGTAGGGTCTTCACAACCACTCTCTCCTTTCCTTCCTAGTCTCCACTTTCAAAATGACAGTGGGAGTTCTGGTAAGCATCAGGCCTCAAGTTTTAAGTGAGACGTGTTATTCTTTTTTTTTTTGATCTGGCAATCTTAATTGCATAAAGCAGAAAGATGGTTTTTATTTGAAAATCTCGAAGGACTAGTATGTTTAGTGAGAGGAGAGGGGCTGTGGGGACCTGTAATGTTTACCTTTCTCGAGGTGAGAGTGGGGTAGGGTGTGTGGACACCCGAGCCTTCAGGACCTGGGCTCTAGCTCTGTCTTGTAAGAATCTTAACCAGAGGTTTGGTTAGGTGTATAGACCCTGGAGACTGCAAGATCTGGGCTGCTGCTCCAGCTTCAGCAGGTAACAGCTGTGTAAGCTTGGACAATTTATGCAACCTTTTTGAGCCTGCATTTCATAGTTTGTAAAGTGGAGTCTGACCTCCTAAGATCAGGAAGCATCTTTGTGATAACTCATGTAAAAGACCAGTAAGTACTCTGACCCATTACCTGACATACACAGTTGTTTTAATTGCCTCATTGTAAATGAGTTATTTACCATTTATCACCCTCACTGGACTGAAGGTTTCTCAAGGGCAGGGCCCATGTCCATCTCATTCACTGCTGTACAGAGTACAATTCTCAGTCCTGGAGTTTATGTTCAATAAATATCTATAGTGAAAGAATATTTCAGTCTCAGGAAAAGTCTGTGTTAATAAGGACACTTAAAAGTTTATCCCTCTCAGATGCAAAATCTCAGCTGTAACAGTTTTGTCAGGCAGTTGTCTGACCACTACTTGAATGCCTCCAGTGATGAGAAGCTCATTCCCTACGAATGGCTTTTTTTCAGTTTGGACCCCACTATTGGGCTGGAGGGCAATCACATATGTCCAGCGAATCACAGACAGAAAATGTCACACTCTTAAAGTATATCTGGCTGTGTTGTGCAGCCACCCATCTCAGCCTAAGTAGAAACAAGGCCATACAAAGTGAGTCTCCAGACAGCTCTGTGGAGTTTCATGCCTATCATTGGGGGTGGGGAGAGAGGTGGAAAAACGAACCTAGAGAATCTGGCTATAAAACACATTACCTGCATTTATGGTCCTTGTGCCCCAAGGCCTGGGATAAAGTGAAGAAGGAAAAACATTCCACTCTGGCTCTCAGTGACCCCTAAAAGAAACCCCCCGTGGAGTCATTTAGGATAGTAATTTAAGTATAAACTCAAGCCTGCGTTCCTAACCTTCCTTCCATAAACTCAGAAGCCTCACGATGATCGGTACCAAATTGCTTGAAAATGTGGCCCAGAACCCTTCCAGATGAGGGCTGGGCTCAGAGAAATAAAAAGTTAAGGGCATGTTGCTATGGCATTAAAATCAAGGGAGTATGCACGAATCTCAAACTGTGCACAGAAAATATGTTCTTTTTGTGTGCCCTGACCATGAAAGGCTAAGCCGGCAAAAGTCATTAAAATGTCAGACAGGGAACTGGGTGGGGAAAAAAATGCATGTTTAAAAGTAAATATGTAGCCCTGTGACAACTGTGTTCCCTGAAAAACTAAAGATGATGCAAAGAAAGAAAAAAGGATTGGGAATAAAGAGGAAGTCAAAGAGTATGGGCTACATGGTTCCTTCCTACCCCAGTTTGAGGAAATGGCATGATCATCCATTCATTTGCTTCAACTTAGTCCCTTAGAGCCATCTTTGATTCTTTCCTTTCTTTAGTTGCCTGCATCTAATCAGCCAGCAAATTCCGAGTCCCAACTTAGCTCTAAAATATTAGGTTGAACCGTATGAAGTTGCCAATAATAGAGCTTCTTTGACCTACAAAAAGGTAATTGCCTACGACTCAACGTAATTAAATCTTAAATCAGCCCTTTTTTCTAACACCACTGCCACCACCCTGGTCCAAGACACCATAATCATTTCCCTGGACTATGCCTTAGTCTCCAATTGTCTTCCTTTTTCTACTCTAGTTTTCTTCTAGTCCTTTATTCTTTACTTTATATATCAAAGTGGACCATGTCAATCTCCTGCTTAATATATTGGGTTGGTCAAAAAGTTCCTTTGCTCTTTAAGAATAAAAGACACGTTTTTCATTTTCATCAAGAACTTTATCGAACAACTTATTCACGGTTTTGTTCCACTACCTTTTGCCTTTTTAAAGGCAACTTCATAATTCTACCTTCCCAAAACTTTTTATCTTTTTGGGCAAAGAACTGTTCCAAGTGAATGGAATAGTCTTTTATAGTCTTCCAGGGAATGGAAATTTTTCCTATTAAGGAGAACTTGGTAAAGACTGAAATAAATGGTAATTCAAAGGTGTAATGTCTGGTGAATATGGCAGATAAATTCTGCCAGCCAAGCTGTAACAGTTTTTGCCTGTTCATCAAAGAAACATGTGGTCTTATATAATCCTGATGGAAGATTATACATTTTCTGTATAATCTAATTCTGGATACTTTTCTTTGAGCACTGGTTTCAGTTGGTCTAATTGGGGGTAGTATATTTGGAGAAGGCAATGGCACCCCACTCCAGTACTTTTGCCTGGAAAATCCCATGGATGGAGGAGCCTGGTAGGCTGCAATTCATGGGGTCACTAAGAGTCGGACACGACTAAGCAACTTCACTTTTACTTTTCACTTTCATGCATTGGAGAAGGAAATGGCAGCCCACTCCAGTGCCCTTGCCTGGAGAATCCCAGGGACGGAGGAGCCTGGTGGCTGCCGTCTATGGGGTCACACAGAGTCGGACACGACTGAAGGGACTTAGCATAGCATAGCATAGCATGTTTTGGAGTTAGTCATTTGATTTTCTGGAAGGAGCTCCTAATAGAGGATTATGAGCTTCCAATCCCTTCCAATCCCACCATATACACAGCATCACCTTCTTTGGATGAAAACTGGCCTTTGGTGTGGCTGGTTGTGGTTCATTTCTCTTGCCCTATGATCGCTTTCATTCCACATTACTGTGCCGTATCCATTTTTCATCACTTGTCACAATTTGCCTTAAAAATGAAACATTTTCATTATATTTCAGTGAGAATTGCACACAGATATATGATCAAGAAAGATTTTCTTTTGTTAATTTACGAAGAACCCAAACATCAAAGCAATTAACATAACCAAGATGGTGCAAATATTTTTCAGTGCTAGATTTGGATATTTTGAGTATGCTGGCTATCTCCCATGTGGTGTATTTATTGTTCTCAACTAACATCTCGATTTGATCGCTATCAACTTTAGCTGATCTGCCTGACTGTGGAGCATCGTCCAGCAAGAAATCTCTAGCATGAAACTTCTCAAACCACATTTGACATGTTCAGTCAGTCACAGCACCTTCTCCATACCCTGCACAACTCATTTTTATGACTTTAAGTTGCATTTTTAGAATAATAAAGTATAATATGCTGAAAATACTGCTTTTTTCCCCTTCCACCTTCAGTATTCAAATAATTTGCTACACAAAAATTCACCAATTTTGATAAATTTTTAAAAAATGCACTCTGATATTGCTGCTGTCACAGTATTTAATACAATTTAACAAAATTGTTTCAAATGAAGTTAAAAACAATAAAGCACTACTAGAACCAACTTATGGGGAAAAAAAACAAAAAACAATGTTTTGGGCAACCCAATTCTTCAGTGATAAATTTGACAAAGACATGGTCTCTCAGACAGTAAAGAATCTGCCTGCAAGGCAGGGCGCCTGGGTTTGATCCCTGGGTTGGGAAGATCCCCTGGAGAATGGAATGACTACCCACTCCAATATACTTGCCTGGAGAATTCCGTGGACAGACGTGCCTGGCAGGGTACAGTCCATGTGGCCCCAGAGAATCAAAGACAACTGAGTGACTAACACTGGTCAGTGGTCTACTGTATGCTGAAAACTACCAAGTGTTCTGTAAAGAAATGTGAAAGTTCATGTAAACAGAGGTGCACCATGCTCCTGGGTCAGAAGTCTCAATATTCTTTTCTAATTGGATCTATAGATCCAGATTTAAAGCAACTCCAGTCAAAATCCAGTAGGCTTTTGTCTTATAAAATTGACAAGCTGATTTTAAAATTCATGTGGGAATGCAAAGGACCTGGAATAGCCAAAATAACGTTGCAAAAGCAGTTCTAAGAGGGAAGTCCATAACAGTCCAGGCCTACCTCCAGAAAGAAGAAAGATTTCAAATTAAAAAAAATCTAACTTCACACCTAAAAGTGTGAAAAAGAACAAAGCCCACCGTTAGTTGAAGGAAGAAAATAATAAATACCGAAGTGGAAATAAAGGAAACAGAAACTAAAGAACAATAGAAAAGATCAATGAAACTAAGAGTTGATTCTTAGAAAAGATAAACGAATTTGATGTCTTTAGACAGACTCATCAGGGAAAAAAGGGGGCTTCTGTGGTGGCTTAAATGGTAAAGAATCTGCCTGCAATGCAGGAGACCCAGGTTTGATCCCTGGGTCAGAAAGATCCTCTGGAGAGGGAATGGCAACCCACTCCAGTATTCTTGCCTGGAGAATTCCATGGATAGAGTAAACTTGTGGGCTGCAGTCCATGGGGTTGCGAAGAGTTGGACAAGATTGAGCAAATGACATACACATCAGGAAAAAAGAGAGAAGATACAAAAAAAATTAAGTCAGAAATGAAAATGGAGAAGTTACAACCAATACCACAACAATACAAAGATCATAAAAGACTATTATGAACAACTATATACCAACAAATAAGACAGTGTGGAAGGAAAGGATAAATTTCTAGAAATCCACAGTCTTCCAAGACTGAACCATGAAGGAACAGAAAATCTCAATAGACTGATTCCAGTTCCAGTTCAGTCGCTCAGTCGTGTCCGACTCTGCGACCCCATGAACCGCAGCACGCCAGGCCTCCCTGTCCATCACCAACTCCCGGATTCACCCAAACCCATGTCCATGGAGTCGGTGATGCCATCCAACCATCTCATCCTCTGTTGTCCCCTTCCCGTCCTGCCCTCTTTCCCAGCATTAGGGTCTTTTCAAATGAGTCAGCTCTTTGCATCAGGTGGCCAAAGTATTGGAGTTTCAGTTTCAACATCAGTCCTTCCAATGAACACCCAGGATTGATCTCTTTTAGGATGGACTGGTTGGATCTCCTTGCAGTCCAAGGGACTCTCAGGCATCTTCTCCAACACCACAGTTCAAAAGCATCAATTCTTCGGCGCTCAGCTTTCTTTATAGTCCAACTCTCACATCCATACATGACTACTGGAAAAACCATAGCCTTGACTAGACAGACCTTTGTTGACAAAGTAATGTCTCTGCTTTTTAATATGTTGTCCAGGTTGGTCACAACTTTCCTTCCAAGGAGCAAGCATCTTTTAATTTCATGGCCGCAGTCACCATCTGCAGTGATTTTGGAGCCCAAAAAATAAAGTCAGCTACTGTTCCCACTGTTTCCCCATCTATTACTAGTGATGAAATTGAATCAATAATTAAAAAAACTTGCAACAAATAAATGTCCAGGGCCAGATGGCTCCACAGGTGAATTCTATCAAATATTTAAAGGAGAGTTTTCACATCCTTCTTAAATTATTCTCAAATAACTGAAGAAAAAGAAATGCTTTAAACCTCATTTTACAAGGCCAGCATTGCCCTGATATTAAACGTAGACAAAGATACCACACAAAAGGGAAATTGCAAGCCAAGATCCATAATGAAAATAGATGCAAAAATCCTTGAGAAAATATTTACAAACCAAATTCATCAATATATTAAAGCAATCATACACACAATCAAGTGGGATTTATTCCAGGTGTGCAAGGATGGTTTAACATTTATAAATTGATTAATGTGATACACCACTTTAACAAAATGAAAGACAACAATCATATAATAATCTCAGTGGATTCAGAAAAACATTTGACAGTATTCAATATCCATGTGTAAAAAACCTCAACGAAATGGATATAGAGGGAATGTACTTCAACATCATAAAAGTCGGATATGACAAACTCACATTTAACGTTATACTTAGTGGTAAAAAGCTGAAAGCTTTTTGCCTAACAGCAAGAGCAAGACAAGAATGCCCAGTATCTTTATTTTTATTCAGATTAGCATTGGAAATTCTAGCAAGAAAAAGAAAAGACATTCTAATTAGAAAGGAAAAAATAAAATTATCTCTGTTTACAGATACTCTGATTTTTATGTAGAAAACCAGAAAGACTCACCAAACCAAAATTTGTTAGAATTTTATAAATAAATTCAACAAAGTTGTAGGGTACAGTGTCAACACACAGAAATCATTTGCATGTCTATACACTAACAATGAAAAATCTGAAAAGAAAAATTTGATTTATAATATTATTAAATAGAATAAAATACTTAAGTAAAGTTAGCCAAGGAGATATAAAACTTATACACTAAAAACTCTAAAACATAGCTGAAAGAAATTATAGAAGACATGCTGCTGCTGCTGCTGCTAAGTTGCTTCAGTCGTGTCTGACTCTGTGCGACCCCATAGACAGCAGCCCACCAGGCTCCTCTGTCCCTGGGAATCTCCAGGTAAGAATATGGAAGTGGGTTGCCATTTGCTTCTCCAATGCATGAAAGTGAAAAGTGAAAGTGAAGTCGCTCAGTTGTGCCCGACTTTTAGCGACCCCATGGACTACAGCCCACCAGGCTCCTCCGTTCATGGGATTTTCCAGGCAAGAGTACTGGAGTGGGGTGCCATTGCCTTCATAAATACATTAAAATTCATGTGTTCATGGATCAGGGGCCTTAATATTGCTAAGATGTCACTATTTCCCAAAACAATCTATTGATTTCATGCAATTACTATCAAAATCTCAGCTGTTTAGATAGAGAGAAAGCACCATTCTAAAATTCATATGTAATCTCAAGGGATTCTTAATATCTAAAATATCCTGAAAAAGAACAAAGTTGAAGGTATTGCACTTTCTGATTTCAAAACTTATTGCAAAGCTACAAAAATCAGAACTATGATACTGCATTAAGGATAAGCATACAAATCAATGGAACAGAAGAGAGATGTGAGGTCAGATGATGATGATGCCAAAACCATTTAATGGGATAGAGATGATCTTTCAACAAATGGTAATGGGAAAACTGGGTATCTACATGCAAAAGAATGAAGTTGTACTTTTTTCTTATACCATATGCAAAACTTAATTCAAAATGGACCGAAGACCTCAATGTAAGGACTAAAAGTATAAAACTCTTAGAACAAAAAGTATGGGGAAAGCTTAAGGACATTGGATTTGGCAATGATTTCTTGGATATGATACCAAAAGCACAGGTGATGAAAGAAACGTTAGATAAATTTGTCTTCCTAAAAAATTAGACTTTGGTGCATTAAAGGACACTATCAATAGAGTGAAAAGTCAAACCAGAGAATCAGAGAAAATATAGCGAAATAATATATCTAACAAAGGATTAATATCCAGAATACATAAAGAACTCCTAAAAGTCTACAACTAAAGAAATGAAAGCTCAGTCAAAAAATAAACAAAAGACTTGAATAGACATCTTTTCAAAGAAGATATACAAATGGCCAATAAACACATGAAGAGTCTCATCATTACTTATTAGAGAAATGTGAATCAAAACTACAATGAGATTCCACTCTATGCCCATTAGGTGGCTATTTAAAAAAAAAGAAAATAAAAACAGAAAATACCAAGTGTGAGCATGGATATAGAGAAATTAAAACCCTCATGCATTGCCAGTGGGAATGTAAAATGGTCCAGTCACTGTAGAAAAAATTAGGGCAGTTCCTCAAAAAATTAAACATAGAATTACCATATGATCCAGCAATTTCACTTCTGGTATGAGTCCAAAAGAATCGAAAGCTGAGTCTCAAAGAGATACCTGTATACCCATGTTCATAGCAACATGATTCACAATAATCCGAAGGGGAAGCAAATATCCATTGGCAACGAATAGATAAACAAAATGTGGGTATATACATTCAAAGGAATGAAATTCTGATATGTGTTACGGCTTGGATGAACCTTGGAGATATGCTGAGTGAAATAAGCCATGAAAGGACAAATATCATATGATAACATTTGTAATAGGTACTTAGAATAGCCAAATTCACAGAGACAGAAATTAGGATGGTGGCTAAAATGTTCAATTTTATGTTATTTATGTTTTACTGCAATTAAAAAAATACTACCTTATGAAGAAAAAAAAATGCTTCAGTGGCTTCCCATCACACCTAGAATAAAATCTAATTTCCTTTCGTGGCCTGTGAGGTCTTCCAGGACTTGGTCCCTGCTGACCTTTCTGAGCACACCTGTTACTGCTCTCTCCTTCACTGACTACACTTCAGTCACATTGGTTTTTTCCTTTTCCTTTAACACAAAAAAAGTTTTCCTGCCACTGGGTCTTTGCATTTACTGTTTCCCCCTCCCTGGAATATTCTCCCTTCAGCTGGCTCCATGGAGAGCTTGCACTTTCCCTACAGATGCTAGTTCAAATGCCATATTCATAAAGCACATCCTTGGTCATCTATTAAAATCTTACACCTCAAATTATTTAATATGTTTTCTCCATAAGTTACACTTCATCACAGAACCCTATTTCTTTCCTTTAAGGTATTTTTCACAATCAAAATTATCCTTTTAGTTTTTTGTTGACTTTTATTCATTGTACACATTTATTAGTGATTACTAGGTGCCACAGGCTTCCCGGGTGGGTAAAGAATCCACCAGTCCACCTGCAATGCAGGAGACACAGGCCAACGCAAACTTGATCCCTGAGTAGGGAAGATTCCCTGGAGGAGGGCATGGCAACCCACTCCAGTATTCTTTCCCGGAGAATCCCATGGACAGAGAAGCCTGGTGGGCTACAGCCCATGGAGTTGCAAAGAGTCAGACACGACTGAAGCGCCTGAGCCTGCATGCACGGACTGGGTGCCATGTCCTATTCTATCTACATTCACGGTTATATCAATGAAATCAGTAAAACAGCACTTATATTCTAGTGACAAGATACAGGCACACAGCATAAATTAGTAACATATATATTATATTAAACTATGATAAGTGTCAAGGATAAAAATAAAAACAGGGTCAGGACAGAGCCTGTTGGGGATGGGTTTTACAATTTGCTTGCTTATTGCTTGAATATAAGCTTCTGAGGGCAGGATACTTCTCTGTCTTGATTACTTCAATTTTCCCACTGCCAAGAGTAACACTGGAAATGCGTCATGAATAAATGCTGTGTAGACCAATAATTGGAGAAGGCAGTGGCACCCCACTCCAGTACTCTTGCCTGGAAAATCCCATGGATGGAGGAGCCTGGTGGGCTGCAGTCCATAGGGTCGCTAAGAGTGGGACACGACTGAGCGACTTCACTTTCACTTTTCACTTTCATGCATTGGAGAAGGAAATGGCAGCCCATTCCAGTGTTCTTGCCTGGAGAATCCCAGGGACGGGGGAGCCTAGTGGGTTGCCATCTCTGGGGTCACACAGAGTCGGACACGACTGAAGCGACTTAGCAGCAGCAGCAGCAGCAGACCAATAATGGTCCAATTTGAATAAGGTGCTTGCTGCAGGAGTATAGGATGGGGATATTGTTTACAGAGTGATCTCAACTTGCCCACTCATCCAGGAAGCTTGTGTCCACTGAGATCCAAGTGATCTTCTTTTTTTATTGTGGTAAAATACACACAAAATTTAGCCACCACTGGTAGGTGCCTCTGAACGCACTTCGTCACTGAAGTGTGGAGAACATTTCCTCCTCTTCGTCCTTGTTAGGAATGGCTCTTTCCTCATCTCCTTCTGTTTCCAGGTCTTGTGCTGCATTTCAGTTTGCTCCTTTTCAGGGATTCAGGTGAGGAAGTATAACCGTGGCTGCCCTATCCTGGAACCAAAGAGAATCAGATCAGCAGACGCCTCGGAGATATTATTTCAGAAATGGGAAAGCACGGACTCCAAGGCAGGAGCCGTTCCTTGCAGCCAGGAGTGTTGGGTACAGAACCAGCTCAGAGCAACTTTACCATGTCATATTTACTCTGTCGTGCTGTGCAAACTGGAGAGTTTGTTTCCAGGAACATCTGGGAGGACCAGCTGGACACGTGTTTCCCTTTTCATTAATTTAGGTTCCTAATTAATCGTGCAAAACCCAAACCAAATAAGCAGGAACTGGGACTGAAAATAATTATTAAGCGCCTTCCCCCCACCCAACCCTCAATGCACACATTCTAATGAAAACTTGGCCCAGGTGATTGGGCCTCCCTTGACTCCCTACCATGGCTCTAACCAAGAAGTTTATCAGACTGAAATGCTTGGGGAAGCAGACAGATCTCTACCCTCTGCTGGGCAGCACAGAACTTAATGGACAAGTGGGACCTGGGATCAATTTCCTAATAATTCTTAAGAAATCAATGTTTTCTGAGTCCAGCCTATTGTGGGCATTTGAGGCAAATGGCCTGAGTTCAAACCCTCCCAACAATACTAACTCTTGTTCACGTCTCTGGGCCTCAGTTTTCTCATCTGTAAAATAGGAATAATTATTGTGAGGATTAAATGAGATGGTTTAATCCAGGTGCTTGGCTCTGGACTTGGTACATTGTAAATACGGTGAGCAACAGACATGATTGTCAATGCTGCTACTGATGATGAGTTTTATTAACAATCTCCTCTGATTATTATTATTATTGGTCACATAAAAAGGAAAATAAGAGAAATGCCAGGGAGGCCAACTCATGGGAATTAAAAACTCATATCTCACCTTTCTTTGTCATCTGTCTGGGTCCCTAAGAGCCCAGCTGAGGGCATAATTTTGGTCATCAGTCTCAAGGCACATCTTTGTTGAATCTGGTAGTGTCCTTGGTTAATGCCCTCTTAAGCTTCAGTGTATCAGAAAAAAAACTTCTGAGTGCATTTCGATCAAGGTGGATCAGGGCATGTGGTGGGGTTGGGAGCTCCATCATGCACAATGAGCAGAGTCTAGCAAATGCTGGTTGTGCCACCTGATCCTATGCTGAGGACAAGACTTCCTACTTTGAGAAAAAATGGATTTTAAAAGACTTATTGAAAGTGCTCCAAAGGTCTCTTGAACATCAAACAGCTATGCAAAAGGGGCTCCCACTGCAAGTCCCTCTGAAATACCCACAGGTTGTTCTTCACTTCTGGATAGAGGTTTCAGAGGAAAATTAGTTCTAATAATTGATACTGTTCCCCCTGCTCTATATGCCTCTTTGAGAGAGACCTTTGAAAAGTAGTTTAGAGATGTATTTGGAATAAAATGTGGGCAATGGTCCACTAAAAGGCAAATCTGATCACATCATCCTGTCTGTGAAAAACTGTCCTTCAGCAAAAACGTAGACTTCCTGCCTGGCTGACTTGGGGACGTGGCCCTGAAGTGTGGCCGCTGCTCACCTTTGCATCTGTACCTCCTATCACGCTCACCCTCGGGCTCCCTCTCCAACTTCTCCAGGCTCCTTCCTATTCCTAGAAATCTATGTACCCACTCCTGCCTCCTGAAAAACTCTCTCAAACCCTGCTTAAAGCATCTCCCCTCCCATTGGCTAAACTTCTCATCCCTCAGACTTCGTTTCCTGCAGGAAGTTGTCCATGAACCTGAGTTTGGTTGGTTTCTTTCCTTTTATCTTCCCACAGCCCTCTTATCTTTTCTAAACTAGCAGCTTCTATGTTTTATTATTATTATGTTTTAAAGTTGCTAAGTTGTGTCTAACTCTTTGAAACCCCATGGACTATACAGTCCATGGAATTCTCCAGGCCAGAGTACTGGAATGAGTAGCCATTCCCTTCTCCAGGGGATCTTCCCAACCCAGGGACTGAACCCAGGTCTTCTGCATTGCAGGTAGATTCTTTACCAGGTGAGCCAGTTGCTGGTTTAATGGTCTGCCTCTGATAGATACAAGGATGAGAGCAAGGGCCACATAGGGTACCTGTGTGTATGACTCTATGGCTGTCATGGTTGCTCTATCCATCTGTCATCCATGCTGTCTCTGTACCTTGACATGCAGTGAGCATTTGTGGAATGAATGAGTGTCCAGCCTGATATGGCTTTTCCAAGCATTGACTTATTGGAAAAGACCCTGATGCTGGGAAAGATTGAGGGCAGGAGGAGAAGGGGACAACAGAGGATGAGATGATTGGATGGCATCATCGACCCAATGAACATGAGTTTGAGCAAACTCGGGGAGATAGTAAGGAAGGGAAGCCTGGCATGCTGCAGTCCATGGGGTGGCAAAGAGTTGGACATGACTGAGCGACTGAACAACAAAGCATTGACTCTAAGTCAGATAACAGACTCCTTGTTCAGGGTGACCCAGTGCATGTTCTTCATCTGGGGATGCAAGACCAATGCACACACCTGGTTCTGCCTCTCTGTCCCAGGACCCTTCTCCACTGCTTCTGCCACATATCTCTTCTTTGCCCTCTAGTTTTGTTGATCAGTTGTATTCCTAGCAGTGTCTTTGGATCCTCTCCATCCCGCCTTGTAAACCTTGAGTTACCTCAAGGAACACAGCACCTGGCCTGCCTCAGGGTCCTCCTACAAGGCTTCTCTAGAGGCAGCAGAGCAGAACCTTGGAGACCATGTTTTCCCCAAGCCCCACTCATGGTGAAGACTGCTTTCTCTGCTTCTCATTTCTGAGCGATGGGGTTGCCTTTCACACAGTAGATGCTGGCATGCCATCTATGTCTGCAGGAAAGGCAATAAGTGTATAAGCTTTAGTAATGATGTATTAGGTAACCTATGGAATGGGAGAAAATATTTGTAAAGGGTTCATATCCAAAATATATAAAAATATATAAAGAGCTCGTACAGCTCAATAACACAGAGAGACAAAACTAAACAGTGTGATTAAAAAATGGGCAAAAACTGAATAAATATTTTTCCTGAGGAGACATACAAATGGCCAACAGATACATTAAAAGGTACTTGACATCACTAATGATCAACTAATAATCAACATCACAAATCAGAACCACAATGAGATATCATTCCATGTCTGTTAGAATGACTATCATCAAAACAACAGGAAATAACAAGTGCTGGAGAGACTGTGAAGAAAAGGGAAAACTTGTGGACTGTTGGTGGAGATGTAAATTGGTGCAGTCATGATGGAAAACAGTAAGGAAGTCTCTCAAAAAATTAAAAAGAGAATTACCATATGATCCAGCAATTTCACTTTTGGCACATATATCAGAAGGATATGAAATGATTATCTCAGAAAGATATGTGCACCTCCAAGTTAATTGCAGTGTTATTTATAATAGTCAAAATATGGAAACAACCTAAGTGCTCATTGATGGATGAATGGATGAATAAGATGTATGTATATGACACACACACATATATATATACACATATACACTGAAGTGACTTAGAACGTATATTGGTATATGCGTAATGGCATATTATTTAGCCATTAAAAAGAAGGCAATTCTCCCATTTGTGACAACATTGGTGGGTCTTGAAGGTATTATGCTGAGTGACATGTCAGATAGAGAAAGACAAATATTGCATTTCACATATATGTGTGCATGTGTGCTCAGTTGTGTCTGACTCTTTGCAACCCTGTGAAAAGCAGCCCGCCAGGCTCCTCTGTCCATGGAATTTTCCAGGCAAGAATACTGGAGTGGGTTGCCATTTCCTTCTCTGGGGGATCTTCTCAACCTTGGGATCAAACCCATGTCTTCTGTGTCTCCTGCACTGCAGGCAGATTCTTTATATCTAAGCCATTGGGGAAGCCCTTCACATATATGTGTAATTTTAAAACTCTGAACTCATAGATAAAGAAAGCAGATTGGTGGTTACCAGAAGTGAGATGGGTGAAATGAGTGAAGGTAATCCAAAGACCACAAACTTCCAGTTACAAGATAAATAAGTTCTGGGTATGTAATGTTCAGCCTGGTGGCTAAAGTCAACAAAGCCATATTGTATATTTGCTGCTGAGATAGACCTTCTCATCACATACACACACAGTTTGTAACTATGTAAGATGGTAAATATTAACTAAACTGATTGTGGTAATCATTTTGCAATATATACGTATATGAAATCATGTTTTACACTAAAATTGATACATTATGTCAATTATGTCTGAATAAAACTGGGGTGGGGGGAAGAAATGATGTATCAGAACATGAAGGATCCTTATGTCTATGTAGTAGGACAGAAAGTTCCATGAAAAATCTATAAGGGTTCTGTGATAAACCAGCAGATAAGTCATGGTAGCATTATAAGTTTTCATGCTTCTCATGGTAATGACAGAAACTCCAACTCTAAGGGAGGTAAACAATAAAGGGAGTTTGTCCGCTCAGTGTAATTGGAAAATGTCGATACAGGTTTCAGGTAAAGTGTGATCCTGTGGCTCAGTGATGCCGCTAAGGATCGTTTCTTCCTGACGGTTGCAAGGTGGCTTTCAGTGGCGCTTGGGGCTTCTTATTTCACCATTCACACCTAAGAGGGATGTTCCCGGCATCTCTGGAAAATGTTCTCCTCTAAGATTGCCTTACGTGGCTTGAGGCATGTGTCCAACCCTAAGCCAATCCCTGAGGGGAGAGGCTGACTGCAAAGGTCGTAGGTTTTACTTCTGGAAGCTCGGATGCATTTCCAAGAGGGAATCACAAAGAGGAAACTAGGGAAATTAGTGTGCAACAGTAGTCCGGTCACAGGAATAAGATGTTGATCTGAGCAGCTTTCCTTGGTGTGATGAAGAAAGAAAAGCGCTTGGCTATACAGCACTGGGGGCAAACATGATCCACCGGAAGACACACCGGAAGTTGACTTCCGTGAGTGACGTTTTGTCCCCGGGACGTGTTTGGTTGGCTGATGGTTTGCCCTCGCTCTCTGCCAGCCCTTGCGCAGGTACATGTTTGGGCTGAGAGTAGATGCTTGCACGTGACTCTGGAACGCATTAGGTTGGAACAGAGTAGGACTCCGGAGCCAAGAGCTGGCGCCTTATTCAGTCACTCCTCCGGCGGGTTCCCTATTGTCCCCGTGGCAGGCGTGGCAGCATGATCATATCTTCCATTACATTTCCTTATAATCTGGACATTAATCGGAGCTCAACAAGTGTAATGCGAACCCACACAATGGACCTATAACAAACCTCAGACCTCCTTGTCGTCACAGGTTACAGGGCATAATCCCGTGTAAGAGCTTGTTTACTTATATGCAATACACAGGTTTTCCTTGATTCAATGGACTGTGTTACAACAACCTAGCAATTTACATGTTCTTCCTGATTATCTGGTAATTAAACCCAGTAAGTACAAACATACTGTAATTATCGTGTAACCGACCATCTGGATGGAGAGATGGAAATAACTATGTATTTACGCTATAGCTGTATGATAATTATGACGTAATGGAATGATCAGCCATGAACAAGGGGAAAGATTTGCAAGAGGTAGGATCATGTTTTCACGTGGATCAAGCAGTAATTCTAGCATTAATTTTCTAGAAATAGCCAGAGATACAAGGCAACTTGGCTGATGAATCCCATTTGGATGGAGACACTGAAGACATAAAGACCAACCAATAAGGAACAGATACCCAAGCAGGAAGTAAATGTGCCCACTCATTTATTTGGATCTTGTGTGCACTTCATTGGATAACACTAAGGATTTGTTTGTTTGAATTGCTCTTCATTTGCATTGGAATCATCAGTATAAGCCTGTCTGTAAATGGTAATGTGTTTGAATATGGTTACTATGTTTTACAGATCTTACATTCATTGAGGAAGTCAGGTGTTCAGCCACAGAAAGTTTGAATATAATAGCATTTGTGCTATTGTAAACTTGCAAAAATGCACTGACATTTTTGGATAGAACCACGAATAGTATTCTTACCAGAGATATGGTATTATAGATATTCTTACCAGAGAATGAGCTCAACATGAAGCCTTACTATACTTGGCTGTGATGCAGGCATATGGGGCAGGGAGCAGGGGAAAGAGAAAATAGTGTACAGAGTATGACAGTGAAAGCGTTAGTGGCTCAGTTGTGTTGGATTCTTTGCCACCCCATGGACTGTAGCCCGCCTGTCCATGGAATTCTCCAGGCAAGAATACTGGAGTGGGTAGCCATTCCCTTCTCCAGGGGATCTTCCCAACCCAGGGATCAAACCTGGGTCTCCTGCATTACAGGCAGATTCTTTACTATTTGAGGCACATGTATATATATATGTATGTGTATATATGTATGTGGGATTCCCAGGTGGCACAGTGTAAAGAGTCTGCCTGCCAGAGCAGGAAACACAAGAGACTTGAGTGTGATCCCTGGGTCGGGGAGATTCCCCTGGAGAAGGAAATGACAACCCACTCCAGTATTCTTGCTTGAGAAATTTCATGGACAGAGGAGCCTGGTGAGCTACAGTCCATGGGGTCACAAAGAGTCGGACACGACTGAGCACACACACGCACACACACATGTATGTATGTAGTAGTATAAGGAACATATGGCCACTAGCAGCAAAGTAAACTATACCTGCAATAATAATGCAGTGGGATTGTATCATGGGAGCTTTTAGGTTACAAAACTATCATGTTTCTGTGGAGTCCAGGATGCTGTCAAGGTGTAGTGATCATTTCACAAAGCACTAAGGAGGAAAACAATATCATCAAATAAATAACAGGCAGCATTTTAGCATTGGGATTTTGAAATTAAATAGGTTGGAAGAATTTTTGTATACATATTTACATATGATTTTAATCCCGTATTCCTTTTGGGTAAACATAAAGAATCCCTGGTGGCTTGATGGTAAAGAATCTGCCAGCGAAAGCACGAGACTCAAGTTTGAGTCCTCTGTTGGCAGATCCCCTGAAGAAGGAAATGATTACCCACTCCAGTATTCTTGCCTGGGAACTCCCATGGACAGAGGAGCCTGGCGGGCTACAGTTAATAGGGTTGCAAAAGAGTCAACACGATTTAGCAACTAAAACAACAACAAAAGGAGAATCCATGGATAAGGCACTTCTAAGGACTGCAAGGAGACCCAACCAGTCCATTCTGAAGGAGATCAGCCCTGGGATTTCTTTGGAAGGAATGATGCTAAAGGTGAAACTCCAGTACTTTGGCCACCTCATGCAAAGAGTTGACTCATTGGAAAAGACTCTGATGCTGGGAGAGATTGGGGGCAGTAGGAAAAGGGGACAACAGAGGATGAGATGGCTGGATGGCATCACTGACTCGATGGACGTGAGTTTGAGTGAACTCTTGGAGTTGGTGATGGACAGGGAGGCCTGGCGTGGCGTGCTGCAATTCATGGGGTCGCAAAGAGTCGGACACGACTGAGAGACTGAACTGAACTGAACTGAACTGAAAGTGTCTTCAACACATAAAGGTCTGACATTTTTATTGCTCTTTGACTTTGAGACTTCAGCCTCTGTGTTCTTCATACAACAGTGTTCTCTGCCATCAGGCACATTGGTGACTCAGCATTTTCTTAAAGGGTGGATGGCTATTGTCTTCTGGATTTTTTTCTGGGCAGCTACACCCATTCTGCAAATTATACAGCATTATTGATGGCTTAAATGTTTGTGATGGTTTGAAATTTTATTCACTATTCTCACTGAATAAGATTTTGAAAGGTTTATTCTCTACAAATATTTGTGTGCATACTATGTGAATATGAGAAATCTAGTAAAACAAAATGGTCTTTAAAAAAAATCACAGTGACTTAAACTAAGATTCCTTCACTATGAGTCAGGCAACAAAATCTTGATTGAAATGGATTATTATAAGTAAATTAAATATTATGAATTATGTAGGATTTGCATTTTTAATATTATGAATTAACTCAGTATTTTACTAGTATAATTCTTCCAAATCTTGTTCATATCTTATTATTGGTCACAATAAGTCTATTTCTGTTAAGTTTTTGTAGAGACAAGGAACTTTACCAAGCCCAACTAAACTTCTATCTCCCTGATGAGTAAGATTTGGCTTCTTTTCTTCTTGCCTACTTCAATTGGTCAAGAGTATCCCAGGGCCTTCCCAGAAATGACTAGGATAAATGAAAGTAAAAGGTGAAGATTACCACTAAATGTACCTATTTAGATAGGATTTTTTTGGTTAAAAGTTAAAAATTAACTAAAGAAAGATTAAACATAAAAGAATCATTTGTTAAGTGTTTAGGATGTTGTTGGTTTGTGTTGTTTTTTCTTAATTCTTGTCTAATTAATTGTCTAACATCTAATTCTTGTCCACTAAAAATACCCAGTTGTCCTTTGGGGAATTCTTTCTCCCATATCAGTCACATGGTTTTGGAGGAATAGACTCCATCTTCTGCCCCAAGGGAGAGTCCTGATTGGTTCAATCCAAACAGTATATCTTATCTCCTTGTCCACTGGTTCAGAAATGGGCATGTGGCCTAATCTGGGCCAATTAGTGTGAATCCTAGAACATGTATAGGGCAAAGGATTCTCTCTTCCTTTGGGTAGCATTGTTTATGGTGTGAGGTCTGGAACTACTGCAGCCATTTTGTACCACCACAGAAAAGCCTAGAGCTGGAAAGGGCCCTGTGGTTTCCGAGAATGAATTCTAATCACAAAACATAGGAGAGAGAGACAGAGAGAAGCTGGGTCCTTGGTCAGCAACCAAACCAGTCAAGAATCACTCCTGGACTTCTTAGCTACATGAATGACAGTAATACTTTTATCATGTTAGGTCACTTTATATAAGTTTTCTTTTACTTAAAGCAAAAATAAAAAAACTTTTACTCTCTATAGAGCTCTATCATGGAATCAAAGCCCAGGAATGGAATAGGGGCCCAGGAAGTGACTGGCAATAGGAACTCTAATCTGCATCTCTGATGCTTCCTGTATGCAGGCAACATCACTCTCCCTTCTCACAGGAGCACCCCACCTTCTGGTCAACCTTCTGGTCAACACATTTAGTTGCTGTCTCTTATTAGCAGTTCAGCATTCCCAGGAGGGAGATATTAATTGGACCAGCTTAGGTCAGAGGTTGACCTTTGATCCAAAACCTCTGGTTAGAACATCAGGGTCAGAAAGCATGAAAATGACATACAGTCAACCCTGAGGGTGGGAAGACAGTTCTGAGAGGAAGAGGCATGGGGTGGGGGTGGTGATTGGAAGACACTCAGGCATCCCAGGAAGTGTCCACTCTAAGTGGCCTCTGGGAAGTCTCCTCAAATCTAGGAGTTACTATTTCTTCCTGTAAAATGGAGCTACTAAACCAAAGGACTTAAAAAAAATTATTATTTTAGTTGATTTAGAGCTTATAATATGGGGTTAGCCAAAAAAGTCATTTGGGTTTTCTCATAATATCTTACTGAAAAACCCAAATGAACTTTTGGCCAACTCAATACTAAGTGAAGTAAGCCAGATAGAAAAACACAAATATCCTATGATATCACTTATATGTAGAATCTAAAACAATGATACCAATGAACTTGCGTACAAAATTGAAAGAGACCCATGGACAGAGAGAACAAACTTGTGGTTACCAAAGGGGAAAGGGAGGTAGGGATTAGGAAGGAGGGATTGGGAGTTTGAGGTTACCATATACCAAAGGGCTTTCTTTTCTTATTTTTTTTTTTTTACCTTGCCATTCATTAAAAAAAAAAATTTATTTTTAATTGAAGGATGATTGCTTTTCAATATTGTATTGGTTTCTGCCATACATCGACATGAATCAACCATAGCTATACATATGTCCCCTTCCTCTTGAACCTCCCTCCCACCTCCCACTCCATCCCACCCGACTAGGCTGTCACCAGGCAGCAGTTTGAGCTCCCTGAGGCACACAGCAAATTGCCACCATCTATTTTACATATGGTAGTGTATATGTTTCCATGCCGAGCCTTGAGGTGGGGGTGTGAATATTGGAGACAGGGCCCATTTCAAGGGGGAGGATGTGGAGAAGTGACAGTCAGCTCTGGGCCTGGGGAAACCTGCAGACATGACAGCATAAGCCTCACAAACATAAGGCAAACATTTAATAAGGTATGTTATCACAGGTATCCTCCCAGGTGGCACAGTGGTAAAGAACACGCCTACCAATGCAGGAGACATAAGAGACGTGTTTTCCATCCCTGGATTGGGAAGATCCCCTGGAGGAGGAAATGGCAACCCACTCCAGTATTCTTGCCTGGAGAATTCCATGGACAGGCGGGCTACAGTCCATGGGGTGGCAAAGAATCCAACACAACTGAGCCTTGACGAACTCCATTTCCTATTTGGAACCAGTCTGTTGTTCCATGTCCAGTTCTAACTGTTGCTTCCTGACCTGCATACAGGTTTCTCAAGAGGCAGATCAGGTGGTCTGGTACTCCCATCTCTTTCAGAATTTTCCACAGTTTATTGTGATCTACACAGTCAAAGGCTTTGGCATAGTCAATAAAGCAGAAATAGATGTTTTTCTGGAATTCTCTTGCTTTTTCCATGATCCAGCGGATGTTGGCAATTTGATCTCTGGTTCCTCTGCCTTTTCTAAAACCAGCTTGAACATCTGGAACTTCACAGTTCACATATTGCTGAAGCCTGGCTTGGAGAATTTTGAGCATTACTTTACTAGCGTGTGAGATGAGTGCAATCGTTTGGTAGTTTGAGCATTCTTTGGCATTGCCTTTCTTTGGGATTGGAATGAAAACTGACTTTTCCAGTCCTGTGGCCACTGCTGAGTTTTCCAAATTTGCTGGCATATTGAGTGCAGCACTTTCACAGCATCATCTTTCAGGATTTGGAATAGCTCAACTGGAATTCTATCACCTCCACTAGCTTTGTTCATAGTGATGCTTTCTAAGGCCCACTTGACTTCACATTCCAGGATGTCTGGCTCTAGGTCAGTGATCACACCATTGTGATTATCTGGGTCATGAAGATCTTTTTTGTACAGTTCTTCTGTGTATTCTTGCCATCTCTTCTTAATATCTTCTGCTTCTGTTAGGTCCATACCATTTCTGTCCTTTATCGAGCCCATCTTTGCATGAAATGTTCCCTTGGTATCTCTAATTCTCTTGAAGAGATCTCTAGTCTTTCCCATTCTGTTGTTTTCCTCTATTTCTTTGCATTGATCGCTGAAGAAGGCTTTCTTATCTCTTTTTGCTATCCTTTGGAACTCTGCATTCAGATGCTTATATCTTTCCTTTTCTCCTTTGCTTTTTGCTTGTCTTCTTTTCACAGCTATTTGTAAGGCCTCCCCAGACAGCCATTTTGCTTTTTTGCATTTCTTTTCCATGGGGATGGTCTTGATCCCTGTCTCCTGTACAATGTCACGAACCTCATTCCATAGTTCATCAGGCACTCTATCTATCAGATCTAGGCCCTTAAATCTATTTCTCACTTCCACTGTATAATCATAAGGGATTTGATTTAGGTCATACTGGAATGGTCTAGTGGTTTTCCCTACTTTCTTCAATTTCAGTCTGAATTTGGCAATAAGGAGTTCATGATCTGAGCCACGGTCAGCTCCTGGTCTTGTTTTTGCTGACTGTATAGAGCTTCTCCATCTTCGGCTGCAAAGAATATAATCAATCTGATTTTGGTGTTGACCATCTGGTGATGTCCATGTGTAGAGTCTTCTCTTGTGTTGTTGGAAGAGGGTGTTTGTTATGACCAGTGCATTTTCTTGGCAAAACTCTATTAGTCTTTGCCCTGCTTCATTCCGTATTCCAAGGCCAAATTTGCCTGTTACTCCAGGTGTTTCTTGACTTCCTACTTTTGCATTCCAGTCTCCTATAATGAAAAGGATATATTTTTTGGGTGTTAGTTCTAAAAGGTCTTGTAGGTCTTCATAGAACAGTTCAACTTCAGCTTCTTCAGCGTTACTGGTTGGGGCATAGTCTTGGATTACTGTGATATTGAATGGTTTGCCTTGAAAATGAACAGAGATCATTCTGTCGTTTTTGAGATTGCATCCAAGTTACGGCATTTCGGACTCTTTTGCTGACCATGATGGCTACTCCATTTCTTCTGAGGGATTCCTGCCCACAGTAGTAGATATAATGGTCATCTGAGTTAAATTCACCCATTCCAGTCCATTTGAGTTCGCTGATTCCTAGAATGTCGACATTCACTCTTGTCATCTCTTGTTTGACCACTTCCAATTTGCCTTGATTCATGGACCTGACATTCCAGGTTCCTATGCAATATTGCTCTTTACAGCATCGGACCTTGCTTCTATCACCAGTCACATCCACAGCTGGGTATTGTTTTTGCTTTGGCTCCATCCCTTCATTCTTTCTGGAGTCATTTCTCCACTGATCTCCAGTAGCATATTGGGCACCTACTGACCTGGGGAGTTCCTCTTTCAGTATCCTATCATTTTGCCTTTTCATACTGTTCATGGGGTTCTCAAGGCAAGAATACTGAAGTGGTTACTTAGAATTTATTCCTCACATAACATATTTTGAGGTTGCTCATAATAAGAAGCACATGGTTTTTAATTGAACATTTAAAAATCATATTAAACTATGAGAACTAGGAGAAGGGAGGAGATAATTTTGCCATGAATTTTATGCAATATAGTCACAGTGCTTTAAAATTAAACTTATCCTTGAGCTTCCTGGCAGCCAGATAATAAATGGTAAGATTTGTTGTATGAGTTCTCTTTGCCTGATAAGAGATTCAGGAAAGAGTATAAACTGGTGGCTTGTCAGGCTTCAAGTTTTAATTGTTTAACTGTAAAAGCTTTCAAATCAGGAGGATTCAGTAGGAAATGCAGCCTTACTTTACGATGACAAGATATGGCTACTCCATGTTCAAATCTTTCAAGGTCAACAAGCAGGAGGAAGTGAGGAATAGTTGCCCCTTGACATCAGCAAGTAGCCTCCTGTTGGCCACGCTTCCGACCATTCTCCAGAATTCATTCCCTTCATCACCTGTTTGGCCCCTGTTGTTGCTGTTTTCAATCACTCAGTCGTGTCGGACTCTTTGCGATCTCATGGACTGCAGCACACCAGGCTTCCTTGTCCTTCACCATTTTCCAGAGCTTGCTCAAACTCCTGTCCATTGATTAGTGACACCATCCAACTATCTCATCCTCTGTCATCCCCTTCTCCTCCTGCCTTCCAATCTTTTCCAGTATCGGGGTCTTTTCTAATGAGTTGGCTCTTTGCATCAGGTGGCCAAAGTATTGGAGCTTCAGCTTCAGCATCAGTCCTTCTAATGAATAGTCAGGATTGATTTCCTTTAAGATGGACTTATTTGATCTCTTTGCTGTCCAAGGGACTCTCAAGAGTCTTCTTCAACACCACACCTCAAAAGCATCAATTCTTCAGCATTTAGCCTTCTTTATGGTCCAACTCTCACATCCATACATGACTACTGGAAAAACCATAGCTTTTACTAGATGGACCTTTGTCAGCAAAGTAATATCTCTCTGCTTTTTAATACACTGTCTAGATTAGTCATAGCTTTTCTTCCACTGAGCCAGTGTCTTTTAATTTCATGGCTGCAGTCACCATCTGCAGTGATTTTGGAGCCCAACAAAATAAAGTCAGTCTTTATTTCATCCCTGTAGGTGCCTGAAATAAGTGGTCTAGGTGAGCATCTTCCATATACACACAATCTTTGGTCTATTCTACCCATTGAAGCCAGCATGGTCCTGTTGATGCAAACATTGAATCACATTGCTCCTCTGCCCACAGCCAATTCAGTGGTCCCTGTCACACTCCCAGTAAATGCCAATGCCCTTAAAGTGACCTTGTCTTGGACTCTGTCCCTTTTTCTCACTCCTCCAACTTAGTTCTTTCTGTGCCTCGAACCCATGAAGTACACTCCTGCCTCTGGGCCTTTGCACATGCTCTGTGGGCTGCCTGGAACACTCTGTCCTGCAAGGCTGCCAACTCAGGGGCATGTTCCACTGGCACCTTATCAGTGAGACTTTCCCTTGACTCCCTCCCATCAAATAACCCCTCTTCCCTACCCCAGATCTGTTTCACTTTTCTCCATAGCGCTAATTTTTATGTGACCTATTTCTATTTCATATTCATTTTCTGTTTCCACAGACATGTGAATTCTATAGGGGGTGGGAGTGGGGGAGATTTCTTGTTTGTTCACTGTTGTATGCCCACCACTGGAGCAGTGCCTGGCACATAGGAGACCCTGAATATGGTGTGAATGGAGGAAAGTCTGAGAAGGCTCAACATTTATATGTGAGACACACCATACATAATCTTCCCGAATAAAGATATCTTTATATAAACATAAAGCTTAGAGATGCAAAGGTCCATTGTTTTATCTTTGCCTGTAAAGATACAATACTATAAAGATGGTGATATTTATATGTATAGCGTTTCCAGATTAAAGGCCAAACAATGGCCAGTAGTCATAGAGGCAAGAACAATGGGAAAGCTGTTTACAGTTTCTTTGCCAGGCACACTGTTTCTGGGAGCTCCTTTTTTTTTTTCTTAAATAAGTACTATTAACCCTTGTGTGATTGTTTGACTCTTTCTAGAATTAGTCACAGTTGGCCAACTTTTCTATGTTTGACAGGTTAGGATCTAAATGTGAGATACTCAGATTTACAAATGGCCCTTAGAAAAGGAGAGGCAACTGGGAACCAGACCCAGGCAGCCCGGCTCTTCTCTGCAGCTGCATCTCCTCTAGGCCGGCCGGGTAGGGACCATCTGGACAGCACGGGCTCAGCTTATTCCATCAAGAATCCACATAGGGACTTTCCTGCTGGCTCAGTGGTTAAGAATCCACCTGCCAATGCAGGAAACATGGGTTGGATCCCTGGTCCAGGAAGATCTCACATGCCACAGAGCAACTAAGCCTGTGTGCTACAACTACTGAGCCTGTGGACTACAGCCTGGGAATCTCAGCTACTGAGCTGGTATGCCCTGGAGCCTGAGCTCCACAACAGGAGAAATCACCGCAATGAGAAGCTCTCCCCCAGCAATGAAGAGTAGCCCCAGCTCGCCACAACTAGAGAAAAGCCCGTGCAGCAATGAAGACCCAGCAGAAACAAAAATAAAAGTCCACATAGACCTACTATGCATCCATCCAGTGAGTCTCCAGGGCCCTGAGCCCATGCCATCCATTCCCCCACCCCATCCCAAGCTGACAGAAGATCTTCTGAGCCCAGAGAAGTCTGACCTGAACTCTTAT